>NC_084481.1:218597047-218900077 GCF_030035675.1 Rhineura floridana
ACTTTCATATCTGAATATGGATCTGTACATTTCATAGCCCTTGATATGGGTGCCCTTGGTTATTTCAAGGCATTTGAATAAATGAGGTTGTATTGTATATCCCTTTTAGGCTTGGAGTTTGACCTTTAAAATAAAAAAAGGTAAAGTGTCCCCGCACCTGTAGTGTGAGTCGTTTCCGACTCTTAGGGTGACGTCTTGCGATGTTTACTAGGCAGTCTGTGTATATGGGGTGGGATTGCCAGTTCCTTCCCCGGGCTTTCTTTACCCCCCAGCATATGCCGGGTACTCATTTTACCGACCACGGATGGATGGAAGGCTGAGTGGACCTTGACCCCTTTTACCGGAGATTCGACTTCCTCCTTCCGTTGGAATCGAACTCCGGCCGTGAGCAGAGCTTTCAGCTGCGTTACTGCCGCTTACCACTCTGTACCACAAAAACTGAACACCAAAAACTCCTATTATAGTAAGTTCTTGAGGATCAAATCTCTAACTGAACTTTTGGGCCAAAAATTAGCTTCTTAAAGGTACCATTTCATTGAATCACAGGATTACAATCTGAACAGGGGTTTTCTAAAACCAGTCTCAGATCTTTGACCATTGGGTGCCCTTCTGGCTTCATACATAATTACTAACAATGGCTATGTGGGAATTGGACTTAGTTGGCAGTTTTATTAATGATTCAGGCTTGGCTATGTCTTGCTCTTCAGCTGCTATATTTACACTTCAGTGCTGATGTCAGAAAAACTTGTTTCGATCAGTGAACAAAGTCACTGTGACTTGGATGATATAGTAAGTCTCAGATACACGCTACCGATTCAACCTTTTCTTAAAGAAAAACCACTCTGAACATTCTTGCACTAAAAAACTCCTTGTTTTGTTATCACTGTCTAATTCCTTATTCTAATTTTCTTCCTCCTAGTCTCTAACTTGATAGAACTTTATCTTTTTGTTTTGTGATTAAATCCAATACCACCCTCCCTCCAGATACTCTGGGTCCTGCACTTTATCTGCATAACTCCAATATTTCACGAGTTTTCAGTACTCATTTTTTACAACATGACATT
The DNA here is from genome assembly GCF_030035675.1 of Rhineura floridana. Taxonomy (NCBI): domain Eukaryota; kingdom Metazoa; phylum Chordata; class Lepidosauria; order Squamata; family Rhineuridae; genus Rhineura; species Rhineura floridana. Next base: position 218,598,112 of record NC_084481.1, read on the forward strand.
ATTACAATATACCTATGACCCAAACCTGATGATTGCTACTGCTTATGTAACTAAGCAGACACTGAGGAAATAATAGTATAAAAGAGAGGCTGAATGTTGGTATTTTAATAGTCCCTTGGCCTTAAAGAGATACTTCAACCTTTTTGGCTGCCAGGGTTCAACAGGCTGTTCCCATTTCTGGCTCCTTGGCATGATGATGCCCAGCTTTGTCACTCTTCCCCAGTCTGTAGGTTGGCTGTGGATAAGATTCTATATTTGGAATATAAGTACTTGCATTTGACCTACACAGTTAAACCTGCATGTGAAATACATTGACACTGATAAATGAAAATATTACAGGAAAATCTCTGTTGACCACATAGCTGATGATTCAGTGGATCATGTACTTAGCCCTTGGCAGGTCAATATTGTTAGCTTTCTATTAGTTGCTGAATGTACTACTGTCTTGGAATTATGTCCTTTTTGTGGTGGTTTAATTTCTTCCTTGTTGCCTTTGAAGGTTTGATTTGTTAAGATGTTCCTTCTTTTTAATGTGGAGAGAAATTAGGATATGTGTTAAACACATCAAGCTTTTTGTAGTAAAGATTATACTTCCTCTGATGGTTATCTTTTTAAAACTGATTATTGTTTGGCAAGTATGGTCTGGTTAAAATGGCCAATCAGTTTAGCAGGAGATGTGTAATTGGCCAGGAGAAGAAACTGGCCCTAAGAACATAAAGATTGTGTTTGCACTATAATATCTGTTGTTTAAATTGCAGTATGACTTCTGGTTTCAAGCTTCTGACTGCCTGTCTAGCTGTGTAGCTCTTAAATAAAACTGATCTTGCATTCTTTTCACATTAAAGTGAAATGCAGTAGCCTAAGGAGTGTATATGTGTGCCTTAGAATATGTTCCCCTGACTGTTTTTAGAGACTGTTTTATTTACAAAAGGATGCTTCCCCCATTCCAGGATATAACACCATGTGAAAGAGAGATTGTATAAAATAATGGGAATGATAGAGTTTAATGCATTTAGAAGTGCAAAGGTCTGCATAAATTCTTTATCAGTAAAAGTTTTCATAGAGATCACATGATTCTGGTAGAAAGACATGTTGCATTTGACGTCTAAAATCCATGTATTAATAATAAACCACCAAGTGCAGAAGTCCCACAGGCTTAAAACAACTTTGCAGAAATATAAACTTGGACAAACTCCACAGAAGACCAAAAGTTTCTTACTATGACAAAGTCCTGATGAAGCTCTGACTTTGTTCTTTGAAATTAACATGTAGTCTTGGATCAAGTTTTAGAGTTACAGGGTGAGTGGAAGGTGAAATATGAATTTCAGAATGCTGATAATTTAGTGTTTTTGGGGTAGGGTGGAGTGCACAGAGGAGATCCAATAAATTAGAGAAGTTCTCTAACTGACCTATTACCAGGTGTCCCAGCCCTACACCATAGGTTACAATTGGCAAAGGTAGGACTCTAAAGTGAGTGGTATGTTTTACCTATCAGTGAATTATTAGGTTCTGCTGACCACTTAAAACTACTACTTTCCCATAAAGTTGTTGGATAGTCTTGTAGGACTTCTGATAATTGGAGCTATGATCACTGGTGCTGTGTCTGTCTGCTTTCAAACTCTTACTTGCCATAGATTGAGCTGATCTGATGCCATAGAAGCCAGGAGTAGTAGTTGGGGACTTCTGGGGAAAGCAGGGCTGTGGAGTCAGTATGCCAGACCTTCGACTCCGACTCCTCTTTTTTTCTACTCTCCGACTCAGACTCCACCCAAAATTGCTTCCGACTCCACGACTCCGACTCCACATCCCTGGGGGAAAGTGAATGAAAGGAGATAAAAGGTGGGTCTGAATGTCAAGGGCTTAAGGACAAGAGGTAGCCTGAAAGAAGGAAAGTGAGGGAGGTTAGGTGACAGATGCAGGGTCTAGATGGATATGGGAAATGCGTGAAAGAAATGATAGAGGGCAAGGGTGGGGAACCTGTGGCCCTCCACATGTTGTTGTACTCCCAACTCCTGTCAGCCCCAGCCAACATGACTAATAGTTGAGGTCCAACAACATCTGGAGGGCCACAGGTTCCCTACCCCTGGTATAGGGAATGGAGGTAGAAACCTGACTGAAAGCCTAGTGTGTAGCAGCCCCTCTCCAGGATTGGTTAAGAAACATGTTGGTTTTAGGAAAACAAGAGTCTGACTGTGTTTTTTGTTAGATAGGATTTAGACAAATGAGAAGGACTGAAGTTTCAAAAAAACTACTAGAGAAGCACTTTCTTATTACACAGGTGGGGCAGACTGAGGAGGGTCATGGCACTGCATGGCATCTATTTCTGATTACGGGAAATTATAGACATACTCTCACATGCAAATCTAATGGAAGCTTCATTTTTATTTTCACCTTGTCTGTCATCAGCTACGCTTGGGCCTAGTTTGCACATAATGCTAAAACATGGTTTATTAAACCTTGGCTTAACATTATGTGTGAATCCTGCCTGGTAGCTTAACAGTGGCTTATTCACTGCCAGCAAACAATAATATAAAGTGTTGGTTTGTTGTTGGTTTACAAACCTTAGTTTGTTTTTTAACTCTGGCCTGATGTTACATGTGATCCTGGTACCCACCACCCTTCTTTAACCATGGGTTGTTTGGCCGTCCCTATCGCAGACATGCAAACTACAAAGGCATGAGTCAAGAGCACCTGGAAAAACAAAACGTTGGAGAAACAAGCCATGGTTTATCTGATCAGCTGTAGGACAACTCGTAGTTAATCTGGTTTCTTAAACAAATCATGGCCTAACATTATGTGCAAACCAAACCTTTATTTGTCTCAAGAAACATTGCTTATAACATAGTGCAGGGATGGAGGGATGGTGGTAGCCCTCCAGATATTGTTGGACTGCAACTCCAGCCAGCATATCCAATGGTCAGGGATGGTGGGAATTGGAATCTAACATCTGGTGAGGAGAGGGGCACAGGCTCTCTGTTCTTGACATAGTGGCTGCAGGCTTTATCCTACACACTCAAACCTGGAGCAATACTACTGAGACTAGATATTCTAGAAAAGCAAAATCGCCTGCCTGTGTCCAAAGACAATTGTATCATCGTACAGTAGGGCACAGGGAGCTCTAGCCGCCGCACTACAGCTGATTGCCCCGCTGGTGCCGCCGTATTAGCGGAACGCTGAAAAGCGGGACCCTACTGTATAAGCTTGCTCTACTTCCCAAACATCACTGTGTGATGGTACGTTCAGGATATGAAATGAAATAGGTTCCCCTTATCTCTGCTGTAACCTCCTAAATTAGGAAGCAAACTTTAAAAAAAGGAGGGTTCTCATATACTTCTGCAATTTTGCAAGTTAAAATTTTGTTTTGCAACAATGTAACAGAAATCATACCAAGCTGTATTTGGTGCAACTAAATAATTGTTTGCAGCCTTCACTGCTGTGCAAATTCTAAATAGCAACTGCTGAAACTGGTAAGAATTGAACAATGCTCACTCTGCTTCAGATTTTCTGTTCTGTTTTTAAGTGAAGAAAATGTATTACAATATTGGGGTCTCTTGAATATGAGAAAATAGTTGTTTTGTAATTATTGTTGGATATAATAGTTCTCAATTATGTGTACACTTCTATTAACACTCCAAATTCTACAGTGCACTGTGTTGTGAATGATACATATAGCAGACTGAAATGTAATTCACAGTGTTACAACATTGAACAAAGCTTGGTCTAGAGCTGGAACAGGGAGACCTCCTGCCCGTGGACCAATCTTGGCCTGCTAGGGAGCCCAATTTGCCCCCCAAGGCCATTTCCTCCAAATCATGCCCATCCACCCATCAGCTAATGTCACTGGTGATGTCAGCTGATGGGCGGGACCTTTTTGGAAAGCCCACCCTGTGTTGATCCTTTCAACCTTCAAAAAAGAATTCACGGGGGGGGCTTTCCAGTAAACCCGGGTCTGCTTGCTTTTGCTGCGTGTGCAGTGAAAACAAACAGACCTGTTCCCCCCCCCTTCATCTCTGCGTGACTAAGCACTCCTGGCACAAAGTTGAAGAAATAGGCACTTGTTCTGCAGTGCTCTTTGGAGGAGTCTCTCCCTCACCCCAAAGAGTGATCTTTAAAGTGATCTGGAGCAATCTTTGTAGGGAGAGAGACTGCTTCAAAGATTACTTACTTTAAGACAGTCTCTATGCTCATGCTCAGACGGGAATGGTCTTAAAGCTTTTTGCAGTACTGTTTGAAGCAGTCTTCCCCTCTTTCAATATTCCTAGAGCAATATTTGAAGTGTGTGTGGGGGGGGTAGATTGCCTTTAAGGACATTGCTGAGCTTGAATGGAGGGTTGTGGGGAGGCTTGGAAAGCCTGCCTTGCACTGATCCTTCAAAATCCAAATTGGAGATTGAAAGAATTAGTGAGGGGCAGGCTTCGCAAGTGCAAGGGATTTTGACCCATCTCTCAATCATGTGACATCATAGTAATAAGATGTGATTGACAGGTGGATTGCCCCATCCACCTGTCAAAGTTGGCCCGTGGGGTAGTCTCAGATAAAGATCTGGCTCCCAAAGCAAAAAATGTTTCCTGCCCCTGGTATACAGCCTAACAATAATTTTTATTTTATACTGCTGATCATATGACATCTCATTTTTGAAAAAAAAAAAAAGGAAAATCTTACTCTTTTCAATAGGCTGACATAGACAAATCTGATGCAGATCTGAGCCACCTGCAAACCTACGAGCCATGGCCAATACTTGGCAGAGATCTGCCATCTTCAGAATGACTTCTTTCTTAGGATGGGTTAACAATCAAGATCTCTCTTCTCCCTCCCTCCCAAATATTTAAACAGTCTCTCATCCGAGTAGATAGTGCTCAGGATCTTTACCAGTACTGGATCTGGAACGGAACTGATTCTAAGCCATGCATTATTTCCAGCTTATTTAATCATTCTTGAGGGGTAGCGAACCCACAAGCAAGTTATTACCTGCATAAATATGCTCATATGAATAGATATGGCCATCCATGTTCATAAAGGCCTACTTCAGAGTATACCAACACAGGATTGCACTGTACTCTTTAAGTTCAGTACCTCTCTTGGTAGATAATCTCTAAATGGCAGGCTGACTCCTTAGGCCTCAAAAATTACCTCATTCTTGCTGCAGTCGTCACTTTACTCTGTCATTCCCTCAACATGAGTTGAGCACTGGGCATGTTGGATTTACGTCAGTGATCTTTAATTCGTGGCCTGGGACCCCACTATTGGGTCATAGCCAGATCTAGGATGTGTCATGAGCCCTCTGGAATGTTTCTGGAGTGGTCAGGAGAAGGAAGAGATAGAATATGATCCAGGGGAGGGTCCCAGTAGCTTACAATTGAGGGATGCTGAAGCAGAAGGCTTAATAATAATAATAATAAATTTTATTTCTTAGTCGCCTATCTGTTCGACCGAATGAACACTCTAGGCGACTTACATAACATTTTAAAATGCAATATAAAACAACATATTCATCAATCAATCTAACATCATAAAACAGCAATTTATAGATACAAAAAACTACTCCACCCCAATATTCTTATAGGCCTGCCTGAATAGCCAGGTCTTTAAGGCTCGGCGAAAACTCAACAGGGAGGAGGCATGTCGAAGATCGTAGGGGAGAGAATTCCAGAGGGTGGGGGCCACCACCGAGAATGCTCTGTCTCTGGTCTGCACCAGCCTAGCTGCTTTGACTGGTGGGACCGAGAGAAAATCCTGCGTGGCTGATCTTGTAAGGCGGCCTATTTGGTGATACTGGAGGTGGTCCTTCAGATAAACTGGACCGGAACTGTATAGGGTTTTAAAGGTCAACACCTTGAATTGGGCTCGGTAGGCCACTGGTAACCAGTGTAGATCTAACAACACTGGAGTGATGTGATCCCGGCGGCGGCTACGCTTAATCAAGCGTGCCGCTGCATTCTGTACCAGTTGTAGCTTCCGGACCGTTTTCAAGGGTAACCCCACATAGAGCGCATTACAATAGTCCAAGCGAGAGGAGACCAGGGCATGTATCACTCGTGGGAGAAGATGTATAGGAAGGTAGGGCCGCAGCCGTTGTATCAGATGTAATTGATACCAAGCTGCCCGACTCACTGCCGAAACCTGAGCCTCCATGGACAGCTGGGAGTCAAGAATGACCCCTAGGCTGCGGACCTGGTCTTTTAGGGGTAATTTCACCCCATTAAGCACCACGTCGATGTCTCCCAACCTTCCCTTATCACCCACGAATAGCACCTCAGTCTTATCAGGGTTTAGCTTCAGCCTATTCTCACCCATCCATCCACTTACGGACTCCAGGCACTTGGACATGGTTTTCACAGCCAACTCTAGTGAAGATTTGAATGAGAGATAGAGCTGAGTGTCATCCGCATATTGGTGACACTGCAGCCCAAAACTCCTGATGATAGCTCCCAGCGGCTTCATATAGATGTTAAATAGCATGGGGGAGAGGATAGGAACCCTGTGGCACACCACAGTTAAGAGGCCAAGGGTCTGAAACCTCATCCCCCAATGCCACCCGTTGGTATCTACCTGAGAGATAGGAATGGAACCACCGTAAAACAGTGCCCCCTATTCCCAATCCCTTCAGGCGATTTAACAAGATACCGTGGTCAACGGTATCAAAAGCCGCTGAGAGGTCGAGGAGGACAAGGAAGGTATATTCACCCTTATCCAATGCCCTCCTCATATCATCCACCAGAGTGACCAAGGCTGTTTCAGTTCCATGTCCAGTCCTGAAGCCCGATTGGAATGGATCTAAATAATCTGCTTCATCCAAGTGTGTCTGTAATTGCTTGGCCACCACTCGCTCTATCACCTTGCCCAAGAATGGTAAATTAGAGACTGGGCGGAAGTTGTTCAACTCTTGGGGATCCAAGGAGGGTTTTTTCAGGATAGGTTTTATTACCGCCTCCTTGAGGGCTAATGGCACTGCACCCTCTTCCAAGGATGAATTGACCACTGCCTTGATCCCTTCACCCAGTCTTTCTTTACAGCTCATAATGAGCCACGAAGGGCAAGGATCCAGCAGACAGGTGGTTGGCTTCACAGTAGAGAGCACCTTGTCCACGTCCTCAGCGAGCAGAGGCTGAAACCAATCCCATTGGACCGGAATGCTACTGGCCGACTCTGGCCCACTTCTTGTATCCACGGCGTGCGGAATCATGCTCTTCAGGCGCTCGATTTTATCAGCAAAGTGTCCAGTAAATAAGTCACAGGAGGCTTTAGAATGTTCCATTGGTTCCTGAGCAACCGGACCGACCAGGCTCCGGACCACTTGGAACAGCCTCCTGGGACAGCACTCTGCCGATGCAATAGAGGCAGCGAAGGATTGTCTCTTCGCTGCCTTTGTTGCCACCTGGTAGGCTGCTATTGCTGCTCTAACCAGTGTCCGATCGTCTTCAGTGCAAGATTTCCACCACCGGCGCTCTAGTCGTCTCACCTCCTGCCTCAGACCTCGCAACCGTGGTGTGTACCATGGTGCTGTCTGAGTCCTATTCAGGGGGAGAGGACGTTTCGGAGCCACCCGGTCTACCGCCCTAGTGATTTCCCTATTCCACTCCCCCACCAGGGATTCGACTGGGTGCCCTTCAGCAAGCTCCAAATCCCCCAGTGCAGTCAGGAATCCTTTAGATTCCATCAGGCGTCTGGGGCGGACCATCCTAATGGGTCCTTGACCCCTGCGGTGGGTGTGTGGCATTGAGAGGTCCATATTCACCAGGTGGTGATCTGACCATGACATGGGGTTAGAATGAATAGCCCCCATTTCCAGAGCACTTACCTCCCCGCCCGAGACAAACACAAGGTCAATGGCATGACCGGCTACATGGGTGGGCCCGGTATTACTAAGGTGCAGTTCCCAAGAAGCCATGGTTTCAATGAAATCCCGAGGTGCCCCCATGAGAGCGGCATCAGCATGTACGTTAAAGTCCCCCAGAACCAACAGGTTAGGGGAGAGCAATCGCACAGCCGAGACCATCTCGAGCACCTCGGCCAGGGAGTCCACTGTGCAGCGGGGTGGGCAGTACACTAGTAGAATCCCTAAAAGTGCTTAGCAATTTTGACAGTGACAGCTCCACACCCTTAGCTCCAATTATAACAGAATAAATGCTGTCTGACCATGAGCCAGCCCCTTTACCTCCCCTACAGCCTTCCTCTTCACATGAGCCATTGCATGTGCCTCCTTTAGAGGAGGAGGAATCAGAGGCTCAACCCAAGTTGGTGTCCGAGGTGGTTCTTGATGAAGTGCCATTGTCGTCACCCAGAATATGCAGACAGATGCAGAAGCATGCACAGATAGCCCCAGCTTTTCAACTTGGGAGTGCTCGTTGGCTCACACAGTCCCATTCAATGAAAATGTCTCCATACAAGTAGAAAGAGCCTGCCCCAAACCTACTTAAAGGATCTCAAGGGCTGTGTGTAATTGCTGCAACAACATCTTAGCTTTGAATAGTCATGCCTAGTTACGCTGTCTAGAGATGCAGAATCCTCTGTAGTCTTTCAATTCATCTGTGAAATGTTCTAAGCTGAAATTCTACATTAAACATAACGGAGAAAACCATAACAGAGAAAACACACCAGTGAGCCTGACTCTGAATCCAGTGGAGTTGGCCAGGATAAAGATGGGTTGCAACAGGAGCACTACCACTATATATGGTTAAAAAAAAGAAAGCAAAAGAAATCCCCCAAATTTCCCCAAATACGTGTTTGGGTTAAAGGGGGGATTCCATGTCTGAAAACACTCAAAACTAAGAACATAAGAAAAGCATGCTGGATCAGGCCAGTGACTAATCTAGTCCAGCATCCTGTTCTCACAGTGGCCAACCAGATGCCAACTGGAAGCCCACAAGCAGGATCTGAACACAGTTTCTAACAACCTGTATTCAGAAGCATACTGCCTCTGACTATGGAGGCAGAGCATAGCCATCATGGCTAGTAGCCACTGATAGCCTTATCCTCCATGAATCTGTCTAATCCTCGTTTAAAGCCATCTAAGTTGATGGCCATCACTGCCTCTTGGGGAGCAAATTCCATAGTTTAACTATGCGCTGTGTGAAAAAGTACATCCTTTTGTCTGTCCTGAATCTTTCAGCATTCAGCATTATCTCCATGCCATGTGTAAGTTTATACATTTCTATCATGCCACCATTATGATATTGGCAGTTTTATTTTCAATACCTTTCCTAATGATCCCTAGCACGGATTTTGTTTTTTCACAGCTGCCACACACAGGGTCAGCATCTTCATCAAGCTATCTGCTATAGCCACAAGGTCTCATTCCTGGTCCTAGTCCGGCACCCCCAGTTCAGACCCCCTGAGCATATATGTGAAATTAAGATATTTTTTGCTCTGGTATGCATAACTTTATACTTGTTTACATTGAATTACATTTGTCATTTTACTGCCCATTCCCTTAGTTTGAAGAGGTCTTTTTGGGGCTCTTTGCGATCCCTTTTTGTCTTAACCACTCTGAACAATTTAGTATCATCAGCACATTTGGCCATCTCACTGCTTACCCCTTAACTCTACATCATTTATGAACAAGTTGAAAAGCATGGGTCCCAATACTCATTATTTGGGGATTCCACTTTCTACATCCCTCCACTGGGAGAACTGTTCATTGATTCCTACTCTCTGCATTCTGTTTCTTCGCCAGTTCTTGATCCATAAGAGGACTTCTCCTCTTACTCCACTGTACTGATTTATATGGTAAGCAGATCCTGTTGATTTGAAGGGACTGAGCTACTTTACAACTAATTTAAAAATAACTGAGCTAATCCCAATTAAATTTAGGTTGCTTTCTGGCTATTCATAAAAAACATTTCAAGCTCTCTAACTTCTTTCTTCTAATCCCTAGGCCATGGCAGAAACCATCCTTTTTGGGCCAATGGACACATCTGGAAATCATAGACAACACAAAATGGCTGTTGTGATTGGGCCTGTCCAGTCCCCCCCAGATCTCCTTCAGTCAGTTCTTGTTTGTTTTACCCTTAATCCACTCTTTCCCTCTCTGCCAGCCAATTCATACACAGCCCACAAAAATTAACACACATATACCTCACACCCAATATAATACACCTCACACCCAGGGTAATCAGGTATACAACATGCACACCCTTTTTCTCCCGGGACCCTTTCTGTCTCTGAGGCAGTGACTGTGGCAATGTATTCCTGCAAACCACATGCCATATCTAGTCTGATAGTCAAACAATGGCATTACACTACCTCTACATCACATCAGATAGGAAAAACTGTGGTGTTACAGTGCAAAGTTGGCAGGCAGTATGGTCTGCTGGTTTGACTGTTGGCATGTGGTTCACAGCAATACATTGCCACAGTCGCTACAGTCTCTCCACATGACCTACCTCACCAGGTTGCTGTGAGATGTCCTCATAAAGGATATTGTAGCATTGGAAAAGCTTCAGAAAAGGGCAATCAAGATGATCAAGGGGATGAAGCAACTCCCCTGTGAGGAAAGGTTGCAGCATTTGAGGCTTTTTAGTTTAAAGAAAAAACTAGTAAGAGGTGACATGATTGAAGTTTTAAAAACTGTGCGTGGCATGGAAAGAGAGGACAGAGAGAAGTTTTTCTTCCTCATAACACTAAAACTTGTGGTCATACAGTAAAGCTGAATGCTGGAAGATTCAGGACAGATAAACAAAAGTACTTCTTCACAGAGTGCATAGTTAAGCTAATACTATGGAACTTATTACCACAGGAGACAATGATGTCCACCAACTTGGATGGCTTTAAAAAAGGATGAGAGAAATTCATGGAGGATAAGGATATCAATGGCTACGCTCTGCCTCCACAGTTGGAGGCAGTTTGCTTCTGAATACCAGTTGCTGGAAACTGCAGGAGGAGGAGAGTCCTGTTGCGCTCAGGTCCTGCTTGTGGGTCTCCCAAAGGCCAGTGGTTGACTGCTGTGAGAACAGGATGCTGGATTAGATGGGCCATTGGCCTTATCTAGCAGGTGGTTCTTACGTTCTTATGAGATCAAATGCTGGAACAGAACCACCACTATCCTACTGAGCCTTGGGGAGTGGAGGGATTCAGTGTGGGGAGGATTTCAGGATGAGATGTGTGTGTTTCAGTCGGAGGTGATGTGTTTGTGAGAGGGTTAATAAGGGGCAAAGTATGGCTGGAAGTTTTAGTTGGGTGTGGGACCAAGGGAAGTATCCAACAAAGTAGTTCCATTAGTGCAAGGACTTCTGGCAGTGCAACACAACTCCCCTTCCCCACTTGCCCCCCTAAATCTGTTTTGCAGGTTCCCTCAACCTTCTGGAGCAGATTTGGAGGGACACAGGGCAGACAGGGGACGTTCAATTGCACCAATAGAAATCTTTGCAGTAATGGAACTAGTTTGTTGGATACTGTCAATGGTATTTAGGTGTGAAACAGGGTGTATAGGGTTTTGGGGGTGGAGATTTCAGTGTGGGTGTGTCTGGGGTGTCAATGTAGTGATTTAGTGTACTGTGTGTGGGGTCAGTATTTGGGGGCAGGTTATTTGGGACATTGTAATGTTGTGTATGGGTTTTCATTGCAAGTTGCATGTGTGGTTGTGGCATTTGGTCCCCTTTAGTAGTTTGACTGGTTAAATACATGACATACATTCCACAGGGGTACATTGCCACAGTCTCAATCTCTCCATGTGGCCTACCTCACTGGATTGTGAGATTAATTATTGGAAGAGAATCACCACTGTCTTCCTGGAAAGCCTCGGGGGTCATTGTGGGATAGGGTGTTTCTGGAGGATTCATTGTAGAGTCTTTGGTGTGCATTGTGTGGAAGGCTGTATTTGTAATTGCAGTGTGAGGTGGGTTGTAGTGGGATGGGTAAATGCATGGTTTCAGACCCAAAATTGTTGGTGACCCCTCATCTAACTACTGCAGAACAATATCATATTGGGTGTTCTTTAAGTTTTCAAATGTGTCCATGGCTTATGAGCTGTCATCCAACCACTGGACTACACTGTGATATTTTATAACGAAAGGCATAGCCATTGCACATTCTATCCATTAGGCCACTCCCTCTTCAAACATTGCAGTTCTGGCAAAATTTTGTCTTACTTTTGCTTTCAGTCATGCATGACACTATCTGTTTTCCATAGACTTTAATGGGGTAGTAAAACCTTAATAACTTTTGAACCACTCATCAAACCTTCACCAAATCAATGAAAGTGTGGGGTCCTCAAGTACATTATTGGACTCCTGAATAAAGTACATGATTGACTTGCACCAAAACTGGATAGAAATATATGAGATGCTTCTTTTAAAAGAGGGGTGGGCGAAAGAGAAGCAGTCAAAGTGTAAATGTCCAGTATTTTTTAATTTGCTGTATCTGTGGCAGTTCTTATTATATTGGTTTGAAAGCTGGCACTTTCATGGACCTCATCAAGTAGATATTGGATGACAAGTATCAAGTTACGTAGCCCAACAGATGTCATTTTTATAAGCTATGGAATTTTGAGGCTTATATGACAGAAGCTTGTTTTTGGTACTCCTGTGATAAAGATGCTTGAATACTTGGATGCTATTGAGCACAAATGCTTGAGTGTTTCTTCCCTGAAATTTCATACACTCCCTTCTTAGTGTTCTATTTCTAAACCAAACACATTTAAAGAAGTCATAAAGTAGTGATAATGCAAAAAAAAAGTGATAATGTTTAGTGGGATATTTCCTGGATAATTCCTTGAGTCATAGAATGGCAGCATCTCTCTGGGTGGAGCAGACTGCTGCCTATGCGAGTGTCCCTGTCTAGACTACAGACACGTATTCATGCAGTTAGGGAAGTGAGTTGTGGAGAGTGCAAATATGGATCATGTGGCAGGAGAGAACTGCAGCACAGAAGATGCATCAACGATTACTCATGCACACTGACTCTTCAATGTCTGTTTTTTCATAATTTCCTCATGTACTGCAGTCCATTTGAGTCCTGGGTCCAGAGATGGTCAGCCATGTGCTTTCTATTTGCAAGAAGGTTATTTCTTTTACTACAGATTATGCACTTTATAGGATAAAGATTGAATATAATAATTGTTTCTGTGTGGCATTTCATGCTTGCGTGAGCACTTGCACACACAACTTCCCTGCACAATACAATAAATATAGGTTCCAGTAATAAGTGGATTCTTCTAAACACGCACAGTTTTTTATGATTACTATTTTTCCCTTCCTCTATTATGTTTTAAAATGTCATATGTCAGCTTTCCCATATTTTTGTACTTTTGTAGTCGGTCATGAATCTTTCACATTGGCAAATGTTGTCTTTTAAGTTGCTGCTACCAGTGTTTGCAATATGATAACTGTTTGCAATATGTACAGATTGAAAGTAAGTATAAGTATCTCCTTAAAATTCCACACACCCCTTCCCAAGTTTTATTTTTGTTCATTTTTCTCTTCTTTCCTTGCTTTCCATCATGCTTATTTCTTAATGGGAAAGGATACCGGAACAGCAATAGGGGAAAGCTTTTCTGAAAAGGTGGGTTATACGTTTTGTTCAAAAAGCCGGCTTATTTCTGTCTTTTCTCTGTGTTTGTGTTACCCAGTTTTATTTCTCTTTCCTTAGTTTGCTACTTTATTCCTGTCACTCCAGAAAATAAGATCTTAGTTGTTGACAGAAAAGTAATTTGTGAAATCACAGATCCTGTCCATAAGCATTTTGTAGACTTTCAAAAGTTTTTTGAACTGGGGAGGACAATGACTCCAATACAAGGACAAATCTTTAACCCTTCTTATTTTCTCAGGATGGTTTCTTTTGAACAGAGCTTGTCGGCTTTTTATCTGTACTGTTTTCTCCCTGTATGTTGCTGACTTCTCAGTGACTACGAACTCTTAAATCAGATTCTGGAACCATTTTCCACAGTGAAGGATTTGAATACACATAAATGAAGGCTTGACTACGTCCTCTTAATTTTAAAATTTGGCTCTCCTCATGCTTTCTGTCCTGTATCCTGCCCTGTTCCATGTTTTGGCTGTGAGCTCTGCAGATATTTTGATGTTTATGGCAGGAAAACCAGATAATACCCCCGATCTTGCTGCTCATTAATAGTACCCCAAAGTCTGTTGCCTAAGAAAGAAACCCTGAGCTGCCTCACCAGGAGCACAACCGTGTCTTCATGGAGTGGTGCAGCTAGAATTTACTTCTCTGCTAGCTTTAGATCCATTAGCATCTCCATTTGGCACTGAAAGAAAGAAAGCTCAACACTGAGTTACAGCCCCTGAATTATTATGTAATACATTTTTTCACTTCTTCTTGAGGCCCTCCCACTGCTTTTATTAGTAATTAAAAATAAACCAAAGCCCTGCAACTGATGGAGGGTAAGTTGGTTGGATAACAGCCCATCAGGTTAGAAGTGATGGATGAATGATGTTGCAAGGATCTCGGTGACAAAAGATGGGGCAGATAAGGTGGCATTTGAATAAGGATCGTGAAGTACATGGTCATGGTTGGAAAATACAGGGGGAAAATTGAAAGGATCAGGAATATGAAAAATGGTTAAAGGATAAAACAAGGGAACTAGAAAATGTGGTATCCCAAATGTTTTCTAAAGGGAAGCAAATCTTCCGTGGTATTCTTTCATCTCATTTGTGTGCTAGCATATGGTGTTTTTCCATAGAGCCTATCACCTTGTGGCATTCTCAAGCACAGTATGAAAGAACAAATTATGTAAAAAAAATCTCAAAGCAACATAAAGGGAAAAGATTATGAACAGCTTATTCATGGCCTGTTGTGTGTGTGTGTACACAGCTAAACTGTTAATTTTGGTTATTTAAAGTGTTGTAAAAGGATTATTTTGTCTTCAAGAGGAATGCTGTCATATTTGTACAATAGATTTGATGTGTTAAATTCCTCTAATCTTGGCTGCAGTTGTTTTAAAGATCTCACTGCTTTGTTTTGCCAGTTGATAGTCTTTGGGGTGTTTTTGGCAAGGTGCCACAACTGCTAAATTTAATATAGAATACTGTTAATGAGATGCTTTATAATATAATAGAAACTGGAAGTGCATCAGATTTGGACAAATCCCAAATCAAGAACTGAAACAGGCCACTTCAGACCAGAGATGTCCTGTCCCAGAAAGAAACTGGAAAAATTGGGGAGGGGGGAACGATATTTTCTCAAAGCCTTTCCCCCCCAAAAAAATACGGAAAAAAGGGAAAATATTTTTTTCCTGCATTTTTCTGCTTTCCCCCCGGGCCTTCACAACTCTACTTCAGACAGATTTGGGGCTTATCTGAGCTTTCTAAAACATCCTGAATGAAAACAGGGATCTCTTAAGTAATTTGGGACAATTCAGACATTTGGATGTTTTTAAAAAAGGCACACACAGAATATCTACAAATTTGGAAACATTTCTCCCCAAACTTGCTCTGTAAGGAAAATGCCAGGTTGGGAGAGCTGGGGAGGGAGGAGAGCGCTTCTGTGACTGACAAGTATAATTACAGGGAATGGATTGTATCCAATGAAGTTGTCCTGTTACCGAAGGACTTCTGCTTGGGCAGCGGAACTTCCCTTCCCTCTCTTCTCCCTGTGTGCCCTATGCCCCCAGTCTGCCTCAGAGATTAAAGGGAGCCCCAGAGTAGATTTGGGGGACTGTGGGAGGAGGAGAGGGAGCAGAAGTTACATTGTGCAAGTCGAAGTCTTAGTGCAAACGAAACAGCTTTGTTGGATATAATCCAATGATTTTACCAGGGCTGTTCAATCACAGTGCTTTAGTGAAATAATGTATCACTTTGTACTTTTCTGTTCTGTGCTCTTTGCTGGTTCTGCTAGTGGTGCTTGCTTGGAAAATGCTGGACATTCAAGTCTTTCTTCCTCTTAGCCACATGTCCATACATTTGTGCAGTTTCTGTGGTGCCATTTGAGCAGAAGATAAACCTGAAGCTGTTTCTTTCCTTTTTTTTATTCACCACAAACAATAGGAGAAATTAAGTGTATCCTTTTTTTAACCGCCCCGAAATCATAAAGGCCACTGTGGCTATCGTTCTGAAATTTGATAGGATTAATCCCCCCCAGAAGGAGCCTGCAAATTTCATCCAATTGTTTTAAAAATAACAAACCTATGTATGATTCCTTTTTAAAATACTACTATTTCTAAAGATGTCCAGCGTGCATGCGTGCACACACACAGACCTATTTGCAGTTTGACAGTTTATCCACTCAGAAGGGGCCGTTATGCCTGCAAATTTCATCTTGTTCTGTCAAAAGGGGGTAATTGAAGCCATTTTTGATTTCCCAATCATAGTGAATGGGGGGAGTCACAAAGCTTTGTCTTTCAGAAATTGGGTTCAGACCTGAACTGACAGGCTCTAAAGTGTTTTGCACTGATTTGGGCTGTATTCCAAAGTGCCAGATTGGGGTACAAACCAAATTTTATTTATTTATTATTTGATTTATATCCTGCCCTTCCTCCCAACAGCAGCCCAAATCTTCTGGTCGGAGCACATCCTTAGCAGGAAGTGCTCTAAAAGCCTTGGGCTTCCAGTGGTAGAGAAGGAATTTGGGTGCATGTTAGTAAAGTAACATTATCACAACTTGATTATTTTCTCTAGGTACTTGGACCAGAAAGTCTTCTCAATGGCCCAGTTGCTTTTCTGGTTGTTCTCTCGTTCTCCCTCCCTCCCTCCGTCTCTGTCTCCAGACCAAACACAGGCACAAAATATAATGGCAACAATGACATTACCTGAATTTGTCTAAAACGGATGTCTGCAGTTCATCATGTCTTTGACTTGTCTTGCAGTTACAGTGTTAGAAAATTGTAGGAAACTCTTGTTTATACCCTAATCAATGTTTCTGTAAATATTAATTGCACAACATTAAGTAACATTTTAAGGAAGTTTAGAAAAGAGGCTTTGTTAGGAACATGGGAAATGTGTTATACTTTATACCACCTAGTTCAGTTTTGTCTTCACCAGGTATAGCCAACACATTGGTGCCTGGTTGGGCTCCCAACTCCCAGTCAGTGTAGCTAATGGTCAGGGGTGATGCATGTTATAGTCCAACAACATCTGGAGGACGCCATGTTGCCTTTCCCGGTTTTCACTGACTAGCAGTGGCTGTCCAGCATGTCGGTCAGGTATTGCCCAGCCCTATCTGGAGATACCAGGAGTAGTATTCAACTAAATAATTGCACAAGCACAAGGATTTCTGCTCCCCCTGCGCCATCTCCAAATCTGCTGTAGAGGGTTAGGGGAACTCCCAGAACAGATTTAGTGGGGTGCAGGGGGAAGAAAGGGAAGAATGTTTCATTGTGCAAGGAGAAATTCTTGCACTGATGGAACATTTGCCTTAGCATTACATATACCGCAACCCCAGGAAATGAACACAGGACTTTCTGCCTGCAAGGCATATGCTCTACCACTGAATTATGACCCCCTCCCAGAACTACAGCCCTTCTTGAAAGAGGAACATTGATTCACTTCCATTTTGTTACTTTATACAGCTTCATCAGTGTGCACTGTGTTTTATGAGAAAGAAAGAAGGAAAGCAGGTCCCTGCCACCTACATTTTAAGAGAATGATAGTGAGAAGCCAGAATAGCATATCAAACAGAAACAGGAAAAATGGAGAGCCAGGGGAAATGGAGCAAATATGAGCAAATGGATTTAGACATACTATAGAATTCTTTTATTTGGGGAATATATGGACCAAAACAAAGCCTAACACAATTCTATAAACATCTACTCAGAAATCAGTTCCACTGAGTTCAGTGGGGCTTACTCCTAGGTAACTGGGTATATGATTACAGCCTATGTGGCTGCATCTGCCCTCATTTGTTTTGTGTTACCCTCAACTTTCCTGTTTCGTTCCTCCTTTGACATACAGTACTTGCCAAATCCTGAAATGCACTGACCAAAAGATGCAGCTAGTAATCAGCTCATTGGAAGCTCCTTGGAAGCTCTTATAGTTGGATAATATTGAGGAATTGTTGCAGTGTGGTGTCGGTACACTTGGATACATGAGGTTGTATTCAGCTGAATCCTACATGGAATAGATCCATTGAAATTGCTGAACTGAAGTTAGTCATGTCTATCAACTTCAATGGGTCTACTCTGAGTAGGACTAGCATTGAACACCACCCTTATGTTTGAATCGCTGATTGAAAACATTCAATAGCAATGCTCGTCCACTAAGACTTTTCAGCACTTTTTAATCTTCAACAAGAGACCTGATGGGTCAAACCTAGGATACCTTTCACCCAGCATCCTGTTTCCAATAGTGGCTTTTAAATGCTTTTGGGAAGCCCACAAGCAGGTTAATAAGGCTCTCCTGTTTACCTTCCCAGCAATACTTACCAGCAACTGTTGTTCAGAGGTGTGCTGTCTCTGAATTTGGATATTTCATTTAGTTACACTGGCTCATATCCCTCCATGAATGTGTTTAATCCCCTTTTAGGATAACAAAAGTCATGTTGATTATGCATTGTGTGAAATAGTACTTTCTTTTGTCTGTTGTAATTTACTGCCCCATCAATTTAATTGTGGCTCCAAATTCTTGTTTGTAATGCCCTCTTTGACTTGGAACAAAGTCCATTTTGTCTTAAATATGTGTATTTCTTTGTTACAGCACACTTCTCATGGCGAAGGACGACAGGAAGTTCCCCCTCGAACTAGTCGCTCTGGGGCCCGCTGTAGGAATTCTATAGCTTCCTGTGCAGATGAGCAACCCCATATTGGGAATTACCGGCTTCTTAAAACGATTGGAAAGGGGAATTTTGCAAAAGTCAAACTGGCCAGACACATTCTTACTGGCAGAGAGGTAACGTGTTGTTCAAGTATTGGAAATATAAAGCTATTTTAAATATCTTCTAAGCAAAGAAGAGCAAGATGAACCTCAGATTTCTAGCGGGTGAAATAATATGATAAACTTAGCTGAATGCTTTATCTTTATAATGGATGCAAAAAACCAAAAGATTTAATCTGAAGAAGGAACTTCCAGATTACAATACATGTAAACAAAATACAGTAAATAGCACTTACTGCAAAATAAATAAATAGGAGCGCATCCAATTTTTTCCCCTTCTGACTCAATGATTTTCTGAGCTCACAGGTATTTCTGGCAATATTTAGTCTGTACCTCCCATCAAAGATACTCTCTTTGTATCTCTTTTTGGTACTTGTCATTAGAAATAGATTTGGACTATCAGTTTCCTCATCAGTGTCACCTGGGAAGACCAGTTAGCTTACTCTAGTAGTGATTGGTTACTTTTAAATCACTCTGCTATTTTTTTTCCCTCCGTGGTAGCACAATAGGCTGGAATCAGTAGTTGTAGTTTTCTAGATATATTATGCTTTTTTAAAAAAGCCTTGAATATACCTAGGATCAACCATAAGCTTAATTTTCAGTTTTAATAATTAACCCAAAATTGGGGTTACCTTCTTTTTTGTTAACTTGAATCTGCAGGGCCTGATTAGGTTTGTGTGATGCAGTTTTGTTTAAGATGAAAGAATGTATCACTTTACCTTTTGTATAAGGGATGGTATTCAACTAACTTTCTGTGCTAGTGCAAAGATTAGTGCTAGTGTGATGGGCTTCCCCTCTCCTTCCCCTATGTGCACCTTGCACCATCCCCAAATCTGCTCTGGATGGTTGAGGGAACCCCCAGAAAAATTTTTGGGTGGGTGGGTGGGTGGGGGGCAGAGAGGTGTTGGGGAGGAGAGGAGTTCATTCCATCATGCAAGGAGAAATCCTTTGCACTGACAGAAACTTAGCTTCAGGTGCTATGTTGAATAAAACACAAACTCGTTCATATTCTGGTTTTTGCTTATGCATTATTTTAATGTCTAACTGTAATCCTATTTGGGAGTAAGTCCAGTGAGACTTGTTTCCGAATGTGTGTAGGATCAGGCTCCAAGAATAAGGAGTTTCAGGCATGTATGGAACATAGCCTTATTTTTGAACTGAGGCATGAGACAGACCTTAAAAAGGGGGAGCACGGAAACTGTCAAAAACTAACATACAATCAGGAGAAATGAGAGGCGTTTTTCCCTTGCAATTGCACAATGCTGTTATCGTTCACCAGAGAGTCAGTGTGGTATAATGTCCACTGATGTATGAGATGTAGGAGGGGGGACAGCAGGCTTAGCAAGAAATTTAAACTCAGGTGGTCCCTTCGTGCCAGTCACTAGCCCTCTGGTAATTTATTGCAGTGGTTTATGAGAGTAATATTGTGTCTAATCCCTGAATTTGTACTTGATTAAATGATACGGATTGTTTAAAAGATACTGTTTATACATCTCTTGCATTTGCAAATCTGGTCGGTTTGATGGTTCACTTTTTGATAATTTTGATAATTTTGGGAGTTCTTGCTTCTTGTGATTCTGTCATTTCCTCGGCGTTGTGTTTATGTACTGAATAAAATACTAATTCGTAATAGAGAAAAATAAATACACTCAAATTTGTGGCATTGGGCCATCCCCTTTATTCAGCTGTGTCTTACAATTTTATGTTCTCCACATAAACTTAAAAGTGAATATACTACTAGGTCATGTATTTGCTTTCATATTCATGCAAAGATCATGCTTTAGTCTTCAGAGCCTTTGTTCAGAAAGTTACTTCAGAAGCAGAAGGTTGACTTAATCTCCCGATAAGTTCAGAGAAGTCATATATCAAATCCAGGAAAATATATTGTTTTCATCCAAGAAAAGTTAAGAGTGGGCAATAGGCATTGCTTACTGTTGCTGCTAGACTGCTGGGCCAAGGAAGTGATTAATGCCTCTTTACGAGAGGGAGTGGTCCCTGGCTGTCTGAAAGAGGCGGCAGTGAGACCACTCCTGAAAAAACCTTCCTTGGACCCAGAGGATTTCAGCAGCTACAGACCAGTAGCCAATGTTCCGTTCCTGGGCAAGATCCTGGAACGTGTGGTTGCTGACCAGCTCCAGGCGCTATTGGATGAAACCGATTATCTAGATCCATTTCAGTCGGGGTTCAGGCCTGCTTTTGGCACTAAGACTGCCTTGGTCGCCCTGTTTGATGACCTATGTCGGGAGAGAGACAGAGGGAGTGTAACTCTCTTGATTCTCCTTGACCTCTCAGCGGCTTTTGATACCATCGACCATGGTATCCTTCTGGAGAGGCTTGCGGAGTTGGGAGTTGGAGGCACTGCTTGGCAGTGGTTCCGCTCCTACTTAGCGGGTCGCCTCCAGAAGATAGTGCTTGGGGAACATTGCTCGACACCGTGGGTTCTCCAATGTGGGGTCCCGCAGGGTTCGGTTCTGTCTCCCATGCTTTTTAACATTTATATGAAGCCGCTGGGGGCGGTCATCAGGAGTTTTGGAGTGCGTTGTCATCAGTATGCTGATGACACGCAGCTCTACTTCTCCTTTACATCTTCTTCAGGTGAGGCAGTTGACGTGCTGAACCGTCGTTGCCTGGCTGCGACAATGGACTGGATGAGAACTAACAAACTGAGACTCAATCCTGACAAGACTGAGATGCTGTTGGTGGATGGTTTCTCTGATCGGATGGTGGATATATACCCTGTCCTGGATGGGGTTACACTCCCCCTAAAGGAACAGGTGCGTAGTCTGGGAGTCATCTTAGACTCTTCCCTCACACCTGAGGCTCATGTAGCCTCGGTGGCCCGGAATGCGTTCTACCAACTTTGGTTGGTAGCCCAGCTACGTCCCTATCTGAGTAAGGAGGACCTCACATCAGTGGTACATGCTATGGTAACCTCTCGTCTGGACTACTGCAATGCGCTTTACGTAGGGCTACCTTTGAAGACGATTCGGAAGCTACAGCTAGTGCAAAATGCGGCGGCCAGACTGCTAACAAGAACTAAGCGGTCTGAGCATATAACACCTGTGCTAGCCCGTTTGCACTGGCTTCCAATATGCTTCCGGGCCAGATTCAGAGTGTTGGTACTTACCTATAAAGCCTTATACGGCGCGGGACCACGATATCTGTCGGAACGCCTCTCTTCTGATATGAACTGGCCTGTACACTACGGTCTACTACGAAGGCCCTCCTCCGGGTTCTGACTCATAGAGAAGCCCGGAGAGTGGTGACAAGATCTAGGGCCTTCTCAGTGGTGGCCCCCGAACTATGGAATGGTCTCCCCGAGGAGGTGTGCCTGGCGCCGACACTATCATCTTTTCGGCGCCAGGTTAAAACCTTTCTCTTCTCTGAGGCATTTTAATTCCTGTTAATTGTAAATTATTATATTTTGATTTTAGACTGTACAGTTTTTTGTACAGTTTTGTATTGTGATATACTGTGTTGTGTTATTTTTATTGTATTTTTAATGTTCACCGCCCAGAGAGCTGTTGCTAGTCGGGCGGTATATAAGCTTAATAAAATAAATAAATAAATAAATAAATTTTGAGCATTCCTAGCATTTAAAAAGTTACTTTTTGAAATGAGCACCTAGAAACATCATGGAATTCAATGCAGGTCACAGGCAGGCATGATAGCAGGCAATCATGCTAGTTAGGAAAGGAAATCTGCAAACAGGCAGCTGTCTTTTATACCAGCTGATGTTTGTGAGTAGCTTTGTACCATCCCCTAAGTGTACAGTGTTACAGTTTATCTGGTCTGGAGATGATAAAGCTATGGATCAGTGTGCATCTGCTGAACAACAGATGAGCAACAGAAGGGTTGCAACCAGTAGCATTGTGTTGTCTTTATGAGGATTGGCTGGCACTGCTGTGTGTAGAGATGATCTGTGTTGAACACATTGTAGAAGGTTGAATCGAGGGGAAGAGGCTTACAGCTCAAGTGTGGGATGGGGTGTGCCTAATTTTAAGTTGACTGCTTGAGACAAAACTAAAAAAAGAAAAAAAAAGAAATTTCATCATAATCTGCAGATAGAAAGTCCCAGTGTACTCTGTGAAAAGTTCTTAAATCTTCCTTGACCTGTTTGAACCTCCATATTTGGTGTATGCCAATGGATTTAACAACTGGGGAGTGCATGATAGAAATTTATAAAGGTTCTTGGAGATTTTTTCAAGCTGAAGAGCAGTATAAAAATGCTTTAAACAAATGAAATATAAATTACATTCTTTAAATAAATGAGGTGTGGATAAAGAGACTTTTTCTTCCTCTCGTCATATGAGGTACTCCTGGATCCAACATTTTCACCAGAGGCTCCAGTAGCCTCAGTGTCTAGGAGTGCCTGTTTTCAGTTCTGGCTGGTTCTCCAGTTACAGCCCTTTTGGACAAACATGGTGTGGCCACTGTACTTCATGATCTGGTAACTTCCATGTTGGGCTGTTGGAACTGCTCTTGAAGAATACTCAGAAAGTTCAGCTGTTCCAAAATGTAGCAGCCAGATTACTGCCTGGGGTTCCATTTAGAGCTTGCATTACCCGTGTTCAAAAACTGCACTGATTGCCAGTTCATTCCCAGGCCCAATTCTAGGTCCTCACATAAGTATTCGAAGCCCTAAACGACTTGGCCCCAAGTATCTGAAAGACTGCCTCCTTCCCTATAGACCATCTTGGGTATTAAGATCAGTAGAGGGTCCTTTTGGTAGTTCCGTTACCCTCAGAAGTGTAGGGTGGTGTCCCCTAAGCTGTGGAATCCCCACCCCCAAGAGGTTTCTTGCACCTTCATTGTATAGTTTTCATTAAATGCTGAGGATGCACCCCTTTTCCCTGGATTCTGACACTTGAAATATGCTTTTAGGATCTACCTTATTATTCTGATGTATTTTTTTACACTGAATTTAATATTATATTTTTATATTGTTGTAACCCACCCTGGGACCTTATGGTGAAGGGTGTGTAAGAAATCCTATCAATGAATAGATATCAGAACTCTGGATCATCCAGTTATTGAAAAAGAGGAGTAGTGGTGGTCAATAATCAAAATGAAAAAGAAAAAGGGGGGTTCAAAACCCAAATTGACCAAATGGTATAAAATAATTTATTTTATCTTCTTAAAAATGCCCAACGTGTTTCGGCTTTATTGCATATCAGCCTTCGTCAGGGGACTTTTCTTTCTAGTTGCTTACAGCGCTTTCTTTACCTTCCTTTCTTGTTTTTCCTTTCTTTTGTGTTTTTTATTTGGAAGTTTGACAACTTATTTGACAACTTCCAAATAAAAAACACAAAAGAAAGGAAAAACAAGAAAGGAAGGTAAAGAAAGCACTGTAAGCAACTAGAAAGAAAAGTCCCCTGACGAAGGCTGATATGCAATAAAGCCGAAACACGTTGGGCATTTTTAAGAAGATAAAATAAATTATTTTATACCATTTGGTCAATTTGGGTTTTGAACCCCCCTTTTTCTTTTTCATCCAGTTATTGGCAAAAGTATCAGGACAGACAAAAGGACTAATTTATGAATTTGTTGCCACGTGATGTGGTGATGGCAACTAGCTTAGATGGCTTTAAAAGGGAATTGGATAAATTAATGAAGGAAAAGTCCATTAGTGGCTTCTAGTTACAATGGTATGTGGAATGTGTGGAATCAGAAACAGTATGCCTCTCAGTGCCAGTCAATGATGAGAGACAGCTAATATGCTCCTGTTCTGTTTGTGGGCTTCCCAGAGGCATCTGGTTGGTCACTGTAGGAAAGTGAATGCCAGTCTGATCCATAGGACTCTTCTTATGTACTGTATAGTAGTCTGAGTTTCTATCTACTGGGGTTTGTTACTCTTCTTGCTGTTTGAGAATTACACCTGCTATTGCCACTAGTATATGGAATAGCTTTGTGATTTGTCATTTTCCTAGTTGCCACCGCTATATCCACTGTTCTTTTCCTTTTGCTGCCACTGAGGCTGTTCCTAGCTAGTGTTCCTACACTGACTACGTGCACTCTTTTCTCCTCTTGCTCCCCCCTTTCTAAGGCCTTTAAAAGTGTGGAGTGGGAGTGTACAATCCCTCTTCTACTGCACTTCTCTGCTAGAAGTTCTGGCATCAGCATCTGCACAGTTATCCCATATTTTTTCTCTTAGGTGGCCAACTGGTTAAAGGACTTCGTGTTGGGTTTTTAATGTGGAAAAATTCCTGATCTTAGCAAGCTAATAGTTTTGGGAAGGAAAAGCGGTTGTCATAATATTATTGGCATTTCTTCTGTTAACCTGCAGAGATGAGAGCAAACACATGGAAAGATACACTTTATATGTTCACATGCATCTGTACAAATTGCTCTCCCATGCTGTGTATTCAAGACATTCTATTTAACATCTTGATACTCGCATTCCTGCTAAAGGATTTAAAATTACGGGCTAGTCACATTAAGGCAAACAAATATATTTTCATCTTCTAATTTTCTCACTGTCTTTAGACTTTATAGAGAGATTTGTGCAGCTTCTTTTGCTTTAAAGGCCAAGAAATGTTTTTTATATATTGAAAAATATAAGAGGAGAATTTTGAATAGTTCTTTTGACAGAATTTCTAAAAGGGTTGTAAACTGCCTCCCAGTAATTGAGTTCAACTCAAACCATCTTTTTTTACATGAATTAATCTACTGAAAATTTGTGAGTATATGTTTTTAGATCTCATATTAGTTTTGCAAACATGGCTTTTCTAGTATGCCCCTCTTCACTTAATGTAACTCAGCGTAAGTGTGTGTAACAATTGCATCTGTTTGGATCCAGTGTTCCCATCAGCAGAGCTCCATTCATGGGTCATTCCTGTTGGAAGTCGGAGCAAAGACAGCAGTTTTTGCCAATTCCTCCTTCCCCTATGCCTGCTCCCCGAAAAATTGCTTTGAGAACTCTCTGGAACAGCACTGAGGGCTCCAAAGGGAAGTGGGAATTTGTGAAAATCACCCATTTCCCTTCTCCCACAGTAGGCTCCTCCACTGGATCTCAGTCCCTTCTGTGAACAAAAGGAGAACTCTTAATCCAACCCTTTCTGTTTACCTGCTTCCATTTTTCTCCCCTCCCCTTGTTTTATTCCTTGTGTCTTTTTCTAGGTTGTAAGTCCTTTGCAGACAGGAACATAATCACCATATACATCAGGTGTGTGAAACTTTTGGACGTCCAGATGTTGCTGAACTACAACTCTCATGGCCAATGGCCAAGGTTGTTGGGAGTTGTAGTTCAGCGACATCTGCAGGACCAGAGGTTCCCCATACCTTATATACATAGATAGCACTGTATCATCATGATGTTGAAGTGTAAGTGCCATTGCTTATGTAGTCAAAATGGGATCATGCACCCACAAGGATGAGCAGGCTTAGGGAAACCCCAGTTTTGCAAAAGTACAAGCAATATTTAGGGCTCTTCTCAAAAAGAATCCATTGAGGATTGAACATGCTCTGACCTCAGAATGCTAGCTGACTGTTAAAGAGGGATGGAATAGAAAGCCGGTGGGAGGGGAGAGAATTGAGTATCATAAGGGATTATGACTGACTGGAACAGGAGCATTCCACTGCAATCTTTTTTTGTACATAAGATTTGGAACCTCTTTCAGATCTCGTTAATGAGGAACTAACATGACTCTTGAATTATTTTGCTATCAATTTTTTTGTGTTTTGTTTTGGTGGCCAATTTACATGTTTGCGTGTTGAACACTAACTCTAATTTATATGGTGCTGATAACCGCATCTAGGTTAGGTTCTCATAGTTTCAGCTGCCAAATATTACACATAGCTGAATATAATTTGTGACTTATTTTGGACAGATTTTGTGGTGATCGGTTACTCAACAGTCTTGATCCACAGGTTTTAAATGTATGCTAGGTGTACTTGTTCTTATGCATTTTAATTCTAAAGCTTTTGTCTTCTAATTTAATTTTGTTTTGCGCAATGCCTGCTCAGTGGGTGCTGCACTGTTAACATCATCAATACCTCTGAATTGTAATGTGGC
Organism: Rhineura floridana; assembly: GCF_030035675.1. Lineage (NCBI taxonomy): Eukaryota > Metazoa > Chordata > Lepidosauria > Squamata > Rhineuridae > Rhineura > Rhineura floridana. The sequence goes on from NC_084481.1 coordinate 218,624,884, forward strand.
CAAACCTTATTTGAAAACAAATATTAATGGAAAATGTGTTTTTCTTTAGGTTGCAATAAAAATAATTGACAAAACTCAGTTGAATCCGACTAGTCTACAGAAGGTAGGTTCACTTAGGTGTTTAACCATTCTGGTATGCTAGTTCATTTCCTTTTATAGTCGTCTTTGCTGTTAGTTTTGGCTAATTTAATTTTAAACCTTGCATGTGCATCGATCAGTGAAGTGCACATTTAGTGGTGGTTTTATTTTAATTCTGACTTTTTCTCCAGTGGACATATGTGTGTGTGTGAATTCTGCAGTCTCATCAGATGAATCCCATTTGAATGAGAAATTTACAAAGGAAAAAAAGACTTAACATCTGTCGTATTATTTCCTTATTCTACTACCCCAAACTGTTGCATAAACTCAACAGGAGCCCTGTGTCTTCTGTTGTTTGTCTTGTGGGCAGAATCTATAAAAAATAACATCTGAGAGCCACTTTCTTAGTACTAGAACCACACATTTATTTATATTATTAAATTTCTTCACCAGAAGGTCCCAGGCCAGGCTTCAACAATAAAATAAACAATTATAAAGCAAATAAACATTTACAACCATAAAACAAGTATAAAAACATTTAAAACCAAACATAAAAAAAGTTAAAAATAGTTCCAGTACAGATGCAAAGTAAGTGACAAATTGAAGTCTGGGAACTGAGGTTACTGTGGAACAACTAAAAAACAGGATGGTGGGGGGGCTTAATCCATCCCCTGCCTGGTATGCCCCCTCCATGCAACCCTCTTCCAACCAATTGCTTTTATCCTGAAATGCAGCAAAAACAAGTCAGGAATCCTAGCTGGGAAAAGCAGCTTTGGGGTGAATTTCAGGGAGAAAGCAGGGGAGGGATTTAGCACTCTATCCTGCCTGCTGCTTCTCTGTTGGAGATGATCCACTGGATTTGTTGCTGAATTTAGTCTTCCAGGCTGCAAATTTATTCTGCTTTTCAGTAGTGAATTTTATAGTTTTATTTATTATTTATTTATTATTTGACTTATATCCTGCCCTTCCTCCCAGCAGGAGCCCAGGGTGGCAAACAAAAGCACTAAAAACACTTTTAAACATCATACAAACAAACTTTAAAATATATTAAAACAAAACATCTTTAAAAACATTTTTTTAAAAAGCTCTGATGACGTCTTTAAAAAGAAAAAAAAGGTTAAAAACACTGTTTTTTAAAAAAGTTTAAAAAACATATCAAAAAGCAATTCCAACACAGATGCTGACTGGGATGAGCTCTCAACTTAAAAGGCTTGTTGAAAGAGGAAGGTTTTCAATAGGTACAGAAGAAATAACAGAGATGGCGCCTGTCTAATATTTAAGGGGAGGGAATTCCACAGGGTAGGTGCTGCAACACTAAAGGTCTGTTTCCTATGTGGTGTGGAATAGACCTCGTGATAAGATGGTATCTGCAGGAGGCCCTCACCTGCAGAGCATAGTAATTGACTGGCTATATAAGGGATAAGATGGTATTTCAGGTATCCTGGTCCCAAGCTGTGTAGGGCTTTGTACAGCAAAACTAGAATCTTGAACTTAGCCCGGTAGCAAATGGGCAGCCAGTACAATTCTTTCAGCAGCGGGGTGACATGTTGGTGATACCCTGCCCCAGTGAGCAGTCTTGCTGGTGCATTTTGCACCAGCTGCAGCTTCTGGACCAACCTCAAGGGCAGCCCACATAGAGCGCATTACAGTAATCCAGCCTGGAGGTTACCAGTGCGTGGACAACAGTCAGGCTATCTTGGTCCAAAAATGGCCGCAGCTGTCTTACCAGCTGAAGCTGGTAAAAGGCACTTCTAGCCACTGAGGTCACCTGGGCCTCTAGTGACAAAGATGGACCCAGGAGCATCCCCAGACTATGGACCTGCTCTTTCAGAGGGAGTATGACCACATCCAAAGCAGGCAACTGACCAATAATCTGAACTCGGGAACCACCAACCCACAGGGGCCTCCGTCTTGCTAGGATTCAGACTTGGTTCATTGGCCCTCATCCAGCCCACCACCGAGTCCAGGCAGCGGTCCAGGGCTTGCACGGCCTCTCCTGATTCAGATGTTACGGAGAAATAGAGCTGGTATTGTCAGCGTACTGCTGACACTTTGCCCGAAATCTCCTGATGACTTTACCCAAGGGCTTCATATAGATGTTAAACAGCATGGGGGACAAGATGGTACCCTGCAGCACCCCACAGCACAAATGCCACAGGACCGAAAGATAATCATCCAATGCTATTCTCTGAAAATGACCTTGGAGATAGGATCGGAACCACAGTGCTTCTGATAACCATCTCACCAAGTTGGCCCAGAAGGATACCATGGTCAATGGTATCAAAAGCCGCCGAGAGATCAAGTAAGAGTAACAGGGTTGCACTCTGCCTGTTCTTCTCCTGATAAAGGTCATCCATCAGGGCGACCAAGACCAATTCAGTCCCATAACCAGGCCTGAACCCAGGCTGGAATGAGTCAAGATAATCTGTTTCATCCAAGAGTACTTGCAATTGCTGTGCCACAACCCTCTCAATCACCTTCCCTTAGAAGGGGGTATTTGCAACTGGTCAGTTTGTCGCAGACCAATGGGTCCAGGGTGGGCTTTTTCAGGAGTGGTTGGATCACCACCTCTTTCAGGGTGGTTTTGGATACTGACTTCTTATATTTCTCTACTGAAATCAGTATGCATTTAACCTAGAACAAAATAACTTAGCAATATAGTATAGTAGTCTTTTACAGAAAAAAATGAAAAGCCATCCACCAGTCTTTGTTTGATCATGTACCTTGTCACTTTATATCAGAAAATAACTCAGCAGGACTATTTTAAAACTGACTCAGGTATGAATGGCAAATGCAGGTTTTTTCACAACTACTAATATATATTCCTTATTTAAATCTTTATGTAGGAATTGTATATTTGAAAAATGTAGAATAAAGTCCATAGACTGGAGGGAGTCTGGAGGGAGTGAGAAATCAGCATAAATCCTGTCATAGATACTATATCTGTACCCTATGGAGGAAACTGTGTTCATTTTGTTTAATGGGTGCTTATGAAAATAACAAATTATTATACTAACAGCATCCAACTTTAAGCTGGAAACTCACTTAATCTCTCCTCTAAACCTTGAAACCATTTTTTTTCATTAGCAGGCTTTTTCTAAAACAGTGCTTGATGTAAGAAGATCATACAATTGATGGAGGAGGGCTAAACTGAATTAAATTCCTCAATATAAAGTTGGAGTTTATATATAGGCAGCAGAGGCCTATGTGTGGAATTCAACTGGCTTTAAGCCCATGAAAGAGAGACTTGATAAACAGCCTAACTGATCTGATTTACAGTTGTTTTCATCGGAGGACTTTTGAGGTCTTTAGACACCAAAGATAAAACCAAACAACTTCCTACCCTTTTCCACCCTTGCACTTTCTTATCACAAATACTCCTTCTCTTCTTTTTGCTTATCCCTTTACTTGCTGGAAATTTGCCAAGCCATTTTCTCTTAGTGCATCATAAGGCAGACTCCTAATTCCTCCTTCCTCCAACACTCCTTTTAATAGCAAGCTTTGGTAGTGTGTGCCTCCAGGATCGTAGCCAGAACCCAGCCACTGAGAAACAAAAGGGTAGTATGCTTGGAGGGAGTACACAGTCTTTAGAAAAGAGAGAGAGCGGGGATAAGTGGGCAAAAAATACTCCTGATTGAGGACTGAGCATTTTCACTAGCCACATAAACTAGATTGATAGTTGGAAAAGGGGGTGGAAATAGCGTGTGGAGTGGAATAGCTGATTGGAGCCCTAAACTGGAGCATTACTCTTAGAAGGGAGGATAAGCTGCAGTATTTTGTTACAGATCCCACTTGTTCTTCTATAGAGGCATCTCTGGAAACTCACCAGAACTGGAGTTTCTCTTCCTTCTTGCTATAATATTAAATCCCAAAGCAGTTTAGTAATGAATAATCTGGTAATTTTAGTAATTTTGTAATGAATGTGATCTTGCTCTCTTAGTTTGATTGGCTACCATCAATATCAGGAACAGGTGGAGCGATTTACTAAATGTATATACCTCCTCTCAGTAAATATCCTTGATGAATTAGGGCTTTTAAAAAGTACTATCTCAGTCTTGCAAATATATTATATTTAATATAAATATATTTAATATTAAAATTTCCCTTCCAGCTGCCATGTATCCCTGGACTCTTTTGATGCACCTGACAGTTGAATTAATCTGCTGCTATCTATTATGATTGCTTGTTTTTGACATTGTGATATGGAAAAGCAGAATACTGTTAGAGGTGTTGAGCTACATTGTTAAATCCATGTTATTTTGTGAGGTTTTATTACACCATCAAAACAAGCAGTATTGAAGTAGGGAAGAATTATGCACTCCTTGTAGAGAGTGAAAGCAACTAAATACTGGAGTTGTCTTCATTCAGCAAGAACTCTGGGGCTTCTTCAAACGTACACAAATTGTACAATCACACTGCAGACTCTGCCATTCTTCTACATCTTGTGGCTCTATATTCACCACTATGAAAGTATGCAGCAAGAAGAATTCCTTCTTTCCTTCGCCATCACTATTCTTACTAGATATTTGTTCTAGCTTGTTGGCAGAATCACAAACATCATTGTGAAACTTTTCAAGGTAAACACTTTATTTTGACCCAGAACTGGATAGATTCCAGACACTTATCAAACTGTGTAATTATTGCTGGAATGTTCATCCTTTGGCACTTGGAGCACTAAAGTATTTCTAACGTTCAGAATAAGAAAAGCTGCAAAGAAGCTCGAATGCCATTTTTTTAGATTTTATGTACATTTTATTTCTTTGCCATACAAATATCAGAACAGTATAAAACAATACGTAACACACAACCAAAGAAAGATAAAAAAGGAGCATTATTCACATTGTTGCATATAAAGAATTCATTTTTGTGTTAATAGCCCTTGTTTAATAATTGTTCTCTTTTCCACTTTTTATATAGTCCTTTTTGAGTGGTCCATGTATATACAATAAGACTTGACCAAGATGCTCAAAATGTTTCTACTACATTTCTTAAATTCTTTCTTTTTTGTCTTTTTTCTTTTTTTAAAATCATCTTCTTCTGAAATCTCTTTAGTATCAGCCTGTTAAAGATTTGACTTTTTTCAGATATCTCAGTCCCTAAAATATGATTATAGCCTTTTTAAATAAAAAGAGAGTGGTGATACATTTTTATCATTAACTTTTGTATTTTTCCTCCTGTTTCAGTTGTTCAGGGAAGTAAGGATAATGAAGATTTTAAATCATCCCAATATAGGTAAAGCATGTGTTTAAAGGTGTTTACTTTGGAGGGCTGAAAAGTGAGAATAAATATATTTATTTATTAAAAATATTTATTGGTTAGTGCATTACAGTGCGTGTTATAAAATATATGTATAAATGAAATGATACTTCTCTGTTATCCCACATACAGTTTTTGACCAGTGTTATGTTTTTGTTTAAGTGAGTTCAACTGGCTTTGTGTATCTTAAAACATCCCACGTGCATAAAATGTGTGAGGCTTTTTATTAATATGTGGTCCCATCCAGGTATGTTTTAATCTGAGTTGTTGCTCTAAATTTGTATTTGGATGTACTCCAACTTAAGTGATGTATTTAAAAAACAGCAACATTAAATGTAGGTGCGTTGTAGCTCTGGAGCCCTAGGGCCTTTTGTGCACAAAACAGTGTTTCAGCAGAAGCCTTCTGTGCCACATTCAAACTGTTTCTGCAGTTGCCACTTTCCCCCAAAGTTGCAAAGAAACTCATTGAGCCCAGTTAAAAAAGTCAAAAGCCTTGCTGGGCAGATGGACTTGATCACATAAATGTCTGCTTAGCATTTATTTAGTTTATTTTCTTGTTGCTTTTTACAAAAGTCTTTAAAGTGATGTACAACAATAAAATCCATCAGTTGTAGTTTACACCTGCCTCTTCCTTTCTGTTAGGCAGCATCCTGCATTCATTATATCAGCCCTCCGCACATAGTACCCCACAAGCAGAAAAATGTAAATAAACAAGTTGATTCTTGATAATTACAGAAATTTAATTTATTTATTGCATTTGTGCCCTGCTCTTCAGTCAGGAAGGCTCCCAGAGCATCTTACATGCATTCAGTTAAAACAAGACAGCCCCTGCCCATAGGCTTGCAATCTAAAAAACACGACAGGAAGAGGGAAGAAAGCAAACACATGCATCAGTTCTTAAATAGTAGTTCTTATAATGACCAGCTGGCATAGCAATAGTTCAGGGGTAGGAGGTGCCTGATGGAGCTGGTCTTCCCGCAATGCTTATGGGATGAGCCCTGTGTCTCACTTCTCCCACTGTAAGGCAGTCTGATGGAATGCTGCTTCCAGGTGCCAGTTAAAGAATTAAAGAAATAGAGGCAAGTTGAATGCTACAGGGGAAGGCAATTGTTTGCATGGTCACTACACAGCCTCTCTTATATGAACACTTCATTATTGCCACTGATATGGGCACAAGAAGTCCACCAGATTCCTCTCAGAGAAGATTTCTGGGCAACCATTCCAGCTGACATTTCAGATGTTTTATGCTGGAGTGTGTTAAGGAGGAACATTAAATTACAATATTGTACTTATTTGTAATATTGAGTATTAAGGAGTAAATTGGTTCAAAGTTCCTTTTGCTTTTCCCTAAGAAAATGGAGAGTGGGAAAGGCCAAAGCTTACAGAGGTGAATGCTGTCTCCTAAACATGTCTCCAAGCTTATAAAATAAATCCCATGTCTCCTAAACAAGAGATTCAGCTATTCCCTGACTCAGCACTTTTAATCTCCAGTCGACTCGGGTTTCTCTGACAGCTTCTACATAATCCCCAATGCCTCTATCACACTTACTATGAAAATTCAAGTCAACCTAAAATTAAGCCCAGTATAAAAATAAGTTGTAAGTGATACTGTCATTTATAATGAAGGTTTCCTTTATCATTCCTATACTGTTCAATTATCTTGATGCAAAATCTAGGCTTAACATACAATACAGAAAAGTATACTCTTAAAACGTTTTAGATTTTATGGAGTTAATGCAGTATCCAGTAACGCACTGCACATGCTGTATCTAAAATCCAAGCAAACAAGTCTTTGCAAATGTGATTCATTTGCAACTTGCTGCAACTAGCATTCAAAAGTAGCCACCATCTCTTCCAATTAAAATTGCTTAGATTCTACTGTGCATATTTCATTGGGTAGACTTTATTCATCAGGGAGAAGAAAATAAGAGATAGCTAGTCTTCAACTGCCAGGAAATTAATCTGAAGTTCAGTCAGCACTGACTTACCTTATTTCTCAGGGAGCTTTTAGGAGTTTAAAAACAGTTTGAGAGACTTGTAGTTAAACAAAAAACAACTTTTGACTGTCTTCACATCACACTAGCTTTTTATTTCCTCAGGATGGCTGTAACTACTTTACTGGGGGTGGGGTTATTAAAAACCTAATTTACGAACAAAAACTAGTGGCTGTATTTGCCACTTTTGGATACAATTGGCCACATTAGGATGTTGCACTAAACCATAGTTTAGCACAATGTGAATGAACCTAGCCTCCTCCTGGGCTTGTGGGCTTCCTTTATCTATTTTCTCTTTCTCCTTGACTGGTAGGAGGATTTGAAAGCTTATATTTTGTGTTTACCTTAAACACAACTTACTGTGCCATGGCTTATTAGTCTCTGGTCAGTTTCAAACCATTACCAACTTCAGAACTTGGAGTGTGAAACTTGTTTACTTGTTGAGAGTAATCATCCTTAGTGATAAACCTTGATCCCTGGTCCAGACAACACAACAAGCTACATTTAAGGGAAACCAAAAGTGAAAGCTTCTGATATCCTCTTCCCAGCGCAATGCAGGGAACATAGGAAACTGTGGAGACTACCTTGTTTGTGTTATGCTAAGCTATGGTTTAGCGTGATGTCCGAAAATGGCTAATGACAAAATGGTTGATCAAAACAGGAAGGAATTAGGCTGTGCATGTTGAGGTGGGGTTATTCTCAAGTGTGAAGCTGACTTTGGGATTCCAAAGCCAGGGTTGTCAACCCTTTTGGACCAATGGTCACATTTCAATTTTGAGAGAGTGCTATGGGCACCAGCCACAAAATAGCTGCTGTGGGGGACATAACATAACACAGTGAAGATTTTCAAATGATTGTGTTTCCCTGCTAGAAAAGGTTTAACTTACTGAATTTCTGCTTGCCATACAGCTGTTAAAAGCATAAGATCCCTAAACCAAAGCCTAGGCTGCCATCCTTTGCCCACTTACCTGGAGGTGAGGCCCATTAAACACAAAGATGTACTTCTTCAGTAGACATGTATACCATTACTGTAAGTTGACTGTACAGTGAATTCTTAATAAATGCCTGACCTTTAGCTCTTGCACAGCAGGAGTCATGCCTAAGCCTCTTTGCAAAGTATTCACATTTGCCTTTTGGGGGAAGGGGGATTTTTTAACATCCACCCATGCATATTGTATAATAATATTTGCAGAAAATAACATCTAGGGCCTGCCAGATCCCAGATGAACTCACCATAGGAAAGATACATTCTGATTGCTAGGGAAAAAAGGACAAACAAGGGAGAGTCCAAGGACTAGTTAAAAAGACAGAAGCAGGAGAAGTTCACTAAAGAGCTGCAAAACAGCAGCTCTTAAGGACCCCAGGGATTTCTATTGCCTAGTGTCCAAACAACCTATTTATTAAGCTCAGCTCTGACTTCACTCATTGGCTAACAGCACTGATAGACGGGAGCTGTCTGGTTGGCTCATTTCACAGAAATTGCTTAAAGGGTACATGTACATTTTCCTTCATAGATTACTTTCTAGGAAGACAAAAGTCTTACTTTAAAAAAAAAAAAAAAAGCTCAGAGTCTGGGGTCCTGCCTGTGGACACCAGTGAAGACCTTCGTCGGTGCTGTGTTGGCAACCCCTGCTCCAAACAATGATTTGACATTTACAGTATGAAGTGTAATTTACTAGCAGTTTCCAGTACTTAAGTAGTACTAAATTGTATATCAGGTTGGTAGAGCAAATTATCAGTTTGATAGGTATGGAAAAAATATTGGAGTAATGTGATCGAAAAAGAACAGTGCTAGTTTAGAAAGGAAATATCCATATAGGACTTGAAGTGATGCGTGATGGCTATACTATAATGTTGAGGTCTATGTCTTTTGTTTCCATAAATCTCTTCCAACAAGCATATGTGCACTTTTCTATCCAACTCAATCTATAAATATCCATCCCTTTAATATCTTAGCAAAAAGCATACTCTAGCATGAATAATTGAGTGCATGTATTATGAAGCAGGACAGTAATTTCCCTTCCCGTTTTCCTTCAATAGATCCTTCTGATTTGGAATGTTTTTCACCTGGCAATTAGGGATAGCAGAAATCCAAATAGGAAAGGGTTGCGAAAAGTTATTTTTAACATTTATTGTCAAGATTAAAAAGCACTGTCTTTCTAGACAGTTATTTTCCTTCTGTTTAAAGGCTCTGGTCAGCAAGAGTTAGAATTACAGGATTAACAGAATAGACTGCTACCTGCAGTCTGGTGGATAGTGTACATCAGGGCAGGAGAACCTGTGGCCCTCCAGATGTTGTTGGACCCCAGCCCCAGTCAGCACGGCCAACACTTGGGGATGATGGAGTCCCACATCACCTAGACTCTGAGGACCACCCATTTTCCATTTCTTACGTATATTGTAGAATCAATGCTTCTGTTATTTAAAACTTTTCTTCCCTGGTCTTCATTGCAAATGCAGTTCCATAGTTAGTTACAGTTACAATACATAATGTACACAATATAGTCAACTTAAGAAAATAAAATGTGCATACACTGCATATGCTACCATTACATATAAACATTGAATGTTCCCTTGTACAAAGTCAAAGTGGCTGATCCATCTGGAGCAGCAACCGTGTCTCATGCAATCGACTTTCCAAGCATGCTGCATGAATGCCAAGGATAGAACCTGGGACCTTTTCATTGCAATGCATTTTCTCTGCTAATGAGCTATAGTCTCTCCCTTCTCCAGTTACTTTTTTATTACTCAAAAAATACATGATCAGAGTGTTGCAAGTTCTAATAGCTTATAGGGAAATGGGATTTATTTCATTAGGAAATCAAACCTATCAGCATATGCCTAATAACATATACTATCTTGATATATTAGTATGTGTATTAGCTGATGATTACAAAACCTGTTCCTTCTGTGCAAATCCCAGAGTTAATTTCCCCCAATTCCAGGTTAACTGTTAAAATCTTTTTTGTACTTTTCTAATAAGAATTTATAGTTGACTACTAAAGTATTCAGTTTTTTTCATTTAGGCATTATTTAATAGAAGAGCCTTTTCATAGGTCTTTGTGTTCCTTAAAAATGACTGATAATTGCAAATAATTATTTTTAAAATATTAGCAATAATGATCTGTTGCTATATTAGGTTAATTAAAATCCTAAGCAAAATCCAGAGTGCTTTAAGTGTGCTGTTTGAGTTTAGTAATTATTCAGCACACATAACTGAGTACTGAATTCTGACAACATAGGAACAGCTTCTTGTAAACAAGTTGTATTTTTCTATTTTATCATCATTTTTAAATTAATGCTTCTTGTTATAGTAATCTTATGTAAACCACTTTGTAAGGTCTGCCTGAAAAATGGTGTAAAAGTACCTTAATAATCATAGTATAAGGAATCTTCCTATTATTGGATGAGACCATTGGACCATGTAGTTCAGTATTGTCTACACTTCCAATAGCTCTTCAGGGTTTCAAGCAGGAGTCTCTCCCAGCTCTACCTGGAAATGCCAGGGATTGAACCTGGAACCTTCTACATGCAAAGCAGATGCTCTGCCACTGAGCTACGACCCTTCCCCAAATCATTGCAGTCCTTGCCACATGGAGCATTTTCTGATAAACAAAGCCTGGTTGTTCTCAGAACACTGTTTTTGGGCAGTTTACCATACACAAAGCAAGCTAGTTACTAATGAAGAAATATATTGCATGCCTGTAGTTTGTTTTGGGAGCAACAAAGTTGTTTTGGGAGCAAGTTTTGGAGTTTTGTACATGATAAAAATGGCTTACTTGAGGTTATATTTTTAATGAATAATTTCTCAGGTACTATTCTTCTACCTCTGTAATCAGGTATATTTGAACAGCTTTATTCTTTATTCTTCAGGTCTTAACTAATGTAATATTCAGTGTGTTTAAAACTCCTGTAGATTGTCATATGAAAAAGCAGGATGTTTCTGCATTAGTCTTTGATTTGTGTGCCTAGGAAAAATGAGATTTGTCCATTTTCTGAAATATAATCAATTGATGCTTCCTGAAACCACTTAGAGGGCTTGCTTCATTGATTTTGTAAGTGGTTTCAGTACTGAAAAATTAGTCTTGCTTCACCAGATACATATCGAATAGTTAGAGCAGCAGTCCAAGGAGCTCTCTTTAGATTGGTGTTCAGAGGAGCTTCTGGCATTTCTATTTGAATACACATTCCATACTATATACTGCTTTTGAAATCTCCTCCCCCCCATTTCTATTGTGTCTCTTTATGTAGTTTGGGGGCAGTGCTGATTCGGGGGGGGGATCAAAAGCCTTGTTGTGTATTGCAATGCTAGGCACACAGTCTTCAGGACTGTGACTCAGGGCTTCAGCTTGGGCAGAAGTTGTGGCTTGAGGGCAGAGAATATGCTTGGCAGATTCACTCTTTAGCTGCTCCAGTAAAAGGACCTTTGATAGATTCTTGACCTGAGTTTCTATAAGACACCATTGTGTAATATCCATATGACTGGCAGTGAGGGCTTGATTAAAAATATGTATTTACCCTCACAATGTTTGAGGTCACTATTCAAAATGGCAAATAGAAAACTGGGGTCCAGTGACAAATACTGTCTCGGTAGGTATGCCAGATGTCTATATCTAAATCAGTTCTTGTCCTTTTCTTCTAGTTAAATTATTCCAAGTAATTGAAACTGAAAAAACACTTTACCTAATCATGGAGTATGCAAGTGGAGGTAAGTGCAAAACTGTTGCAAAGCAAACAGGTTTTTTAAAAAATCAGGTGATAAGCTAGATATAATTTTATGTTGGAAGAAATAAACATTTCAAAACCACCACTCACACTCTTCCCATCATTAATGTCTAGGGCATCAGAAAATGTTCTGATGAAAGTTATTTCCCTATGCAAATTACAGTAATTTTCCAAAGGCAAAGATAGGTTGTTGTTATGTGCCTTCAAGTTGACCACGACTTATGGCAACCCTATGAATCAATGACCTCCAAGAGCATCTGTTATGAACCACCCTGTTCAGATCTTGTAAGTTTAGGTCTCACATTCCATGTTCCTCTTGTGTGCATCATACAACTCTGGACTCTCCTTCACATTCCATGTTCCTCTTGTGTGCATCATACAATTCCGGACTCTCCTTTCGCATCTGTGCACATCAGCCTCTGGGCTTTCTTTCGGCTTTGATCCAGCTGCGTCATTAGTCACAGCGCTACTCGTACTTGTCCTTTGTTCTTCCCCAATAGCTTGGTGAGTGCCTTCTGACTGGGGGGTCTCGTCTTCCAGCACTATCTCGTGTTGCATTTTGGATACTCTGTTCATAGGGTTTTCGTGGTAAGAGCCATTCAGAGGTGGTTTACCATTGCCTTCCTCTGAGTTTGGATGCATCTTAGCCTGGTGTCTCAGCTTTGACCATTCCGCCTTGGGTGCCCCTTCTAGGAGTCTAGCCTCTTGGTCTAGACTCCTGACGACATTGCTCTCAGCTTCTTCAACACTGTCAAACCCCCTCACCACGTTAAGGTGTGCATCCTAAAGGGGGCAAAGATAGGTATTGGGGTCTTTAATTTATCTAAAATAGTAGAGCATAGAATCTATGTAAGGGCTCATCTCCGTAAGTGGGAATGCCAGAGTACACCTGATCCCCATCTCTTCCAGTGCCACCACCATCTCTCATTTACACTGTTTGGATTGCACCCCTTCACATACACATGAAGAGATTGAAATGCAAGCACGAAGTTATATATTCCATAGGTGCCATAGGGGTGTGGGTGGAACTGATGTGGTATATATCAAATTCCCATGCCACACTACTGCTGCAAAAAGAGGTAAAATAGCTCTGTAACGACGGTGAGAAACAAGGCTGAAGGATGAATTGCCAGGGGACTACAGCTAATATCACTAACTGAGAATTTCCTGTCTTGGAAATGAATGAAGTACTTAATTCCAGCTGTACTGGGACTGTAGTGTTTTTAATTGGTTCCTCTAACTTGTTTCATTAATTAAAAGTCTTAGAAATAAAATGTGTGACAGTTGTTTGTCACTGATGAAAGCCTTTTCAAAATTCTTTTTGGAAGTAAAAATATTTTTCATATGTTTGTTCCTACAAGTCATCAGGCATTTGGGAGGCACTCCCTGTCAAACAGGATTTTCAGTAAGAAAATATTTTTTCTTTCCTGTAAAAACACATGCTAAGCTGCTAACTACGTGATTAAAATTTCAAAATGCGGCAGCTATGTTAATTACTAATTTTCATATATCATGCATCCATGCACGCACAAACACCAAACTCTTGTCTTCCAGATTCTTATATGTATATTTGGTTTCGTGTCATAAATGTTACTGCTATTAATGTTCCGTTGTTCACAGTTGTGTAATGCCATCATTAGGACCAACCAAAAAGCCATAAAAATATGACAAGCTTTTGAGTTGTACGGGACTTGAAAATGTCATTGTCATGCTCAGAAATAAATTAGCCATTATTTAAACACTCAGAAGATCCTGTTTCATCATTCATATATCTTAATTACAGGAGAGGTATTTGACTATCTAGTTGCACATGGAAGAATGAAGGAAAAGGAGGCAAGAGCTAAATTTAGACAGGTATGTACGGTCTACTCTATTCTAGGCTTTTAGACATTTTAAGCTGATCAAGATTTTCCCCAGTTTATGTTTGCTGTCCCTCCAGGAGAGGGTGTTGATATTGGGAAATACCAACAAAACTGGCTCAGTCAACAAGGCTGTGATACATTCACATACTCTCATGCTGTAGCCACGTGGGATGGTGCTGTGAGGAAGTGGCTCCTACATATAGTTAGGTGTGTGTGTATGAAAAGGAGGCCCTTGACTTTAGCCTGGCACAAACTTCCTGGAAAGTAAGTTCCATTGAAATCAATAAGGATTACCTCCAAGTAAAGGTGTTAAGATGGAGGTGCTAAGCTTTAGTCCCAATCTTGGTTAGGAAGGCAAGCACAAACTATAGTGCTATGGTTAGGATGTAATAGCCCGTTATGATTTATATAAAAGGAAGCAATTTAATGAGTGCTCAAGGGTAGGAGGGAGCAAATGAATATGAGGCTCAATCATGTCGTGCCAAACCATGGTTTGGTGTTATGTCTGAACTGAGCCATTATTTTTTAAATACGGATGCAATGGAATAAGGAATCATTAGTTCGACACTGCTCAAAGAAAAAAGTATTGTCTTTGGAACAGCTTGTCCTTTATTTGAGTTCCTCCTGTTTCAAACTGCAAGTCTGTTTTCCCTTTTTCTCATCTGCCCCCTGCTCCTATTTTCTGTTGTAATTCTCACTGTTCATCCTGCAAACCAATCTGCTATGAAAGTGCACAGGGAAAGTAACTTAACTTTTGATCTATTACTCAGATAGTTGGAAGTAGAAGAGATGCCTGCTCCCAGCTAGAAATGATTCTTTTCACTACAGAGGTTATTTGAGGTTCTTGTAAGATTGGTAGCTCAAGGCTGTCCAGATGTTAACTTGTCAGATTGTGTCATTGTGTGTGTTCTGACCACTGATGTTCTAGATTTGGTGAGATCTTAGTGAAATTTACCTTTCATTCTGTATATGGTTAGAGGCACTCTTATAATATCTTTAAGTTCTATAGCAGAATTTTGGCATATAATTGAAAATGGGCAGTTTCTAGGGTTGATTTGCTACTCAGATGAAGCCCTGTGCTTTCCACTACAAACCCACCTTTATATAATCCATATTGTTTTCTTAAGGAGTTACTGAAAATTGTGGATTGTAATTCATACAGTGACATACAATGAATTACATCATTGTAATTATACGCAATGTAATCCATGCTTAACTTTATAAATGAAACTGGTGTAAAACAGCCACAGAATTATGTCAAAGCAGGAAATATTTGTTACTTCAGACCTAAGAATCAAAGTGATGCAGTGAATGCACCTTTGCTTGTTACTGCTATCCCTTATAATTGTGCTTCTTCTAGCCCACCATACAAAAATGTGCATATGCCTTTATTCTTCGGCCCAGGCTAAAATTCCTGATTATAGGAGCAGAATAATGGGGTCTCATGCTCAGTCCTCCAACTCTTTCCTTCTAAAGCACAAACTCCTACTGCCAAATATAACTGCAGAGCATGGTGGTATACCACACGCTTTGCATGCAAAAGGTCTGAGCGTCAATCATGGTATCTCCAGGTAGGAAAGGGAAAGACCACCGTCTGAAACTGTGGAGAACCTCTGCCAGTCAGTATTCATAACGCTGAGCTAGATGGTCCAACAGGGTATAATGCAGCTTTCGAAATTCCTTTGTTGACAGTAACCACGGATAGTACTAACTGTGATTCCCTGTTTGGACTGCTTTTGTAATAGGGTTTCACATTAAGCAGGAATTTTGGTTAGCACTAGTCACGATTAGCATTGGTGTTAGCATAATGGTTAACCTGTCAGCTTCAAAAGTTGGGAATCATCCACTTGATTGACATGGGGCAGGAGCTGAGTGCTGTGGCTAAGCAACTGAGAATGCCATGTTTGAGTCAATAGACAGTATCCATCTGATGTGCCCCATCAGTGCAAGGATTTACACTTGTGAAACAGAACTTCTCCCCTCCTTCCTCTGCATACACCCTGCACCCTCCACAAATATGCTTTGGAGGATTGGGTGAACCCCAAAACAAATTAAGTGGGGCACAAAGGGAGGAGAGAGGGGGGATGTTCTGTAGTGCAAGTGGAAATTCTTGTGCTGACAGAACACGTTAGTTGAGTACCGCCCGATAAGTAAGAGCTGGAAAAATCTTAGGGATTCTCATAAGCATCGTGGATAAGATTTCTGACTTGTCGCATGCTGTCTGACTGACTGTTAATCTTGTTTACTATACAGAGAAACCCTAACAATCTGCTTGAAGGGTAACAGTAGCCTAAGTAAGTAATAGGCTTGCCTTCAGTTGTCACTTTGACTGTTACCTAAATGCACTTCTTTGAATAATTCTTACTGATTTCAGTGAGACTTACCCACAATTAAGTGTGCTTAGGTTTCGAGCTTTTGGTAATTTTGTTGTTCATAATGGGTATTATATTGCCTTTATAATTGCTCCCCTATTTTAGCAACTCCTACTAAAATGTATGATTGCAAATCTGTTTGTTTGACCTATGTCACTATATAACTGAGCCTGTTTTCTATCCAGATAGTATCAGCAGTGCAGTATTGCCACCAAAAGCATATTGTTCACAGAGATCTCAAGGTAAGAAGAGAAACAAAACAGTTTGTATATGAACATTAACATTTTTAGTCAGTATTATGTTCCTGTATTGATACATTTTTTTGCTTATTCTTTACTGGAAAAGTAAATAATGAATTTCTGTGATTAATTTTAGCTGGTTGGCATTCTAAAAGTAAAATACCTACGATATTAGTTACTGCAGGTTGGCATATTATTAAAAGCTGAGGATAATTGCTTGGGAAGCAGACATGTAAATAATATCGTAGAAATAGTTTTCACTAGTAAATTGACTCTGCTATAACAAATACAATAATGTAACAAATACACAGAATAATGGACTCAAGTTTCAGGAAGCCAGATTTCGGCTGAACATCAGGAAAAACTTCGTAACTGTTAGAGCCGTACAACAATGGAACCAATGACCTGGGGAGGTGGTGAGCTCTCCAATGCTGGAGGCATTAAAGAAGTGGCTGGACAGCCACCTGTTGGAGATGCTTTAATTTGGATTCCTGCATTGAGCAGGGGGTTGGACTTGATGGCCTTATAGACCCCTTCCAACTCTGTGATTCTAAATTCAAATTTTGCCAGTAGCAAAAGAAGATAGCAGAGACAAAAGCAGGAGCCTCTGCTCATTTGCCACTTTCACATTTGCAGAGGCTGCTTGGGTGATGGTGAAAAAGAATTGTCAGCTGGTTTCTTAATGCCGTCTGTCTCTGGGAAGAGCTGTGCTTCGCTCAGCAGAAGCAACATTCCTAAGGATGGCGCCGCTTTCATGGGATAAAGCTGCAGCAGCAGTAGCAATATTCTTCTGTACTCCCCTATCCTTATAATTCCATCTTCTCTTGGGCTTGTAGTGCACTTTGCACATTTTGTGCTCCTCCAGTTCTTGGTGTGTCACCCTGTCAGCTTTGAGCCTTTTTTTATCCCACTCTTAATTAAAATCAATCCCAAAACAGACCACAAGGAAAACTCATAAAACATTCCCAACAAAGAAATCTAAAAATGCATCTGACTATCGCAGACAAATCAGAATTGGGGAAGACAAGCTCCACTTCCAGCTAATTTAACTTAAACGCCCAATGGAATAGATGAGTCTTTAAAGGTGTCTAAAATCCAAGAGGGTCATTACCATGTGAGCTTAGCGTCCCATTGCTCCCCTTCGCTTTCTCAAAGGATCCTTTTCAGAAGTTGCATTCACTGTTCTCCTTAATCTCTCACTGCCAAAGGCTGGCTGTCCGGCAGTTAATACAAGTGCTCAAATCAGTAAGTGTTTAAGATACATGCAAATGTGCCTATCCACACAAATATGTTCTTGAAGGATATAAAATACAGGTGGGGAAATCTCATGTCCAATTGTATTTTTCCCCTCTAGGCTGAAAATCTATTGCTTGATGCAGACATGAACATTAAAATAGCCGATTTTGGTTTTAGCAATGAGTTTACAGTTGGAAATAAACTGGACACATTTTGTGGCAGCCCTCCATATGCTGCTCCAGAACTCTTCCAGGGCAAGAAGTATGATGGACCTGAAGTAGATGTTTGGAGCTTAGGTGTCATTCTTTACACTCTTGTGAGCGGATCTTTGCCTTTCGATGGGCAGAATCTAAAGGTATACACCTAATTTATGCTTGAAGGGCAGTGGGGGAGGGGAGAGAGGATGAGGGGTTCCTGTAGTCTTATCTTTTTTAAAAAAAATTGCAGTACTTCTAATAGGTCTGAAGCTCTTTGTAGTGTTCTATTTTGTGCTTGATTTCATTAAAGGAACTGAGAGAGAGAGTGCTGAGAGGGAAATACAGGATCCCGTTCTACATGTCAACAGACTGTGAAAACCTCCTAAAGCGTTTCCTGGTGCTAAACCCAACTAAAAGAGGCACTCTTGAGGTATTTAATTATATCGTATCATTTCCCCCCTCTTATTTCGTTGAAAGGAATTTACAAGATTTAAATCCCAAAATCACTTGTGCATTCAAGTAATTGTGGCAGGGTTTTTTTATTGTAATAATCTATATACCACTTAATGCTGTAGTTTTCTAAGCAGTGTTCAAGAGGGATATAACAGCGATAATGTTAATACCATTTACAAGCAACTTGTTTAAGCCCTGGACATCCCTGACAGTTTTCCCTCAGCAGGAAGGAGATACCCTTTTTTGGAATTAGCAGGAAAATGGTGCCATTATTTGGTGGGTTATTTTCTTTCAAGTACAATAAGCCTCATTTACAATAGTCTTTCAGTCACTTGATCTAATCCCCACACAAAAGCTATGCTGAAGTTGCTTTTGCTCTTAATGGAATCTTTCATAGAAATGTCCTGTTGTATTGTGCTAGATAAGCACATCATGCTACACTGAAGTTGGATAGATAGGAATCAGGATATTGTAGCCACTTGTGATGATCTGTCTTCTTCGTACTTGAGGCTGCTGTGATTGTTGTGGAGGTGTGGTGCTCCACCTAGAGGGTATTGTTTGTGTTAATCAGAACGTAAGGCTGACCTCGTTAGGCTAATCTGATATTGGCAAATTATAAAGCTTACTTTGTGGTCAGTACACCTTTCATGAACTGAAATTTTGGCTCCTATCCACATTCTGGGATTTTGAATGCTGTGTTTTAGTATTTTTTAAAAAAGAATATCTACTTTAAAATATTTTTATTAAAGTATGTATATGCTGCCTTTTGGGGGATAGCCTACCCAAGATGGCGCACAATAACAAATGCAGTTTCAAGTACTTAAATAGAAACCATATTTTTTTTAAAGTCAGGTTGCTATGAAGGCCCAACTCTTTCATTTTAGAAATGAAGTCATTATTGTTGGGAGTACAGTCTAGTACAGATGTGGGGAACCTTTGGCCTGCCAGATGTTGCTCAGCTACAATTCCCATCATCTCTGGCCCCTGCCTTTACTTGCTGGGGCTGATGGGAGTTGTAGTTGAGCAACATCTGGAGGGCCAAAAGTTCCCGACAAGTTCTTTAAACATGCTACTCTTTTTAATGTTTAATTTTCTTCTACTGCTCCTTTTGTTCAACATTTTTACTTCTTAATTTTTCCAAATGACTTCAGCTGAGCACTCCTCATAGTTCTGGTTCCAGTTAAGCACCCCTTCCATTCTCAGATTTTCTCTAGAGCTGTTGTTTCTGCGGATAGTGTAGGGGAAAGCTAATCAGCACTTGTTCTTTGCTTAGACATTCAACTATTTATATATTTCAAGTATTTATATACTGCTTTTCATCACAAAAGATTACAAAATTAAATATTTAAATAGTGTATTCAACACAGTAAAAATGAAAGGCATTCAAGAGGCAGCTGGACAGCCATCTGTCGGGAATGCTTTGATTTGGATTCCTACATTGTGCAGGGGGGTGGACTTGATGGCCTTATAGGTCCCTCCCAACTCTACTATTCTATGATTCTATGAAATGCAGTATATAAAACATCAAATGCTATAAAATAGGATTCCACTTACTCAATGTGCTTCCGGTCATTTAATACCCACACAAATTCTACATCTTCTAGCACACATTTAGCTCAGTCAACCTACACCTGTACACATGTGGTCACTCCCACTCCAACCCATAAACGTAGACTCTCAACAATTACCAATCCCTACAATCCCCTAAGTACATATACAAAGGACTCTTATTACAACATTGACAGCCTGCGAAGATAAAACCAAGTATAATCTAGGACTAGGGCTCCAAAACTTCACAGCATTCACCCAAGCACTCATTCACATAGGGTTGTCATTTATGGCTCAGGAACCAACATTCAGAGTCACGTGAAATTCAGAATGATCTTTTGATTATTTTGTGTTCAGAAACAAATAAGAGGAGAAAGTAGTTCATACTCTATGGCCATTTTGGTCCTTTTGTGATCTCCTGCATACATATGCACATTCTTAAGAAAGCTGGCTTATCATGTCAATTAATACTGTGGGAGTGAGCATTATATATTACAGCACATTAGTATGACTAAAAGATTGTAGCCTGCCAGTTCAGAACCTGCTGATTCCTCTGTAAAGCATTCTGCTGGTGGTGCAGCTAAACAGAGAACACGCCCCTGGATACAGCTTCCACTTCCTAGCAGCGGTTCCCATAGCTGTGTTGCCGAGGCCACTTGGGGTGTTTAACGTGGAGGAATCGGCAGATATCTTATGTGGCCTGGTGCGGAGGCAGGGATAGGAATGCCATTACCCCTTAATGCAAAGAGCAAATAATAAGGGGGGAAAGTGCAGAGTGAAACTGCAACAAGGTATCCTGGCCAAAAAAAGAGCGAGTGAGCAGAAAGGAGCAAATTGGAAGTCCCATCACTGCAGGCGCTTGTCCTCCATTAAAACCAGGCCCCTGTTCCCCTGACTCTGGGTAACAGGAGAGGGAGGGCTTATATTATTCCCTTACTGTGCGGCTGCTGAGACAGCAAAGTTTCTGGGCACTCTTGCTGCTTGCCACTTGCACTGCTTCCTCCAATGCTCAGCAGCAACTGGCAAGTCTGTGTTCCGTTTCATCCCTCGGGGAAGGCAGAGCCTGATTAAATGGCTTAGACTATGCTGTATGAGAAATGTGAGATGTAGGAGAAATTTGTGTTGACACAAGTTTCAAAAACACACTATATATTTTGTTTTCTGTAGGGTGGAGGCAGTGTAAATATGGGATAGCAAAGGCAAGACAGTTTATTTGCCTTCAGTTACTCAGCTTAAAATGTTAAGGCTTGACCTTTACTAGAGATCTTTGTTACTGTTACACTATTACAAAGCCTCTCTTTGCAGCAAATTATGAAGGACAGATGGATCAATGCAGGGCATGAGGATGACGAACTTAAGCCTTTTGTTGAGCCAGAGCTAGACATCTCGGACCAGAAGAGAATAGGTAAGCAGTGGATAGCAATCACTAGCATGCATTCTTCATAATGACAAATAGTGTACATTGTGGATTAAGACCTTATTGCTTGTTTAAATATGCAAATTTAGATAGAAGAGAGATTGTGGCTTCCCAAGATCTTGGCTAACACTGTGTTCCATAGCAAGTAATTCCGTTGATAAGTCGTAGTTTCATATGAATACTTAAATATGCCAATAAAAAACTGTAGTTTGAAGGAAACTCTCAATTTATCTTAGACATCATGGTTGGAATGGGATATTCTCAAGAAGAAATACAAGAATCTCTTAGTAAAATGAAATATGATGAAATCACTGCTACATACTTGCTACTGGGGAGGAAGTCATCAGAGGTGAGTAAAATGCATAGATAAACTATTCTAAGTGAATGGTGGACATTATAGGCTCACTTTCAGACATCACATCAAGCAGTGGTTTTTGGTAATCCTCGAAAAGAACTCACACCACACCTTAGAGCTGCTATAGTCTGCTTTTGTTTTTCAACTTCAATGCACTCAGCTTTGTACATTCACTCCCATCTCCATAATTCAGCAGCCTCTTGAAGTAGAGCAATGACCAAACCAGGTTTAATATTCTGGTTTGGCGTACCCTTGCTAATCATGGCATAGAACTGGTATGGATCTCATAATAAACAGTGGCTTATCAAGATGGATATGAGTCATAGCAAACACTGGGCTTGCAGCTTCCCCTCTCTTGCTCCAGCACAGCTGCAAAGAGGTCAGAAGCAGAAATTTCTGATCTCTTTGCAGCTGTGCTGGAGGATGAGAGGAGCAAGTTCAAGGTTTGTTGTGGCTCATTCTCATCACAGGGAACCATGGTTTATTGTGATAATAACTGGCTTGTAGACTCGAATGTAAACACAAACCACATTTGGCTTTACAAGCATCTTAATATAGTAACATGGCTGATTGAGGACTCTTGCAGCCATGTTGCAAGATGCTTAATATTTTCTTACTCCTCTTCTGTTTAAAGCTCAGTGTATTAACTTCCCACAGGGCCATTCTTAATGTTTTCCTACTATTTTAAAACTGTCCTAAGACCTTGTTGAATAAGATTTTCTGACTTACCTCTACGTTTGGTGATATTAGCGCAAGTCTTGGACTTGCACCATAAGTGTGGAATATCTGAATTTAGGAATGCCTTTTATATGAAGGGGAAGAGAGGTTCAGTAGTCACCCATGGAACTCAACCAAGCATGTTGCTGACAAACTGAAGATAATTGCTGTGCCTGTGGAAATAAATGTTCACCCTGCTCTTACATGGGCCTGTGGCCTCCAATACTACTGGATAGTTTCAGCAGCCTGAATTGTTAACTTATAACAGGGGCAATGAATTTATTTAAAATACTTCTGCTCCAACTTTTATGATAGCTCCTGCCAGGTGGTTTTGGGGCTTTCTCAGTTTTGATTTACTTCATCCCATTGCTTGCTTGCTTAGGTTTGTAGAGAGTTGTTGCCTTAGTTAGTTAACATTACTTGTATACTTAGGAAGTGAAGACTATAAATGACACATGCTCAATATTGACATTCATGCTGTTATGGCTAGTTGTAGAAGAAGGCCACACATCATTTAGGTAACAAGTATTCAGGATTGGCAATACTTTATACTGTGGTCAATAGGGTGTAAGGCATAGAACACTCGACAGAATATTCTTTGAAAATACAATTTTCTTGTTAAAGTTTCAGCCAGTTCAAGAAGAATGCAATATATCATACTTTTATTGCCTTCAGGCTGAAGCAGTGCTACACACTCTGTCTTGTTCTTCAATATAGCAAAAAATGTAATACCCAAGTATTGAAAACCAGCCCTATTTTTTTACACCTTTTTAT
Organism: Rhineura floridana; assembly: GCF_030035675.1. Lineage (NCBI taxonomy): Eukaryota > Metazoa > Chordata > Lepidosauria > Squamata > Rhineuridae > Rhineura > Rhineura floridana. The sequence goes on from NC_084481.1 coordinate 218,648,107, forward strand.
TTTGTTTCTCTCGGTGAGTCAGGAGTCTCCGAAGAATGTCAGACTGACTAGGTATATAAAGAGCTGCTTTCTGCTGAGTGAGACCAGTGGTCCACATGCCCCCATTGCTATCAACCCTGATTGCAGCATCTCTCCGGGGTGCCAAGGAGAGGAATTTCCTACTCATGCTTTTAACTGGTGTTCTCTTGAACAGTAGGCACACACAGTGCTCAAACTGCTGCTAAGATGCTGCCCCTATGCTTCATGGACAAGGAACAATCAGTTGTCTATGTTCTGAGAAGGTCCAAAATAATCTGGCACATTGCCCCACATTCCCATAACTGATACTGCTTTGCTAATGTTTCTTGCTCTTCCCTATCATGCAGTAGAATGATTTTCTCAGCATGCTTATCTCCCCATTCAAATCCATAAAGTTTCAGAATTAGTACAAAGGGTTGCAATGTATTCTGCCACTGAGATGTTAACTTTTGGTTGTGCTTTGCCCTCTAGACACAAGAAGTGTTAGGTGTCAAGCCCCCTTTATTAATCCTGTTATGTTCAGGACCACAGAGCTGATAATGCTAATTTATCCTGTCTGCTTCAGTTGGATGCCAGTGACTCAAGCTCCAGCAGCAACCTTTCACTGGCAAAAGTCAGGCCAAGTAGCGATCTCAACAACAGTACTGGTCAGTCTCCACATCACAAAGTACAGAGAAGTACATCTTCCAGCCAGAAGCAACGACGGTACAGCGACCATGGTGAGTGGCCTTTTCATTCTTTTTGAACTCTTGCTGCTGTAAGACAATTGATAATGTAGCTCTCCTTTCAGTTCCTGGGTTGCATTCAACGTAGCACTAAGGCAAATGTTCCATTAGCACAACATCTTCATCGAGCTATCCACTACTATCCTAAGGTCTCCTTCCTGGTCAGCCACCCCCCATTCAGACCCCATGAGCATATATGTGAAATTAATGTTTTTGCTCCAATATGCATAACTTTACACTTGTTTACATTGAATTGCATGCCATTTTACTGTCCATTCACTCAGTTTGGAGAGGTCCTTTTGAAGTTCTTTGCAATTCCTTTATGTTTTAATAACCCTGAACAATTTTGTATCATCAGCAAACTTGGCTACCTCACTGCTCACCCCTAGCTCTAGATCATTTGTGAACAAGTTAAAAGCATTCTTGATTTTGGATGGTGATACTGACCAAGGAACTACTTGATCAGGAGATAATTGTTCCAGGACAGGGAAGTTCCTTGTTTTTTCTGCCATGCTGACCAATTTTATCCAGACCTTTAATAAGGCAACTTCCGTATGGTTTTTTCCCCATAGAAGGCTCATAGAAGCATGATAAGAGTCCATCATTAATAAGTTAATTAGCCAACTGCAGCAGGTTTTATCAGCTATGCTTTTTATAGTGTATCTTGGTGGTAAAGATGAAACCAAAAACTTGTGCTAATCTAGAACCTACCAGCACTATTGCAAATGTATTAAGAGTATAGTTCGTGAATTTGCCAGATGAAAAATTGGGCTGTGGAGTATCACAAAGATATTAAAGTAGTCCCAAATGTGTGGTATTCATCCCCCCCCCACATTTTTGGCAAAAACATACTACACAGCTAAAGGGTTGATTGACAAATGAGGTTGTTTTTTCTTATCAGTTTAATCACATCTACCTGCTTTGCCTGTACATTCCCTGGCATTCACTGTTGTTCTAGAAAAGACTTAATTAAGAACCTTGCAAAATTTCTTTGAAATAGCACAAAAGTCCCTTCTTTTTGTCCTACTGTGTGTGTGTAGGTTTTGCTTCCTTTTTGACACTATTAGGTCAGCCTATGTTTAAAGGAACTTGGGGAACTGGGTATTCAACAGTATTTCTTTGCATTTCCTCTCCTGAGGGACTGCCATCTCTTCAACAAAGTCTGCTAGTTATGCAGAGCAGCAACGCACACACTTTCTGCCTTATATGACCTAGTAAAAGCGACCTCCTACTGATCAGAATACACTGCAAAGTTGAATCACAACCTGAAAAGGCTCAGCTTTTTCTCATCCAGTCTCTTAACATCATCTTTCCTGGCATGAAGTGGACAAGCAAAAGTTTAAGCTTCAGCTTTTTATTTCGTCACAAAGATAAAAGCCTGTCAAAGAGAACCAGAAGTAAAACAACTGTCAAATACACTAAAACCTTAGACACAGAGACTCAGAACCAAATCTTTAAAAGCCTGAGAGAATAGCACTGACACTGAAAATACAACAATGATGGGTACTGGCTATGGCCGAAGGCACATAAAGCAAAGCAAAGCAGGGTCAGGTGTGGTCAGTGCCTGGATGGGAGACCGCCTGGGAACCATATGTAAGCCAACTTGGGTTTCTATCATGAAAAGAAAGGCGGGGTATAAATGTAATAAAAAAATAAAACTGGGTGAGTTTCCTAGGAAACGCATCCCATATCTGGGTGAAGGGCCTCCACAGATGACCTTCAGGTATTGGTTCATACAAGAGGTGGTATTCCATTAGATATAAGCTGTATAGAGCTTTATAGATCAAAACCAGAATCTTGAATTGGACCAGGAAGCTAATTGAAGCCAGTGCAGGCTAGAAAGGATCAATGTCATGTGTTCATAACAATTGGTCCCAGTTAAAACATGGTGCCATATTTAGCGCCATCTGATGGTTCTGGACTTTAGCCCTGCTTACAACTCATTAAAGTAATTCAAGCACCAGTCACGAATCATTGCAGCCAGATTAACCATGTCCAGACTAGGCTCACAGCTGGAATAACAATTTAAGTTGGTAAAAAACACTCTTGAGTCGTTGAGGCCACTTGAGCCTCTAATAACAATGACAGATTCAAGAGCACCCCAAAACTACATACCTGTTTATTCAGAGGCAACACAACTCCCTTGAGAATAGATTAAATCCCCCTAATCTGGACTGTAGAATTGCCTGTTAACAGTGTTGCTAGCCAAACTGGAGATGGGAGGAGGGCACATATGCAAGCCCCATTCCCAAAGGCCCTGGGAATATGGGTTGCATTTCAGAGCTTTGCGCAATCAGCATGAAGGTCTGAATAAGCACATTCATTCAACCAGTAAGCCATGGGTTCAGCCTGATAAACTAGGGCTCCTGCTCACAGGAGGGTTGCTATACGTGGTCAGATTTCTGTGCTAATCATGCAAAGTCTGAAGTAGCCTGCATGCCCAGGAACATTGGAGATATGCCTCCCCCCCCCTCCAAATGCCTGAACACATTTTCTGTATTGCCTGGATTAAGCTTCAGATTGCCCAGCCAGACCATTAATATGGCTAGTTAGTTAACAGCCCAGTGCCCTCACAGCTTCATCTGATTTCAAAGAGGAGAACTAGAGCTGTGTGCCAGCATATTGACGACAGACCACTCCGAACCCCTCATTCAGCTGTTCTATGTAGGTGATGAACAGCACGGGGGATAAGATGCAATGTTCCTCGACACCAAAGTGAAGATGCCACAGGGTTGAGCAAAAATCCCCCTGCTTTAGCTTCTGGAAATTACCATCCAGATTAGGGTGGAACCACCACAAGGCACACCCACTCACACCGAACTTCGACAGCCACTCCAGAAGGATACCATTGCTGACAAAAGCAGCCAAAAGGTCAGGAAGAATAAACAGGTTCATACTTCACTATCGTTCTCCTGATAGAAATAATCCCACAGAATGACCAAGGCTGTTTTTGTGCCAAAACCAGACCTAAACATGAATTGAAATAGACTCAGAAAATCAGACTCCTCCAAGAGAGCCTGGAACTTGTGCTCTTACTGCCCCCTTAAGAACATAAGACTGTTTTCTCTTGGTCAGTTTTTAACTAACTGTTCTGCCTGCCTTTCCCGGTTTCCAACTCAGCATCTGATGAAGCAGTTACTGCCTTTGAAAGTTATGCTATTTTATTATGAAAAGCTTCTAAAAAGTTCATCTTCATGTGCCAACAAACCCATTACTTTCTCTTTATTTGTTTATACTGTTGTCTTTTTATAGAATCCTCTCTGCTAATTGTTTTATATATGTTGTTATATTGTATCGCTTGGTGACATCTTATGGGAAATGATTCCTAAATAAAATAATAATAAAACTTAGAGTATGGTAATCCCATTATTCTCACTTGATAGGTGGGTTGAGGATACATATTATTGCTACTTTTATCTTAAGGTTTTCAGAAATCCCTGTGAATCATGTGTAATCCATTCTTGTTTATTTATTTATTTATTTCAGCTGGTCCATCTGTTCCTCCAGTAGTGGCATATCCAAAAAGAAGTCAAACTAGCACTACAGATAATGACCTCAAAGAAGAAGGAATCCAATCACGGAAACCCAGCAGCAGTACCGCTGGAGGAAGAGGAATTGCTCCTGCTAGCCCTATGCTTGGGAATGCCAGCAATCCAAATAAGGCTGATATTCCTGAGCGTAAGAGAAGCTCTGCTGCACCCAATGTAAGTCATGGATTTTTAAAAAAAAGTTTTAAAGAGCTTGTTTGTATTGCGCATCTTTCTCCTAGGCAAGCTTAATTTATCAGAAACAGTTTATGGCAAATGTAGTTCAGACAGGGCTTTGCAAATCCTATGCTTGGTGCTTAGGAAGTGCTGAGCACAGGGTTTGCAAAGCCCTTTGTACAGTTCTTCCCAGGCATCCAGTTGTCAGTGCCTGCAAAGCTCCTTTTGGCCAAGTCCAACCCTTACCTGCCCCACACCTGATGTCATATATCGCAGGTTGGACAGGTGGGCATGGTGCACCTGAAATGGTCTCGCTGCCTGTATGGGGAGACCTGGAGGGCTAAACTTGGCCTGTGAGCCAGGGGCTCCCCACCACTGCCCTAAACTATAGATTGTTGCATGCAGACACCACCATTGTGTTGCTGTTGGGCAACAAGGATAGGTCAATGACTCCAGCTCATTAGATTTTCTGTCTAGGCCCACTGTTTGAATCCTCTAAATGATCTTTCATTACTCCCACTTCCAGTGAATCATACAACAAATCTCAGTAGGAACACATTTACCCATAACTACTTCCTTTATTCTTCCACGTTTCACTGTGACTTCTTGGTTCTTCTGTTTATCATATTATATCATCTTTATCCATCAAATGAAAACTAATCAATTTCATTTTAGGAACACTGGATAAATGAATGAAAGTTGTTGAGTTTTCTGGTTGGCTTTAATCTTTCTTTTCACTGTTATGCCTCTTCATTTTCTTATAATTTATTTATTGGTGCTAAAGTAGCACGTTTCCCTTCAAGATTTCATGTAGTGTTGGCTCTTAGGACATCTGGGCTTGTTTCTCCCAAAGATGCATCTTTCCATCTTTGGGCCATCTTTAGACTTTTCATTTTAATAGTAGCATTGCTCGAGTAGTTCAGAATGTTATGAAAACATGAAGCTTCTTTATACCAAGTCAGACCATTGGTCCATCTGGTTTAGTACTGACCACTGATAGGCAGTGGCTGTCCAGGTCTTAGGCAAGATCTTAACTCAATCCTTTAAACTTGACATCCATATTTAACTGGAAATACTAGTTAAATAACTTGGGACTTTCCTACATGCAAAGCTGTGCTGCTGCTATAGCTGCTCCCATAAGCACATGTTCTATCAATACAGACCCTAAACAAAGTACTGAACCCAGAGCTACATTAGCAGAGCAAACCACACAATTTGAACTAGAAACCCAGGCATAAGTACCATGCTGAACTGACTCAGCCATGAACCAGCAGCTACAAAGGGCGCACAGCTCATTGCTAACTCCACCTGGGAAGCTAGAATGTGGATGAATGAGTAACACCCAAAGAAGCCCAGAATGTTTCATAGAGTTTTTTCACGCTCAACCTGTCAGCACTACAGGGCTGTATTACAGCAAATGTTAGTTGCTTTATCCCCCTTCTAAATCTGGCATAGTTTTGCAGCTGTCTGTTGTGAATTCTGCAAGATACCTAGGACCTAGATAAATTTAGTCAGAAAAAGTTGTTAAACAAGCCTTTGCTTGTGCCGTATTGTAGACGACAGAATACCCTATCCTGTCTGATTTTTTTTTCCTGCCTAAAAGATATTGGTTAGTTTCTGTTACCAACTGTCCCATACCAGTTTTTATCTAGTGCCCTTTGCCGCTTTTTTGGTGCACACTGCTATAGTTAATGGTGTGCATCCATCCCTGCTTAAATATCCACTATATTTACCTTGTCTAGAACTTCTGCAGGTTAGTTGAGCGTGGTGTCTCCTGTCTGTGTTTTTATACGCAGTCGTTAATCAGCATGTTTTTACTAAGGTGTTTTGCTTCGCCTTGGATGTAATAAGTTTTTGTTGAGTACGGCCCTAGCAAGTGGTCCTTGAGACTTAGAGTGGGTGGGGGGAATGGTGAAGGAATTGCTTGTTGCTTTACTAGTCCTCATTGGGATTTATCCCATTCTTGATTCACTGCACTATTCAGGAGGGAGAGAGAGATCAGCCTTTCCAGCTCTCCTAAAGCCTTTTTCTTGACTGTGTGCTTTGTCTGTTTTCAGTGTATCTTAACACTTTTAAAAACCATTCTGTTATCCACTAGTTCTTCTGTCATTCCTGGAAAATTGATCACCGGCTTGGGCATATCTCCACACTCTTTCTCTGTAAAGACAGAGGCAAAGTAATTATTTAACTTTCTTTGTGCTCCTGCCCCCAAACAAAATGTAATTTTTGAGTGGGCTTGTGATTCTCTTCCTCTGTGTGTATGTGTACGTATCTGAAAATGTACTGTCCAACTTTACTGCTGTATATCCTTCCTATTTTTCGTTTTAACTGTGTTTTCCTTCCAGCCTTGCTTTTTTGTGCTAAGATATTGTTTGTTTTACTTCCCAGTGAACTTACTAATAATGTTTCTTAAGAGTTGTACCTAAGTCTCTGCTAGTCATCTGAATTGGATTATTTGGCATTTTGGGTGGCAGGGGCAGTGGGAGAGAACTGTAAATTCCATTATTTGAGAACCATAAAATGTGTAAAAATAGATTACAAGAAATAGTTTACATTTCCTCAAGTTCCAGTTTCAACATGACTGAGATCTTATTTTAGTAAAAAGGAAAGGGCTATCTGCCTCAGTCCAATAAAAAGTAGGTGCAATGTGAATGTTCAGAATGTCTTATATTAGCAAGCAGCTATAAGACTTGTGCATTAAGCTAAGTTGCCACCTAAGCATAATAAAAAAATGGTTGGGAAAAAAATAAGATCCTGGGTACCCCTTTTTCCTGGAAATTAACAAATGTGTTTATTCTTTGTAGAACAACACTACACCTGGAGCCATGACACGGCGAAATACTTACGTCTGTAGTGAAAGAACAACTGCAGACAGGCACTCAGTCATTCAAAATGGCAAAGAGAGCAGGTAAGTGCATTTTTAAAGGAAGATGTTCAGTACTACAAAATAATTATTTAAAGTTTTAAATTTTATTTCTAAATGATCCTTCATCCCATAGGAACTCAGAGTGATAAATAATGAAATTAACACAACTTCGTAAATGTTAACCTGCGTAATATTCTTCAGGATGCTATTATAACTTTGAACACAAACTGCAGTACTTTAAATACTCCAGATAAACCTTAGAATTATCTTGATAAATAGTAACTTGTTATCCTTGAGAATAAAGTACAGAATGCGCAATCCAGCCAGTGTTGAACACTTTAGATTCTGCTGCTTTCAGCTGAGATTTACAGTGTAATCCTATGCAAGTCGACTCAGAAGTAGGTTGCGTTGAGCTGAGTGGAACTTACTCCCAGATAGGCATGTCTGCATAAGATTGTAGCTTTAAGCATGTACTTAACTCTTTTCTGCTATCGAAATAGTGTTTAAAAGCACTTGACATTGATTCTGCATACGATTTGTTGTGCAGTCTGCAAAATCTATTTAATGTTGGTATGCATGCTCCTGCTGAAAGTGTGATAACGGGGCTAAATTGATTCTTTGACTTTTCTGTAGCATCCACTTGAGCTGTTTTTAAAGTGGTGAGACTTTTCCTGAAGCAGAAGGAAAGGAGGCATATATGAAAATAGAAATCTATTGTGTTGTGCAAGATGCCAAAAAACAAGGAGTTGAACCTTGGAAAGTGCTGAAGAAAATGGTGTTTTAAAAGCATTCCAGTATGCATTTCACCTGCATTTCCACCATTTGTGAGAAGCAGTAATCCCTTCTTTGTCTCCTGAATAGGGGATTCTTTTGTCTTCTGGGGGAGCAACACACAATATGCCACATGTTTTCTAACGAAAGTGGAATAAGACAATGCCAGATTTTTTTTCTCCAAAGAAACACATTTGATGTATTTGCACATCACAATAAATTTCTTTCCTTTTTTTTCAGACTCTCCCTGAGCTTTAAAACATAGCTAATTTTTGTTTTGCATTGACCCTGAAGGAACTACTGTATGTGTTCATCTACTGTGTGCTACATTCTTAAATAAATTCAAGTTTTCCTTAGAAATAATTTTTGCTTTCATAGATGCTGGTTCTAGATCTCTACCTTACTTTAGGGCTTGCAACCCAAGTCTGTCTGTGCCATTGCTAGTGGAGAAAAATCTCTCAGCATGGGCAAGTGCTGGAAACTAATTTTAATCCATTTTTGGCTGCTATCACTCTGCTTAAAACTGATAGTACTCATGCCTTGGAAACTAAGGGCTGTATCTATGAAGTCATCATGTTTGCAACAGAGCCTCCTCTCCCTCTCATCTCCCTGTACTACCCCCTCAGATCTGATCTGGAGGATTGGTGAAAGCCCCAGAACAGATTTTGGGGGTGGGGGTGGGTGGAGAGAGGAGAAGAGGAAATTGCATTGTGCAAGCACAGGCCCTTGCACGAAGGGACAACTTAGCTGGAAACAACCCTAGATATATTTCTCATAAGTCTCTGTAGCTGGTCTGTTTTCTCATCTTGGGATCCACTGCTTTTTCCTGTAAGCTTTTTTTTTTAAAAAAAGTCGAGGTGGTGTCTTTCTCAACTGCAGAGGAACAGCATGGCACGAAGAAACATTGTAGGAAAGGAATTAGCTCTTTCTTGTGGATGACTAAATTGCCTGTCGTCTCCCACTAGGGCCTGTAATCCATTAGAGAATATGCAGTTCAGACAAAAGAGGGGGTGGCAGAAAAGAAGTAAGGTGGGCAATTTATTATGACAGCACTGAGAGAAGTGGATTGTAAGACTCCGGGGAAGGTCTTTAGTTTCATACACATGCCCTTGGAGAATTTCATGTGTGTATATTTCAAGGCAAAACTGCTTTGAGTGACAGTTGTGAATATTCATATAAAATCCAGTCTACAGAGTAGTTCATGGTAAACTGCTTACACTGTAGTAAACCTGCAGGATAATCTTTTGTACAATATCTGTGAATCAAATAAGACCCCCAGAATTTTGGAATTTTACTGGTTGTAAATCTTGAAATTGTGAACCTCCTGAAATAATGGTGCTTTTTGAAAAAGAGAAGTCAAGGTGAATGAAGTACTTCTGGTTGCGTTTGAACTGTCTTTGACAGATTGTAAGAACGTTGCAAGATAGTTTAATAAGGAGGAGAAAGACCTAGTCTCTTTTTGTCTCTGAAGCTGTGCAGAGTAGGTCTTCATTTTAGATTGGACATGCTTGTGCTGTGCCTGCAGGAGAGAGGAGGTTTCATTCTGATGAATAAAGGTTGGAAGCCTGCTTGGTATCTGGAAGTTTTGCAAATAGCCTTTTCCTCTATTGATATTATTGGAAGAATGCCATTTAGATTAGCCTTTGTCTTTGGACTCCACCCAGAACTTTTTGATTCAGGCTTTCTTGGACACCTAATGTTACTTCCTATGATGTACATGAAGAACTATGCATATTGATAAGACAAAAATCTAAGAAGAGCCCTGCTGGGTCAGACCAAAGGCCTATCTGGTCCAGCATTCTGTTTTCACAGTGGCCAACCAGATGGCTATGGGAAACCCATAAGCAGGACATGAACACTACAGCACTCTCCCGCTCATGATGCCCAGCAACTGGTATTCAAAAGCATACTGCCTCTTGATACTGGAGGTAATATACTCATAATGACTAATAGCTATTTATACTTATGTTCCATGAATTTGTCTGATCTTCTTTTAAAGCCATCTAAGTTGGTAGTCACGGCTACAACTTGTAGTAGAGAATTCCATAATTTACCTACACGCGTAAGAAGAGCCTGTCCTACTAGTTAATTGTTGGACTGTAGAAGACAAGAGCTGGTGTAGTGCACTAATTTAGATCATGCACTATGAACTGGGAGTTCCTGGTTGAAATCGTAGCCAGCCATGAACGCGGTGGGACACCTCCAGAGCCCCCCCCCCCATCTCTAATATAGCCTGGATTAACATGTCTTCGGGTGATGGGATGGGTAGTAGGGGGCATTTTGTCCTGTGCTGATATGAAGCATAAACCATTCAACTCTTTTCTGTGACCAGCCTGTTAAAGAAGATTTGAGCTTTAGCAACATATAAATGTAATAAATAAATAGACAGTTTGAGGAGCGTATACTACACACACACACACACACTGTTACCCTATCTGAGGCCTTTGAACCATGTTTAGACTTCTCTTCAGCTGTAAATGTGGAATAGTGGAAATGGAGCAAACGTGCTGCAGAATACGAGACTGAAGTTAGCAGCACTTGATTAGTTGTGAGAAATCCAAAGAATGACGGCTAGGTGTGTATTTCTAAAGTACATGACTCATGGGGTTTGAAGATTTGGCCAGACATGATTGGTATGGTGCTTCGTTTCCATGGGAAGTACTCATAAACAGCATTTGTTGGTGAATGCCTTCCCTGCCCAGATGGTGGATGTTTACCCTGTTCTAGATGGGGTTACACTCCCCTTGAAGGAACAGGTTCGTAGTCTTGGGGTTCTTTTCGATCCTTCCTTGTCTCTTGAGGCGCAAGTGGCCACGGTGGCAAGGAATGCGTTCTACCACCTTCGGTTGGTAGCCTAGCTACGCCCCTATCTGGACAGGGATGACCTCGCCTCAGTTGTTCATGCTCTGGTAACTTCTAGATTGGATTACTGTAATGTGCTCTATGTAGGGCTGCCCTTGAAGACAGTTCGGAAGCTTCAGCTAGTGCAAAACGCAGCAGCCAGACTGCTGACGAGGACCAGCCGGTCAGCGCATATAACACCTGTTCTGGCCCGTTTGCACTGGCTACCCATTTGCTTCCGAGCCAGATTCAAGGTGCTGGTTTTGACCTATAAAGCCTTACACGGCGTGGGACCGCAGTATCTTGTGGAACGCCTCTCCCGCTATGAACCGACCCGGTCACTTCGCTCAGCATCTAAGGCCCTCCTCCGGGTACCAACCCATCAGGAAGCCCGGAGGACAGTTACTCGATCTAGGGCCTTTTCTGTAGTGGCCCCCGAACTGTGGAATAGCCTCCCCGAAGAAGTACGCCTGGCGCCGACGCTTCTATCTTTTCGGCGCCAGGTTAAGACCTGGCTATGCTCCCAGGCATTTTAATGCGTTTGATGTTACAATTTTAAATCTCTTTGTTTACTGTTATTTATTGTGATATTTTGTATTTTTGTATTTTTAATCTTTTGTACACCGCCCAGAGAGCTACTCGCTATGGGCGGTTTAAAAATGAAACAAATAAAAATAAATAAATAAATAAATAAATTTGCAGTCTTGTAATAATCTCCTTTGTCTTGCTTAGTCAGGAGATGATGACATGGAGGCTGTGTTGACATGTAACAGTAAACCAAAGTTTAGTGGTATGTGCATAAAAACAAAGTTAATGCTAACCATTGTTCTGGTTCCATAGACTGAAAATTGAAGCAAAAACTTCCAATCTTTTTGTGAACTCACCAAAGGGAGAAGTGGGAGGACAAACCCAAGACTCACACATGTAAATTTAAAAGATTAGCTTTACTGTGGCAAGCACATGCAGCCAGTAATTACTTTCCAGTGACTGGGAAAACTACAGCAGATCAGAAATCTTTTTTGAATTGGCATAAGATAAGCATTTGCTTATGTTTCACTATTGTAGTGACAATTCATATTCCCTGTGGCCTCATTTTTAAGGCCATGTTTATAAAATCCTATTAACAAAAGTAATTTGAGAAGGGAGGGACTATAGCTTGGAGATAGCGCACATGTTTCCCATGCACAAGATCCGAGGTTCAATCTCTTCCATGTCTAGTTAAAGATTTTGGGTAGCAGGACTCGGAGTGAACTCTGCTTGAGAACTTGGAGAGCTTCTGACATTCAGAGTAGACAGTACCGAGCTAGATGGACCAATAGATTGCCTCAGTGTAAGGCAGCTTTGTATGTTTGTGACCAGCAAGGAAAACACATTGTTCACTTAACCCCTTCTGGATTTGATGGGGATATCAGTATTTGGCCCAAATTGGAAGACGTTGGTGGGAGAAAAGGTGTTGACTTTTTTTACTACACCATAGTTTGCACGTTTGTCATTGGTCCATCATGCTGTTATTTCTGCCCCTGCCTGAACCCAACCCCCTCGCAGTATGACCAAAATGTTCACTTATGCAGCTAGGCCTGCTACAGTTTATGCAACATCCTCCACCAGTGTTTTTGCAACATCGGAAGTCGATGTCCGCGTTGGCCTCTGTGCACTTGAAGCTGATGTTACCGCCAATAAACAAAGAATGCTGACATTACTGTGAGACTAACTGGTTTCCATTGTTGCTTAACTCTGCGCTATATAACTTTTAGTTATAGATAGTGGTAGAAAATTGTATAATCTATCAGGTGTGTTCTCTCCCTCCTTGTCTTGTGGTGGTCAAGGTTGTCTGTGATGTGATCCCTTAATGAATATTTTGAGTGTTCCTTATTCCTGTCCAAATTCCTCCTCCTTTTGCCCTGTCAAATTTGGTAATCTTTGTTGTAATTTGTTTGGGAAATATTAGAATGTTTTCAGACTAGAGGATTTTTCTGGAAAGATAATTCTGAAATTATCAACATAGGGAACACTCCTTTCCTTTCTTGCATTATTTTTTTCAGTAAAAAAAAAATCTATATGAAATTTTAGCTTTCCCCCCTCCTTACAGATTATCTCTCTGTTTTTGCAGTTTTAAAAATATATAATTAATGTGCTGCAAAAATTCTCCTTCCAGATTGTAATCTATAAACCTTGTGTTATATTATATTGTAGAGTTATATTCACTAATAGGCAAAAAAACCCCTAGTGGTTTAAGAATATATGCATAGCCAACAGATATTTTATCAAACTTTAAAAAGTGGGGATATTGGGCAGTTACAGTGAATGCACCATTGGAGCAGGAGACCTGACCTCCTTTCTGAGATACTGTCCTGCCCTACAAATTTGTAAAAATGCAAACACAATTTGGCTTGTTTTTTCACAGTTCAATCCACTTATTGTGTAGCTTGGAAGAATTTGCTGCCTCTGAGGGGGAGGGGATAAGAGGGAGGGGGAGGGCAGGTTTGATCATTTGCATGCCTATTGAGTTCAGTGGGATTTATTCCTGTGCAATCATGCTTAGGAAAGGTGAAACTGACCTGAGGAAGGGGAGGGGGAGGGGAAAGGAAAGGGAGGTGGGCACTGGGCAGAGGGAAAGCCCCTTTCTTTCCCAAAAGGAACACATTGTTAACAATATCATTTTTGAGGGGGGTTTCCCCCACTTTTTTATTCTGCAGCAGACACGTAGTCTCCCACCCAAATTTAAACCAGAGCTGTCCCTGGACAAATCCACACTATACTGCTATTACCCTCACAGTGCTACAGTCGGCAGAATTCTCTGGGAAGAGGAGCTGACTGTTAAACCACTCTGGCCACTGGAGCTCTGTTGGGAATAGGAGTCTCCTAACAACTCTCAGCACTTCACAAACTAGACTTTCCAGGAATTTTTGGAGGAAGCTGTTTGACTGTTTAAACTGGAATATATGTCTGCTGTGGGTGTAGTTCCTTGATAACCAAGCCAAACAGCTGTTAGTCTGGCATTTAGAACACTGCCAGTTGGTTATTACTGAGTGTGCCTGCACTATCATAGACTCCAGTGTAAATTTTCTCAATTAAAATCAGCAATGTATTTTTTTAACTTTTAAATTGCAGAAAATGAAGTTCAGAGTATGGGACAAGATCAGTAATTGGATTATAGGTACTCTATGAACATGGCTGATTTTGAATTAATTTCAACAAATTATGAGACCACTGACAGAAAAAAGTTCAACAGGGTTCAGGACTGTACGTTTTGTAAGATTTGTTTTGAAATTAGCTTATGGAAAGTAGCAGAATGGCATACAGGGTATTTTCATATGTATTAACATAGCAGAATGTGAAAACTCCATGCTGGCTATGGTATACAGCCACAAGATGCTCTTTGTAGACATGCCCTGTGTTAGCCTTGCAAAGAGTTGAGTTTCTGCAATGAAATATTTAAACTTATCTGTCATCTTATTCCAGCACTATTCCTGATCAAAGGACTCCAGTTGCTTCAACTCACAGCATCAGCAGTGCAACAACACCTGACCGCATCCGTTTCCCAAGAGGAACCGCCAGTCGTAGCACTTTCCATGGCCAGCTCAGAGAACGGCGCACAGCTACTTACAACGGACCCCCTGCGTCACCCAGTCTGTCTCATGAAGCAACACCACTTTCGCAGACACGAAGTAGGGGCTCCACTAACCTGTTCAGTAAATTGACTTCAAAGCTGACAAGAAGGTATGTATTTAAAAAATTTAAAGCAATCGCAGCAGAATTTTGCTTGTTGCAGGCATTCTCAGTATCCAAGAACATAATCGAACTATATTGCAGTTTAATTCTGAAAAGTTAAGTATTCATCATCCAAGTGCTGAAAATATGTTTGAGGTACATAGAACTTAACTTATGGTACTTGCCTTTCCATTTATCAAACATACATGCATGTTTCCTTAAATAAATGCAAAGATAATCGCTTGCACAGTTAATCTATAAGACTGTTTGCTTGAAAGGATGGGGGCACAAACACTAGCCTAAACCAACCTATCTTAGAAAGGCTAGAAATATCAAGGAGCAGTGGACTGCAGTAATGCTGAACAATGTAATCTGCTAATAATGGAAGTCTTGCCTTGGGAAGTCTCAACAACAGAAGCCTGCTTCATCCCCATGCTCGATGCAACCTCCCCCCCCCCCCCACTTGCCAATGTACATTTAAGGAATCGCTGATGCTTTGAAAGCTCACCCGCTGTGTAGCTTGCTGTGTTCTTGGTTCACCTCTGAAGTACACTCAGGAGAATGAGGAGTGTTCCATAGAAAGCAGGTAACGTTTTCTCCTTGGACGCTTCTGTGATGAGCATGAAGAACTAGCTTTAGACACCTTGTCAGAAGTCAGTGCTTCAAAACTTCATAGAGAGACAGAGGCAGATGGACACTCCAGGTGCTGGCATGCAGGGTTGAGAATGACATTCTCAAAGTGGGAAAAAATATAGTTCCAAATTTAATCATATATGTACTTTGCAGGTAAGCTTTCACGTGATTTAGAATTCTACCTCTACTCTTTCTGGGACATGCCAGAAGCAGGAATGGCCTCACAGACATCTGTTTCAGCTTAGAACAGTGTTTGTAACATGGGCCTCTTGGGTGCACAGTTCTCTGTGACAAAGACTAATTAACTGAAAGGGGAAAGGGCCATAGTTTGGTCTCAGAGGACATTTTTTTAATGTAGATTTCCATCCTTGGCATCTCTTACTAAAAGGGATATCAAGTAGCAGGACTGGGAAAAGATATTAGCCTCAGAGCTTAGATAACCACTGCCAGTCAGATGTGACAATGCTGATTAACTTTTGGGGTGTGTTATTCTGATACAGCATTCACTGGGGGGGGGGAGTGAAAACACTGAGCTGCCTTTCTGTAAGACTGTGCTGCTGAATCATTGCAACATATGTTGCTCAGCTTATTTCAGTTAATTCCACTTTAGTATTTAATATAGCCATACATTATTCATTCTTGTCCACCCTGCACAGCCCACATAGCCTGTGCAGGCCTCATTTATATATTTATTTATTTTATTGCACTTGTATACCGCCCCATAGCCGAAGCTCTCTGGGCGGTTTACAGCAATCAAAAACATTAAAACAAATACACAATTTAAAACACGTATTTTAAAAACAATTTAAAACACAATTTATTTATATCTGTGTCACTCATATCTGTATGAAGCATCTCATGCATGTGGGTGGCAGGAAGAGGGAGTCTGGATGACACTACTTAGCTTCACAGGCTTCCCTAAACACCCAGAGTTTTGCCTTTAGAAGTAACTTTTGTTGTTCCAAGTGTGTCATATATTTATAACGTAAGTTCCTATGGTACCTGAAACTTAAAAGAATTTTTGGAAGGCGCCATAAGCGTTTCTGTGCCTTGCATGTATGGACAGTATTTTGTTTTACATTTACATCCATGAGTGATAATTGGTGCTGAAGTTATTGGCATACTCTTCACATTTTGAATGAGCAGTTTCTTTGCATCAGTACTTGACCATCATAATGTGATTATAGACTGGAGTTTTCAAAGTTTGATTCCTAAAGTGACTATCTAGATCAGCTGGAAGTTTTGTTGTCACTAATTGTCATGTTTTAGGGACCTCTGAGTGCTGTATAAAATAAGAGTTTTTCCTGTTTTTGATAATCATGCAACTTTGCAGTCCCGATTTTCCTATGTGTGTTATTTCTGCAAGAAATCAGAGTTCATGTCAACAGCTGGCCAAAATGTCAGCTACTCACTACAGAATGCAGCAATTTTGTACTCAGAATAAATTACACACATTTCCCAAGATTAAGATGGATATTTGACTTGAGATATTTCATGGTTGAAATATTTCACTATTTTATTCTTGGAAGACAGAATGGAAGGAGCAGTTTTAGGACACGGTTTGGAGGGGTATGAAAAGGGTTAGGGAGTCACATTTGGCATAAACTCCCAACTCCTGTTCCTTGAAGATATGTTCGATTATCTTTCTGGCCCCAAGGGCATTAAAAGTCATTTACCCTCTTTGCACAATGCTAAGCCACAGTTTAGTGCTGCTTGCTGAACCAGGAGTTTCTGCAAGCCTCAAGTTTGTGTATTCTCCTTTCCTCCTCCTCTGCAGGAGGAGGGACTTTGGAAGACTTTACAGTAATACCTCAGTTAACGAAGTATGTGCATTCCTGGACATTACTTCTTTAACAGAAACGTTGGTACCAGTGGTAGGAATAACAAGGAAAGAATAGGGATAGGTTTCTGCACCCACTGGTGGATGGTGGGAGCAGCATCAACAGGGGCTTTAAAGGGTACCTACCCACTCCCCTTCCTTCCCCCTTCCCACCTTCTCCTCCTGTGAATCATATTGGATCCTTCCCTCTGCAGCCTTGGGAGTAAGCAAGAGATCACTTTTAATGCAAAGCAGACACAGGCTTAACAGTTTATTGATAGCTAAGACACATGCTGGTCAGTTTCACCTTAAAGCAAAGGGACAATCTTAAAAGTTTATCTATAGCAAAGTTAGTCAGTTTCACCTTTAAAAAAGCCTTCCTTAAAAAGAGTTTCTTTCCTGGAGGATTCCTTAACTGAGGTATTAATGTAATTTCACTGTACCTGGTTTATTACATACATACTAGGAAGCATGGTTTAAAACAAACTCTGATCAGTTTCTTAAAAAAAGGCAACTTAACAGGTGTAGGTTATGAAGTTAGCTAATTTAACTACAGTTTGCTTTAACCATCATCTCTGGTTTGTATGTAGGCAAAGTCAGGTTTCATGGAAAGTGAAACTAAACTATGCTGAAGTCCTTCCAACTGGATGGGAGAACATATAAGCCCAGGATAAGCTCCTTTCTGCTTGTGAATATACTGCTAAACCATGGTTTAGCATAAGGTGTCAACAGCATTGCTGTTTTAAAAACCTTCCTCAAGAATTGTGAAGGCTAGAAATGTGCAAATTGTCCTTAGTAATCCAAATTATGTCTACTGCGTGTAGACAAAAATTTTTTTTACTTGATTATCAAATTTAGAATACAAAAATGGTGTGAGGGGTTCCCAGACGTGCAGGGGAGTAATTGGATCACACTTTGGGGAAGAAAGGGTTGAATTTCTCTTAACACAGAAGATCCATCCATTTCAGTAATCATTATTTATTTCCAGACTAAATATTTCATTGAGAGAGTATTATCATTGTATGTGTCACTTGTTGAATGGGTTTTCATATTTCATACCAATGCATTTTAATTATTATTTTGGCTTAATTTTTTTTAGAAACATGTCATTCAGGTTTATCAAAAGGTAGGATTTTACTTATATTTTAAAAACCAGCTCTTGCAATTAACAATGAATTTGGCTTTCTAGCCTTGATTTTTCTTTAAAACAAAAATTGAAACAGAACTAAACTTTCTGCTGAGAACTAAATACTCTTCATGTACCCAAGATACGTAAAGAAATTCATTAACCAAAGAATAATCCCTATGGATCTCTGGCACCTGAATAATAATGAAATGCCAAGCATGCCTTGTGCGCTCTACTTACTTTGATAGTCCCAAAAATAATTTTGTTCTTTATACTAATACACTTAGCATGCTTATGGTTGAAGAATATGTTTATCAATTGATTAAAAGTGTAATACAAAGGTAAGTAACTCTCTACTTGCTTTACCAATTTTAATTTTAGCTTAAGAGCCATTTCAGTTTATCTGCCACTCAAGATAAAATATTTGGAACCTAGTCTGAGGTGTTTACTTAAAAAAAAATACAGATAACACACAAAAAGTCTGTTGATACATAGTCAGAACTGTAAGCATCTCTTTTGATAACATGTTTGAACAGAGTTTGCATTCACAGTCTTGGAATGGTGGAAGAATGTTTCTCAGCTGTTGGACGAAGAGAGCATTACTTAAAATGGCAGTGTTAGAGGTGGGGGGCCTCCACTACTTGCTTGGTGTATGTACAAAGAGTAGAAGCAGTTACATTTAGCTTGCCACATTTGAGAACCAGGTAAAAAGACATTTATATGCTAATAGTAGTCCAAGCAGTATGAAAGAAATTAACAGACAAGGAATGAGTAACTTGCAAGCCATCTTGAAGGGGTAGCATTGCAATTACCATGCATGGCTTTTGGCTTGTAAATTCATAGCTTGTGGCAGTTTAGGAAAATGTTTTCTCCACCTTTTAACATAGCTTTCAATTTCTAAAATATTAACGTGCACCCCTCTGTGTGTAAGTGTTGGTGGATTCAGAGCGTCTCTGGTATTCACAAAGTTGCTCAACTTGGAGAAGGGCCATAGCGGAGTGGTAGAGCATCTGTTTTGTATGCAGAAGGTCCCAAGTTCAATCCCTGACAACTCCTTATAGGACTTGGGAAGAACTCCTGTCTGAAACCCTGAAAAGTCCCTGCCAATCACTGTTGACAATACTGAGCTAGATGGACCAATGGTCTGACTTGATATAAGGCAGCTTCCTATGTTCTTAGGATTAAGGTGTGACAAGGCTTATACCAGTTGGGCCACTGTGCTCACTTCCTTCCAGCCAAAGATTTGCTGTGGTTTTTAGAAGGTCTGATTTCCATATGATACTTCTGTCATAGGGTACTTCTGCGTGAGTATCCCTTGGAATACATATAAAGCTGCCTCCACTGAGTGAAGTGGGCAACCCCAACCTATCTAAGCTTCACAGTCCCTTGGGGGTTTGAGTGGAGGTGATTGAGCTCAGTTGTCCTCTCAACAGGCCAAGAGTTGCAGCAGTTACTAGATAATAAGACTGCACATTTGAGATCACCGTCACACATGCCATAGATATGGGGTGGGAATGTCCCAGGAAGCACAAGAGCTTTGCATTCCCAGTGAAATGCACAAGCTCCCACAGGATCCCTCCCCACTTACACTCTTTTTTCCCATCCAGAGTCACTCTCAAATGGAAAAGGAGTTCTCTCTGGCTGCTGCCTGCTCTTTCTCTTTTATGTAAGAGGTCATCTAGAGGGAGTTAGCTCCTCTCTACCGCACACTCATAAACCGCTAAATAAAAACCATGAACTATTTTCCTGGTGTTTCTTTGCATGTCTGTGTGTGGAGCAGTGACTTCCATCAAGGAGCAGTCGTGTTCCAGATGAAGCTGGAATAAAAGTATATAATCTTTGGGACACTTTCATAACTTACTCTGTGGCAAATAATGGAGCCATAGCCCAGACTGCTCTTGTCTGTAAAACTTGTTGCTGCATCCATTGATTTTGTATTGCGTATTTTATCAATTTAGAGGCAGTTAAATGGACTACAGCAATTCCTAAAATATGCGATTACTATTTGGAGATAGAAGTTCAAAAACATAATGTAGTGTCTCTGAATATATAAGATCCTGTTTCACCCTCTAAGACTAGACATCTCCACAATGTCAGTACAGTCTCAGATGTAGGATCACTTAACAGAAATTACATTTAATTTGTACTGCCTCCAGTGACCAGCAGTGGTTGTTCCCAGCCATTTCCCCCCGTGATACCTGTTTTTTCCATCATGGATTCATAACATTCACAGTATACTGGTTCGTGCTGAATGCTTTGTCACTTCTGCTGCATTGAATGTTTTGTCCCTTCACTTATTTATGTGTATTTCATTTGTGCTGTTCAGTACTTTGAATCCCCTGAAAATACAGCCTTAGCTGGCCTGCTGACAGCCTTGACATAATTTTTTGTTTGTTTATTAGATTTATATCCTGCCTTTCCTTCCAGGAGGAGACCAGGGCGGCAAACAAAAGCACTAAAACCACTCTAAAACATAAAAACAGACTTTAAAATATATTAAAACAAAACATCTTTAAAAACATTTTTTTAAAACATCTTTAAAAACATCTTTTAAAAAAAGGCTAAAAACATATTAAAAAGCAATTCCAACACAGATGCAGACTGGGATAATTGTTTTTGTTATGTGCCTTCAAGTTGATTACGACTTATGGCGACCCTATGAATCAGTGACCTCCAAGAGCATCTGTCATGAACCACCCTCTTCAGATCTTGTCTGCTTAAAAGGCTTGTTGAAAGAGGAAGGTCTTTAGTAGGTGCCAAAGAGATAACAGAGATGGCGCCTGTCTAAATATTTAAGGGGAGGGAATTTTTTTGAAGAGCTTCTCTGAAGATGATGATGTTGCTGTTATTTATTAGATTTGTTAGTTGCTTGTTACCTGAAGATCTCCAAGTGACT
This sequence comes from Rhineura floridana, assembly GCF_030035675.1. NCBI lineage: Eukaryota > Metazoa > Chordata > Lepidosauria > Squamata > Rhineuridae > Rhineura > Rhineura floridana. The sequence goes on from NC_084481.1 coordinate 218,669,217, forward strand.
TACAACAAAACAGCAGATTTTCTCAAATGTCTTCAAGCAAATGCATGTCTTGAGTTTCTCCATGCATTTCTATTGTCATTCAGAGAGTGTCATCAGTGTTCTGTACTCCATTAGAGTTTAGTAGCTGCATTATTACAATCTGAAGTAGTCAGTGAAGTGCCGTTGTAAAACATTCTTGTTCTGCCACATTGGGCTTTACATTGATTTGAATACTGCAGCCAATGCCAACGTACTGCATAGTTGTTAAAATTCCTTGCAGACTCTGTCCTCCACTGTACTGCGTAGACAGAAGTGTACACAATTGCAATGACAAGCAGTTAACTTCTTGGAAAGGTGTTGATATGTTGCAACTTGCTGGATTTGTAAACTGCTTATTTGCACTGTCTCTGTGCAGAATTTTGCTTGTTGTGCTCCAAGTTAATCAGAAGTCTGTATCAAGTTAACATAAATTCCATAGAGGGCCGCTAGGGTGGTGCTGAAATTGAGGATTGGAATAAATTCTGTGTAAAACATCTCTATTCTTGTAAGTGCTTTCAGTTCAGCATTTTTCCTTCTCTAATAATGCTTTCATTAAACTTTGAAAACAATACCATCATATCATAACCAACTAACAACATAAGACAAAGAAAATACAACAGGTGATCTCTTTTGAAAGAAAATAAAACTGGTGAATGGAGTAATGACCATACAGGGGAAATGATGGATGTCAGCAGGGATGATTCAGGAGGAAAAAGATTGATAAAAGAAACAGTACAAAATTCTCCATATAAAGTCATATTTAGCTGGCATCAGACCTCTGAGGAGTTGTTTATTCACTTGCACTTTAAAGGCCAAGTCCAGCATTTTGGATCAAAACTAAACTGTTAAATGGAACAGAACAAACAATGGATAGGAAAGATTTCCCTCTGTTCTGTGGCCTACCTACCCAGCTGCTGAAAATCATATCTATAGCCAGAAGTTGGTTTTAAATGGGGTTTTCACATTTTCTTCCCACCCCTCTCTGCAATAGTTCAAGGATGTGTGCTCTTGCACTATTTCTGTGTATTTAAAAAGGTTTATTCTTGGCAGATCGGGCAGAAGGATGATGTGGATGGAATTATGCGGTGATATAATTTCTAGTTAGAAACTGTGTTAATATATAGGCCAGAGTAGCAGTGTTCAGTTGATCATGAGATTAGTCCCATTTATGTATCAAAGGAAAGATGAAAGGCTGGACAATCCCAAAAATAATTACGATGGGCCTTACCTGGTATATCTGAGGTGAACTTAATTTCTAGTGTTTGATGTATTTTTCCTTCCTGCCTAACAGTTTATATAAGCAGTTCATTGGTTAATGAACACCATTGATACAAGGCCTTTCAGTGTCATTAGAACGCTCTTGGGGATCACACATAGCTCTCTTCTTGTGTATCAATCCATAGCCCTGATAGCAAACATTTAAGGCTTCCAAATATGTTTTATTTGGACAAAGGCATGTTTGATATTCTGAGCCTACTAATCATTTTGAATGTTTAAAGCCAGGCACTTAATTTCTATTATAAGTGGAGTGAGATATTGCTATGCCATGTTCTGCCAACTTTATTCATGCTAGTGTAAGATTTGTCTTCTCTTTCCTGCTTTCTTTGTGCTTCGGCATTGTTTTCATTGAGGCTCCCAACTGAATATGAGAGGAACGGGAGATATGAGGGCTCCAGGTGAGGGCAACTATTTTTTTTGCCTAAAATGTTATCCTTAGATGAGTTTTAACTTTTTTTTCTCCACTCCTTCCAATGGCATAGGCAGTAGGACACTGGTGGTGGTATCCTTCTAGCTGTAAATATGTAAAACTTAAGAATGCCTCCTATCTGCAAAGCTGTGATTAAATCATTTGTCTTACATGACTCTGACTTCTCATGGGTACACAGGATCATGCCTGGCAAAAATCTTAAACTACTTGGAATTTTGTAGTGGCTATTACACTGCAGCTGAGAGAGCCAGTAGATTACGGGGCAGCTGTAAAAGGAGGCTTCCCCATTTAGCCTGAAGTTGACATTGAAACTCTCTCCCACTGTCAGAGAGTGCTAAAAATTTAAAGAGATTGATTTTTGCTTACAGTACAATTAGTACAGTAGAATTTATATTTAGCATAAAAGCCAGATTCGTGTGACTAAGAATTAATGACAGAAATGTCTATACGAGAGCCTTGGTTTTGAATAGTGGGCTCATTTACCTACAAAAATTCTATAATTTCATTAACAGGTTTTTTTAAAAACTGGGATGAATTATGCTGAGTTGCTGTTAGAAAGCATTAAATGCTGGCTTACGACAGAATGTGCTGCTTCTCTTTCGACGCCACTTAAACAGATATCCCTGGAAGTGCCTTTATTCTGTGCAGTTCTCATTCCATACAGAAAACCTAACACTTACCAGATACTTTTTTTCCCTAAAGAGAGAGAGAGCTTGTTGTGCTGCCTACCTCCAAGGAGCCAAAGTTTGAAGCAGAACAGCCAATGTGAAATTCTAGACATGTCTGTGACTTCCCATTTTCTCTCAGCTCTTCCAAAAAGGGGTAGGGGAAATTGGGATAGGAAGGCAACAATGTGGGTATCTCTGTGTTTTGTATATTTGATACACGTGTGTTTTCACCCAGAAGGGTGCAGTCCAGAGAACTGCAAGCAGCATTCATTCATAGCTGCAGGTGTAGTTGCACTTGCTTAATTTACTTGATTGCAATCATCAAGTCTGATAGTATGCTTTAGTTCTGATAACTGTAGTTGAAAGCAAGAGGGTTTTTTGTCACTTACAATGCCTTCCAGAATTGTCTTTGAAGTTAATCCATTTTAAAATAGAAGTAGAGCGTCCTCCATGGTACCTTCAACTTAAATAGCATTTTTTACCCATAGTTGTACTTGATACAATATGCTGCTTTCAGTTTGTAGGAAAGTGGGAAGTCAGCTTGAAAGTCTGAGTTGTAGGCACTGTACTCATGTACTTCCAGCAATGTTAGAGACCTTTCATGCGTAACAAGTTCATGATAAATTTACTGTGCCCTGTGTTGGGAAGACTTAATTCTTGATAGGGGCCATGCAAAATCCTTCATTAAAAGTCCCCAGCACCACAATCAAAACTCAAATTCTATATTTAGAGTATTATGCAGGCAGATACAGCAAGCCTTCATGCATCTATAAAATTTGGGAAAGGCAAAGCATGTGTGTTTGGCACTCCAAGAGGATGGGAAGTAGCTTGTGGGGGGAGGATGATTTGGAGCAGAGAAACAGCAGCCTGGGAAGAGGTTAAGCACATATGCCACCTCTCCCTTTCATATCTCTCCCTTTCATCCCACTTTTTTTTGGGGGGGGGAGGTGTTCTTGGAGGTGAGTGACATGTATTTAAACCTAACATCTAGTTGGCTTTAGCTGTATAGGTCTTTTCTCTAATGCAGATGTTGCTAGGCACTAACAGGTGCTTTTCATGACAGTGGGGATTGGCAGCAGCTGCCAAGAGAACATGCTTAATAATGCATGCTGCAAAGTCTTTTACTAACATAATGGATTTTACTAATGTAACAACTTCCAATGAAATTGGTTCATCTGGTGAATCCTAAGACTTGATTTCCTTTCAGCCGTAACGTTTCGGTTGATTCGAAGGATGACAACAAGGAAGCCAAGCCCCGTTCGCTACGATTCACTTGGAGCATGAAGACCACCAGCTCCATGGATCCAAACGATATGATGAGGGAAATCCGTAAGGTCTTGGATGCCAATAACTGTGACTATGAACAGAGGGAACGTTTCTTACTTTTCTGCGTCCATGGAGACGGCCATGCAGAAAACCTTGTGCAGTGGGAGATGGAGGTCTGTAAACTGCCAAGACTGTCACTGAATGGAGTTCGCTTCAAAAGGATATCGGGAACATCCATAGCTTTTAAAAACATTGCTTCCAAAATTGCCAATGAATTAAAGCTGTAATGAGAAGAGCAATCAAGTTTGTAAATTTAAAGTAGCAATTTCAGGTGTTTTTTTGAGAACACCATGGAAATGTATAGAATAATATTTAGGGCAATAATTTCTGCATCTTTTGAATCATGATATTAAAACAGTTGAGGCAAACTGCTAAGCTGGAAGGGAGAGTTGGACTTTTTTATATATGTGCACTACAGCATTAAAGTTGCCTACTATGTAAAATATTATTCCTTTCTGCTTTATTTACATTGCTCTGAGTCTTGGTGAACAATCTGAAACACACAAATATATGCATTTGAATATTCCTCCTGTTTGTGTGGATGTGTGAATGTATAGAATGTGTGTATAATTATAATATAAAAAGTATTATATGTAAATCATTTAAAGCATCAGAGCTGTACCGGTACCTCTTTTTTGAGGGGCTAATTTTGGTGCTAAAATTGAAATGGCCAAGTTGGAAACACTTGAGAATACTTTAAACAAAGCTGACTAGCTAACCAGTAAATGCAGGCTTTACAATTCACTGCTGTGTTTAAGATTGGTATGAAAAGCTTGGGTTTATGGTTGTGAACATTATTCCTGTGGTTTCTTATTTGCGCTCATGAGGTAATTTAAAACTCATGTTTTTATACCCAGGTCTTGCGTTCTTTCTCCTACCTATTTATTATTATTTAAGTCTGGAATCAAATTAAAACAACACATTTGTGATAATTAAAATTGTGGGGCAATGCTTCAAGTTTTTTTCCTTACTAAGCAAAAGTTGAGCATTTTATCTTGATCTTTTCTCTTCAAGGTTTTTACTAGTACAAATGATAATTTTTGTTATTTTATTTTAGGCCACTTTGCGGTCACATAACTCCTGTGCACACAAGTGGGGCCGGTGCAGGGAAACTTTCTGGTAGATTGCACCCTTCCCAAGGATCCCACAAAATTGAAGTGATTTCTGCACTTATGTTTCCTTAACACTTGATGTGTGTTGAGGTAAAAATGTGCTTAACAGTCTTCCTGGGACTTGTCCCTTGTTAATGACATTGAGTTGTTTCCAGTGGTGGCTTTGCAGTAACAGAAGTGCTCCTATTAGCTCAGGGTGAGGCACCCTGTTTTCACCAATCTCCCCTACCAATTGCAGCCTTCTATGCCATTTACCATACTATTCCAGAAGTCCCCCCAATGGTCAGGAGGAGTTTTAGGAGGACAGAGATCTGCATAGGGTAGGAGAAACTAGTAGGAGGTGTCCTGCCTTGCACAAGCAGAAGGGCATCTGCTAGCACAAAGTCCCCCAGGGGCAGCAACCCATTTTCTGCATGACAGAAGTTCCTGCAGTAGCACACCTGGCCCAGATTAGCCAAAAAAAGGACAAGAGTAGGGGAACTCCTAAAATTCATATTAATGGTAACGTTCTAGTAAGAATTGTCCCATGACTAAAATGCTTACTGTTTTGACCATTAATGCTGATTGACTGGCTATTTAAAAAAAATTGGTTGTAAACATTTAGAGGTGGGAAAGTACCACCTTTCCCAGTCAGTTTTTATGTTCTAAATTAGCCTTCCCCAACCTGGTGCCCTCCAGATGTTTTGGATTCCCACCTCCCATCAGTCCCAGCCAACATGGCTAATAATCAAGGATGATGGTAGCTGTAGTCCAAAACAAGAGGGCACCAGATTGGGGAAGACTGTTCTAAATCTGTCTAATAATGGCCCATGCTCGTCAGCAGAGATCAGTGGCCAATCTTACTTCACAGAACTGTTGACTGTTGCATACAGAAGATTTTGTCCTTAAAAGACAAAAGGAATACTGAAAAGAAGATTCTTTGACTTTGCCTGCCAGCACAAAGGTGGTTGGGATGATGTTCTTGCTATATGCCAACTATATTCTGTGAAAAGGAAACTCAGAGTTTACAATTGGAAGCAATTGAACAAATCTGTATAGGTTGATATGCTTTGTTTTCTGCCAAATTTGGGTTTTTGCAAGCTTCACATCTAAACGTTTCTAGTTTGCATTGCATTGAGGAGGGGATAGCAGTTGGTATGGTAACAACAGTTGTAAGTTCTTCAGTATTAACTGTCACACTGGGTACCTAAGTCCAGTTCCTGGGCCTTTATCCATACCTCTATTTTCTTAGATGTTGACAGATGTCTTACCAAAGAATTTCAGGCCATCTGTGAAATCATGATCACAGGAAACCTCCTTTAATTAAAATAATAAAAAGGCCTGCTGGAATTAAGATCATGCAGTGCAGAGAATATTCTGTGATTTGCATTTGTTTGCAACTGTATAGATTCCCACTATCTATTTGTCCTTTTAAAAACCCAGAAGTAACCAGTCTTTTCTACAAGAGAGCTTTCTTAGTGGCCTCTGCAAAACTGGATGTGTCTTGTTTGAATCATAGGAGGGCATAACTTTGTTACCCTTGGTGATTATGTAAAATGTCTTCCACAAAGTAGATTTTGATATGGGCTTAATTATCTTACACAGTTTTATGTAGGACCTCTCATGTAATTTAGTATTTACAGTTCCAGTCTGGCTTTATTTTACATTACATTCTAGTTAGTTCTGTCATAACATATACTTGATGCACCCTACTTGGTTTCAACCTAGGATGCTAATCCTGAATGTTTCAGATCCTTTTTCACGTCTATGTAACACTTTGTTGATACCTTTTAAATATGCTATACTAATTAAAGTGTCCTAGGCCAATCTGGTGCCCTCTGATCAACTCCCATCAGCCCCTGGCTGGGGCTGATGGCAGTTGTAGTTGAAAACATCTGGAGGCTGCCAGGTTGGTGAAGGCTGAGTTAAACATCATTATCACTGTAGGAGAAAGTGTAAAATGTCTGGGTTTTTGTTTTTAAAAAACATTATGTATAGAAACTTAATGGTAAGAATTGTTGAACAATAGTTGTAATAAGTATTGGGTCTCTATTTTGTTAAAGCAATAAAACATTTCAAGACACTTATTTAAAATCTCAGGTGAGTATCCAACTTTCTATTTCACCTGTTTAATTTTTTTTAAAAACTACTTGACCTACTGTAGCTGCACAAGAAAGGTGTTATTAAAATTCCTTGTAAAGGCACATAAATTGTGCCCAAATCAATGGTCTCCAAGAGAGACCAAACACAAAGAATATAGAAAACAGATGAGAGAGTACCATATATTTAAAATGTACAAGAAGTGTGCTGAATAATAATTTTCCGTATTTATGGTCACTGTCATATCATTGTTTCAAAATACAGACTGCATTCTGATGGTTTCCTATTAAAGTCATACTTTGCTTCTCTTTGCCAATTTCTTAAAAAATCTCAGTATCATAAGAGGTGTCCTGCTGGACCAGGCCAATGGCCCATCTAATCCAGCATCCTATTCTCACAGTGACCAATAGATGCTTATGGGAAACCCACACGCAGGACCTGAGTGCAACAGCACTCTCCCCACTTGTGACTCCCAGCAACTAGTATGTTGAGGCATATAGCTTCTGATACCAGAGGTATTACACAGCCATCAAGACTAGTAGTGATAGATAGCCTTATCCTCCATGAATTTGTCTAATCCTTTAAAAAAAATCATCCAAGTTGGTGGCTGCTATGTAAAGAAGTATTTCCTTTTGGCTGTTCTGAATCTTCCAACATTTAGCTTCATTGCTTGGCCCAAGTTCTAGTATTGTTAGAGAGGGAGAAAAACCTCTCCTTACCCTCTTTCTCCACGCCATGCATAATTTTTACACTACAATATGGTGTTACATCAGCAAGGTTGGCCACCTCACTATTCATCCTTAACTCCTGATAATTTATGGGCAAGTTAAAATGCACAGATCCCATTGCCAATCCTTGGGGGCAACCCCATTTACATTCCTCCATTGTTAGAACTGTCCATTCCTACTCTGCTTTCTGTTCAACCCATTATTGATCCATAAGAGGGTTTGTCCCATGACTGCTAAGCTTACTCAGGAGTCTTTGGTGAATGACTTCATCAAAACCTTTTTGAAAATGTAAGTGCACAGTGTCTTCTGGATCCCTTCTGTTCATATGCTTGTTGATATTCTCAAGTCTAAAAGGTTAGTGATACAGGACTTATCCTTGCAGAAGTTTGGCTGGTTCTGCTTCAGCAAGACTTGTTCTTCTCTATGCTTGTAATTATGTCATTAATCATGCTTTCTACCAGTTTTCCTGGAACAGAGATTTAAGCTAGCAAAACCAATTTCCCAGATCCCCCAAGAATGCTTTTTAAAAATTGGTATTACATTGACTACTGTCCAGTCCTCAGGTATAGAGGCTGATCTTAGTGACAAGTTACACATTTTTGTTAGAAGATCAGCAGTTTCTGATTTGAGTTCTCAAAGAACTCTCAGTTGGATGCCTTCTGGACCTGGTGATTTGTTTGTTTTTAATTTGTCGGTAAGGCTTGGAACGTGGTCTCTTGTCACCACTTTTTGCTTCAGTTCCTCAGGTTCCCTTCCTGAGAAAGTTCAGATACAGGGGTCTGCCCTGCATCTTCTGCAGTGAAGAGGGATGCAAAGAATTTACTCAGCTCCTTTGCAATCTCCTTTCCACCCCACCCTCCTTTTAATACTTCTTTACTGGCCAAGAGAATCAAAGGTCCATCTATCTCCCTAGCAGGTTTTTTTGTTTCTAATATTGTTATTTCTCTTCATGTTTTCAGCGATGTAGCCCTCTGATTCTATTTTTATATTGCTTATTGTCCGCTTACTTTTTTTTTGGCCAAAGCTTGTGTTTGTTCATGTTCTTCTGACTTTCCTTTTCACCTTCCTTTTTACCAGTCCCCTCACTTTGGGAAAGTTTCATCTTTTGAAGTCAAATGTGACTGTGTTGAACTTTCTTGGCAATTGTCCACTTACATCTGTGTTAAATGTGATAGGAGTGTGGTCACTGTTCCCAGTCAGTTCAACACTTACACCTCACACCAGGTCCCGGGCGCCATGCTAAAGATTAAGTCCATGGTAACTTCCTTTCTGGTAAGCTCCATGACCAACTGTTCTAGGACACACTCATTTAAGATATCTAGAAATTTTGCCTCTTTATCATAACTTTGAATTCTCATGCTTAAATATCTGGTTTGTTTTTAAGTCAACTCATTGATCTAAGGCAGAATCTCCTGGGCTCCCTTATGAGCATACCCCACCTTCTGCACCCCAGTTTAATTCATTTATTTGGTTGATTTTTAAACACCTTCAGAGTCAGAAGCTACCCAAATGGTATACAGTAAGATAAAATGTGATAAAATACATGAGAATACAAACTCTAAAATTTTCTAACAACCCTAAAAGCAGTAAAACCATTTCTATAATTCTGCAGTTAATATCCCGTAAATTGCCTTGGTCACGCTTCAGGGACAGCTGCCTTAAACAAAAATGTTGTCAATAGGATTCTAAACATCATGATGTTGGGCACCTGTCAAATCTGAGCTAGTCACTGATTCTTGAAGGCTGGAACTGCAGTAGTAAAAGCTAATTTGTTTTCCCAGTCACATACATGCAGCCTGCCACTGTTCATACAAAGGTTCAGTGGACTTACCCATCCTCTGATACCCTCAAGCTGTCTGTTTTTGTTGCTGCTTTCTGCCCTCAGTGCCCAACCCCAAGTGTTCTGCAAAATCTTCCTTGGACCACTACCATAGTTTCACTTCCAGGGCCATCTGCTTCCAATTTAACCGTTAACTCCATCTTACCCTTTTAGTTGGCAATGTTATCTCCAGTACACCTTTCCCCCCCGATTATGAGAACTCTGGGAAGGGCCTTGGTCTTTATGTGCAGTACACTATCTAGTGCTGTTTTGATTGTAAATATACAGGATGGAATCTAGTTGGTGCACTCACAGAAGGGGTTTTGAACCTGTGAATGCCTCCATTAACAAGGAAGGTGATTATTCCTTCCTGCTGCACCCATAGTGCCCTAGTTCTCCAGAGAATAGGGGGACCCTCCAAAGTTGGATGCAAGTTAGTGTGGGGGCCTGTAGGAGCAGCAGCAAATTTACAGAGATTGCCTCCCCCCCCCCGATCCTTTTCCATTAGCAGAAGCATCTCCTGGTTCAAAAATCCTTGCTAGAACACAAATGCAGTACCTGTATTCCACCCATGTTGACTAGTTTAAGTCACTTTTACATATGCTGTGAATCACTGCTGTGACTTTATGCCTCCCACTTATGAAATGTTTAAATATGGATGATATTTTCTCCATATAAAAACATAAGAGCCCTGTTGACTCAGTCCAGTGGTCTATCTCGTCCAGCATTGGTTTCTAGCAGTTGCCAATCAGATACTTCTAGGAAGCCCAACAGCAGGGTATGAAATGAAAGCAATAGCTCCTGGCTACCACTATCCTCAGCAACTAGTATTCAGAGTTACTGCCTTTGACCCTGTAACTATCATAGACCAGCTTTCTGTGAATTTGTCTCATCCACTTTTAAAGCATTGTCAGCCACTGGCCATTATCCTATGGAATAATGGAATAGTAGAGTTGGAAGGGGCCTATAAGGCCATCTGGTCCAACCCCCTGCTCAAATGCAGGAATCCAACTTAAAGCATACTTGATAGATGTCTGTCCAGCTGCCTTTTGAATGCCTCCAGTGTGGAGAGCCCAGCACCTCCCTAAGTAATTGGTTCCATTGTTGTACCACTCTAACAGTTAGGAAGTTTTTCCTGATGTTCAGTTGAAATCTGGCTTCCTGAGCCCATTTTTCTGTGTCCTGTGTTCCTGGGATGATCGAGAAGAAATCCTGGTCCTATCCACCTTAACCTCAAGATGTCTTTCCTGGATAGTCACAGCCAATTCCAGTACTAAAATGTATGGGTGAAGTTGGGATACTTCTTTCCCAATGTCCATCACTTTGTATTTATTATATACAAAGAACTTTAGTTGCTATTTTGTTGCTTGCTCACTCAGTTTGGACAGATTTCTTCTAGAATGCTTCATAGTCTGTTTTGGGTTTCATCACCCTGAGTAGTTTGAGGTCATCCACAAATCTGGCCATCTAAGTACTTGCCTCTAAGAGCCAAAATGGGGATGAGAGCAGCCAGGGTTAAAGTGCTTTGTTTCATGCGGGCCGCATCCTCTATAAATGCCCTTGCCACACAAGTCAGCCCACTTGCATGCAGGGCTGGGCTAGCATACCAGCAACTGGTGGTCCAGATCCTAACTATACATGAATGGAGTGACTTGTAAGGTGTTAAAGAAGCGTTTGTAAGTAGCTGCCACCCTGGGCTCCTACTAGGAGGAAGGATGGGATATAAATAAATAAACTGGCCCATATGGAGTACGCACATGGGCAAATGCATCATCTGTGGCTGTACTGGCTAAAGATAGTTTATGAATCACACCAGGCCCAATATAGATCCCAGAGAGAGAGACCCTGAGTGACCATGTTTCACTTCCCTCCATTGTCAAAATCAAACAATCCTAGCTTCTGCTTCCTGTGCTTTTAGTTAGTTACTGATTTGTAAGGGGGCATTGTCTCCTATGACTGCTAGATTGGTAATGCAACCAGCTAGATCAGGGATGAGGAACCTGTGGCTCGCCAGATGCTATTGGACTCGAACACCCATTAGTTCTAGCCAGTGTGTCCAACAGGCAGGGATGATGGGAGTTATAGTCCAGCAACATTTGGAGAATTACAGATTCCCCACCCCTTGATCTAGCTGATTGTCTTATCTACATGTTTGCTGGCACTCACAGATGTGATCTCCCTTTGAAGAAGCCATGCTGGTTGTTCTTCAGCAGGACTTGTATAGCTTTAATGATTTTTCCAACTAGACAGACAGACAGACCGATATAGAGGTGGTATACAGTAAGATAAAGTGTGATGAAATACATGAGAATACAAATGACAAATAGTTTTCCCTGAAAGACAATTTGCTTCCCATTACTTGTCGTCTTACTTGGCATGCAGCTATATAAGGGCATTGTAAATGTGATGTGTGCTTTCATTTGTGGGGACAAGGCCTTACAATCCCAGCTCCTGTCCCATGTATACAGAGACAATAAGCCAACCTGGTGCCCTCCATGTTGGCTGGGGCTGGTGGCAGTTGCAGCCCAGATCGTCTGGAGGGCACCAGGTTTGTGATGGCTGGGGTAGACCTTATTGCCATCAGCAACAGGCAGGGCCCCTTGGCAGGGAAAAATCAGTACAGAAAAGGTTCCTGGAGGACAGGAAGCTTTGAAAAGCAGTGTTCTTTCTTAAGACACACATGGAATATCAACATAAAAAGTAGCTGGGTTAACCGTTGCTGTGGAAACCAAAGCACCAACGGTTCTAAGTTCTGCAGTTTAATGTCACAACCACAGGTTGTTCACTGCTGAATGCCACTGAGCAAGCACAACAAAACAATTATGCCTTCAGCATTTTGCTGGATTTGGTCACACATTTCATTGATACCATGGGGACACTCTAGTGTCTCCCCCCCCAACAATGACAGGAAATGCACAAGTCTTACGCATAGTGATCTGCTAATGCTAGCTGGAGTGAGGCGATCTCTTCCCTGTGTGAGTTTTTTGGTTGCTGTTTATCCCCCAGGGATGGGGGATAATTTGTTGCAATTAAACTACTGCTTTAATTTTCCAAATGAACTTTCTTGGCCTACGTTTTAAAAGTTAGGAAGAAATTAAAAGGGCTCAGGAAACATGTATAACACCAGCTTGGGTCATGTTATCTCCAAGACCATGGATGAAAATAAGACTAGCATCTGCGACATAGTGGTGCAGAGTGGAGTGTTTCTGTTCAGGGTGACAGCCCACCACAGGGCTCCTTACTTTTTTTTTTTGTTCTTGTGGAAGTTGCTGCCAGTCAGCATGGACAATACAAAGCTAGAAAATCCACAGCTTAGCTCAGTATAAGACAGCTTTCAAGGTTTCTATGTTGGCGTTAGTATTAAAACCATTTTGATACAGCTTTTCATTATGATAAAACGTCAAAGCATTCCTACAAAATATTAAGTAAACATTGACACCAACTGTAAAATAAAGGTACAGGATTGCTTGTATTAGTGGATGGTGAATGCCTGGGCAAAAAGGTAAGTCTTTAACTCAGAGGTCAGCAGTGTGATGTCAGTGTGGATGCAAAACGGTGCCCTTGAGGTCTTCCACTGGTACCCATGAAGTCTCTGAGCTCTCTCCCTCACTGTCCCTTTAGTCATCAGCTTGTGAGGGCAGATATTTTCTCCCTGGAAAAGCACTTAGAGATGGAGGAAGGTAGAAGAGTGATGGAAATGGACTGCCTTCAAGTCAATCCCAACTTATGGCAACCCTATAAGTAGGGGTTTCTTGGTAAGCAGCATTCAGAGGGGGTTTACCATTGCCTCCCTCTGGGCTAGTCCTCCCCAGCTGGCTAGGGCCTGCTCAGCTTGCCACATCTGCACAAGCCAGCCCCTTCCTTGTCCGCAACTGCCAGCTGGGGGGCAACTGGGCTCCTTGGGACTATGCAGCTTGCCCACGGCTGCACAGGTGGCAGGGCACGTAACCCCTGAGTCACTCCCTGTGAGGGTGATCTTTAGCTGGTCACCCAGGAGACACGAGCAGGGAATTGAACTCAGACTTTGGACTCCCAGCCAGGCTCTCCTTTCCATTGTGCTATACCAGCTGTGCACTCTTCCTCTGATTTAAGGCAAGGAAGTTGTAATGACATCGGTGGCCACACGATGGCTCTTGGATGCAAAAACTCTCAAGAGGATGCTGTGGTTTTCTCCTCTGACTACAGAGAGCTGCCAGAAAAGCCCCAGTAACTTGGTAGCATTCGCAAATCACAAGGGAGGGAATGCTTGGGTTTAATCTGCTGGTATAGCACAGTGGGGAGGAGAGCCTGGCTGGGAGTCCAGAGTCTGTGAGTTCAAATCCCTGCTCATGTCTCATGGGTGACCAGCTAAAGAACACCCTCACAGGGAGTGGCTCAGGGGTTAACGTGCCCTGCCACCTGTGCAGCCGTGGGCAAGCTGCATAGTCCCAAGTAGCCCAGTTGCCCCCCAGCTGGCAGTTGCGGACAAGGAAGGGGCTGGCTTGTGCAGATGTGGCAAGCTGAGCAGGCCCTAGTCAGCTGGGGAGGACTAGCCTCAGAGGGAGGCAATGGTAAACTCCCTCTGAATACCACTTACCAAGAAATCCCTATTCATAGGGTTCCCATAAATCGGGATTGACTTGAAGGCAGTCCATTTCATTTTTTTCAATCTGGTGCACTGATGGAGCCATTGATTGGTGTTTTTTTAAAAAAGATTTATAGACTCCCACTCCCCCCGGCAAAGCTCCAAAGAAACATCCTGCTACACGTAAAACAGTCAAATGCAACATACAGTCAAATATTTAACTGTAAAATTCTAAGAACAAAAGTAGCTGCAATAAATTAGCACTGATAATAGCATCGATGTCTTCAAATAGCTGGGGCAGAAGAGTATTGGCACAGTAGCAACTATGGCTGAAACCAGCTAACCAAAAGGCTACTGTTTAAGCCAGCCTCTGCCAACTTGTTCCCCTCCAGATGTTTTGGCCTACAACTCCCATTGACCCCAGCTGGTGTGGCCAATGGTCAGGAATGATGGAAGTTGAAATCCAAAATACCTGCAGAGCACCAGACTAGGGAAGCCTGGTTAAGAATTCTGGAGAACGCTTGAAAGCTGGTTCACTATTTTGGGAAATTTTGGTTAGTCCTAATACAGGCATTGCCCAACCATGGAGTTTGGATTTATTCTTTTTCTTCTTATGGGCCAATACAGCTTACTTTGTTTTTGGTCTCTTTGAGACAAGTACTTTCTCGTTTTACTAATTTTTTAATTGCCAGTGTGTTGCAGCTGTAAAAAAAAAAAGCAACTTCCATGCTAGGGATCATTAGGAAAGGAATTATCATAATGCCATTGTACAAATCTATGGTGTGCTTGCATTTGGAATACCAAGTACGCTTCTGGTCATCTCATCTCAAACAGGATATTATTACAGCTGTAAAAGTTTCAGAAAAGGACAATCAAAGGGATGGAGCAACTCCTCTATGAGGAAAGGTTGTGGCACTTCGGGCTTTTTAGTTTAGAGAAAAGGCGAGTAAGAGATGTCATGATAGAAATGTCTAAATTATGCATGGCATGGACAAAGTAGGTTTTCTCCTTTTTGCAGTGCTAGAACTCATGGACATCCAATGAAGCTGAACATTAGAAGATTCAGGACAGACAAAAGAAAGTCCGATGTATGCAATGCATAGTTAAATGATGAAATTTGCACCCACAGGAGGCAGTGATGGCCACTGACTTTGATGGCTTTAAGAGGACCTGCTTTGCATGCAGAAGAGCCCGGGTTCAGTCCTTGGCATCTCCAGGTAGGACTGGGAGAGGTTCAGAAAAGGGCAACCAGAACAATCAAGGGGATGGAGTGGCTCCCCTACGAGGAAGGGTTGCAACATTCGGGGCTTTTTAGTTTAGAGAAAAGGCGAGTTAGAGGAGACATGATAGAAGTGTGTAAAACTATGCATGGCATGGCAAAAGTGGGCAGGGGAAAGTTTTTCTCCCAACACTAAAACTCATGGATGCTCAATGAAGCTGAACATTAGAAGATTCAGGACAGAAAAAAGGGTATTTTTTCATGCAGTGCGTAGTTAGATAATGATATTTGCTCCCTCAGAAGGCAGTGATGGCCACCAACTTGGATAGCTTTAAAAGAGGATTAGATACATGGAGGATAAGGCTATCAATGACTGCTATCTATGATGCCTCTACAGTCAGACGCAGCATGCTTCTGAATGCAGTTGCTGGAAACTACAGGAGGGGGAGAGTGCTCTTGTGCTCAGGTCCTGCTAGTGGGCTTCCCATTAGGGCATCTGGCTGGCCACTGGGAGAAGAGGATGGTGGACTAGGTGAGCCATTGGCCTGATCTAGCAAGCTCTTCTTGTGTTCCTTCAAAGGCTGTGTCCCCCTGTTCTGCAGTGCACGTACGCATTTCTCCCTCATGGCTCCATAGTTAATTCATTAAAATCATTTATGTCTCACCTTTTCAGTGAGCCAGCTGCCAGGACAGCTCACTCCAAAAAAGTAAAACAAGAGTGAATCTCCAGCAATAAAAACAACTAAAACAGATGATAGATAATGATGATAATGTAAGGTTGATTAGGTGAAACTCGTTACAAAAAAACCAGAAGTCTCAATAATAAAGCCATCAACAGCAATAAAATAGTGTGAACACCATTAAAATGTTACGCACACAAAAATTTGGGAGACTAAGATCATTCTCTTGGCATCTAAAAGCTAATGGCCACAGGTGAGTGTCCCTGGGGAGATGATTCAACAATCAGGGCACCACCCCTAAAAAGGCCCTGTCTTCAGTGGCGGCTGGTGGCCCCATCTGTCTAAAGCCAGACTCACAGCTGTTTGGCTTGGCTAATCGGGGCCACATCCATGCGAGACATTTATTCCACTTTAGATAGTTCTGTCTTCCCCCAAAGAATCCTGGGAAGTGTAGTTTGTGATGGGTGCCAAGAGTTGGAGCTGCAGTGGCCAGAGTGATTTAACAGTCAGCCCCTCTTCTGCTAATTTTAGGGGTATTTAGGGGTGAATATCTCTAGAAAACCCTAAAAAGTCATTTCACGTAAATTGTATTCCCCTACAGAAGCGAGTTCAGGAGGACTTGAAAAAAATGGTCAAAAATGAATATGTCACTATCCAGTAGAATAGCGGTAATCAAAATAATTGTGATTCCAAAGTTCACTTACCTTTTTTATGTTCTCCCAACGCTGGTCCAGAAAAAAAGTATATCATATTGGCAAATGAAGTTTGAGTACTTTATTTTTCAAACAAAGAGACTGCTAATGGCAAAACATCAAAGATACAGGGGGTCTAAGGAGGGAGGTTAGGGGAATCCCTAATCTATTTGTATACAATGAGGCTTTCCAGATACACCTCCACCTCTTATTTATGGATCTTAAATCAGATAAGCATTGAGTTCATATAGAAAGATTTATTGAAACAACATAACCCCAAGGGCATCCCATACATCAAACGGGAGGTTAGGAAAGGGGCTAGAAAAGCAGATATGACAATGGCCCCCATTTTCAAGGTATGGCATTATGGAAAGGAGCTCTTACCAGGCATCTCACCAATTCCTATCTGTAACCACCTGGAATTCTATAAAAAGGTTAGGAAGATAAATGACAGAATTCTCATTGACAGCAACCTATTTAGACTAAAAGATGATTATATGGATGGTGCATCGTTTCCATGGGATTTTTGGAGGACAAGTCTTGAAGAATCTGGCTTAGCCTGGCTCTCATGGTGCCAGCTGAGCTCATTTATTCACAAAAACTATGTAAAGACACGGAACAAGATCTAACAACTGGGGGGAAACTTTCTAAACAATAATTCAGAAAAGGAAATGGTCTCCAAATTATGCAAATTCTTAATAGAGAGCGATATGGGCATCAATTTAGCACTAAAATATTTATGGGACAAAGATCTGAATTGTCAAATAGAGGATGAGGAATGTGGGGGAAATTTCCGTACAAATCTATATCAGCAAGGCATAGGGGAAATGCACTGAAAATCATACAAAAGTGTCATTTGATCTGTATCTTGCACAAGTTTTTAAAACAAGCTCGCCTGCATGCTGGCGAGATGTGGGGTGTAAGGCTCCTACTTGCATATGTGGTGGGAATGCGGTAAAATCTCTGGCTTTTGGAAAGAGATAAAGGGGGAAGTATAAAGCCTGACAAAACAGCCTCTTCATTTTACAGTGGAATTGGCCTTACTGAATAACTTAACAGACCACATCCTGGACTTGCAGTACAAGAAATAAATTGGATTCATGCTTGCGGCAGCCAGGGCAGCGATAGGCAGACACTGGAAATCGCTGGATGGTCTGACTCTGCACGAATGGCAAAGGAAGCTCTGGGAATTCACCTTGTTAGAGAAACTGTCACATAAATTAAAGCTGGCTGAAGGGAAAAAGAAAAACAAGGACTGATCAGATTACAGCACTGGACAGGTGCCCTCGCTGTTTAAAATATTGTGGCTAACTTGAAATGTACAACTTCAGTGTTCAGCGACCTGTAATGGAAAATCAAAGAACAAAGTTACAATTCTTGGGGGAGGAAAGGGGAGTGGCGGGGAATAGAGAATTGGGTTCATTTATTGATTATGCAACTCTTATGTGGAAAATAGAGGAAGGCAATGGTAAACCACCTCTGAATACCACTTACCATGAAAACCCTATTCATAGAGTCGCCATACGTCTGAGTCTACTTAAGGCAGTCCATGTGTGTCATATGGAAAATGTGAAAATAAAATTACCAAAATGGAAGAAAAGAAGCAAAGAAAATACAATTAAAATCAATATGGATACCACAGACCACTTGAATGAAGGTCGTGGACCGGTTTGGGAACCACTGGTGTAGGCAGAACTTAGCTAGATGAACCAAGACGGCTTCCTCTATTCCTAAAGTGTTGGCTTGGAGTGACTCAGTGCTAAGAGATGCGAGCATTGTCTTCACAGAAAAATGAAGTATTGTCTGAAATGGCTCTGATTTGCCTCGTTCTCATGGAAACAAAAGCTGTGCCCTCCTGCTTCGTTCTTCCTTGCAGCTGACTTTTCATTCTGTCAGCAACGAGCCAGTCCAAGAGTCACTCTGGCATTTCCAGTGTGTCAGCTCAATACCACTCCAGTTGCTGGGCGGAGGAGAAATTACAAAGGCACAACAAAAGGGTGGCGCTCTGCCATGCCTATCTAATCAGAAAGCAGAACAGAAAACCACAGACAGGAGCAGAATCAAGTCTGGGCCAACACACTGAAACATAGGCTCCAACCACAAGCAAAAATTTATTATTTATTTATTTTGTTAAATTTCTATACCGCCCGGCTAGCATAGCTCTCTGGGCGGTGTACAACAGAGAAATAATACAACAGAGAAATATAAATATATACAGTATATAAGTAGCCAAACAATAATAATAAACAACAAGCTAATAAAAACATCTCAATATACAATTAAGCAATCCCGCACACTTCACAACAGTGTCTAACAAAAATATGCTGTAGTCCAAATAACAGCAAAAATGAATCTCCAAAATTCTTGACCCCAAAAACAACTAAAAAACAACTAACCCCAGAAGTCTATAGACATCCTGAGCAGCAGGTTCACGCGCACATACACACACACGGTCTCTGGCCCCTTCAGCAGTTGCTGCTTTTGTAGCTGGAGAGAGACAGGGCCCCACCCTTCCAGGCCAGGTGGAAATCAGCCAGAAATGCAGGGAGCAGGTCTTGCAGAAACTCACACAGGTAGATGGTCTCTGGCCCCTTCAGCAGTTGCTGCTTTTGTAGCTGGAGAGAGACAGGGCCCCACCCTTCCAGGCCAGGTGGAAATCAGCCAGAAATGCAGGGAGCAGGTCTTGCAGAAACTCACACAGGTAGAAGGATGTAGCTTGAGCAAACTGACATGGGATGATCTTCCACTGAGGGTGTTTCCAGACTGTATTCATGTGGGATTCAGTCCTGTACCAGCAAATTAAGGTTGCACAATTATAGCGGATTGGGAGGCTTTGCCAAGAAGCAAAACAAAAGCCCACTTCCCCAAAAGTTTTGATTTTTTTGTGATAAGGACCAGAAAATGTGCTGAAAGTGTGGGGAACACTTAATTTGATGCAACTTGAATCTAATCTCCCTGCAAACAAATCAAAATGAATGCTCATTAAATAGCCAGCAATGTCTAATGCCTCTGTCAAACAAATCAGTCTGAATGCCCCATAAATAGGTTGGAAGCATGCCCTGAACTAAAAGATTTTTTTCTTTTTTGCTTAATTGCTAGCTGTTCATTTTTATGCATAGGCATGCAGTCCTGCCAACACTGAGGGTGCTTCCAGACTGTCAGTATTTCATGGGCGGGATTCAAGTATACAGCAGAATTTTGCACAGTTAAAGTGGGTTAAAGGGCACAACAAATCAACTTTTAAAAACAGTTGCATTTTTTGCTGTTTGGAAAATGGCAGGGAAATGCATTGAAAAGTGTGGGCTGAGCAAATGATTAATGGGAAGGCACATAAACACCCTGCAAGCAAATCAAGATGAATGCAGGACAAATGCTGATTGTCGTACAACCTGTCCGCAAACAAATCTCAACAAATGCCTGTTAAAGACCAGATATAGTCTGTCTAACCTGTTTATAAGCTTTGCACAAGCAAATCATGATGAATGCTCAATAAAACAGTCATCTGGAGGTGCCCTGAATTATCTAAAATCTAAGAAACCTGTCTCAGGAAGGAGTGATACAAGCTTGTAGAACTCTTAACAAAGTGACTGACATACAAGTCTCATGAAACAGAATTTCTGGAACTCCAATGCATTCAGTAGTGTAGTGGCAAATTCAGAAGTGCCAGGTCCCTTCATAATAGTCACAACCACACACACCCCTTCTAAGATTAGAGAATAATCTGGCCAGACTGGAATTCTGCTTTCTGCTTTTCTATCACTGTTACCATTTGTCTGTCCTTTCTCACTGTCAGAGGTACTGCTTGAATTACTGAGTTCAGTGTTTACACGTTTATCTCCTGCTGCTACCAAACTACTTGATGATGGAGATAGGATGCTATAATCAAGATTCACTGCCTCTCCTTTTGCAGTTACAGATTTTTCTCTCTCCACAACTCGGCTTTTTGAAGTAGGAACTAATAGGAACTCCTTTCACTCTGAATGGCTTCAATCAGCAGGAAACAACAAGGAAGCAAGTTAGAAGGCCCTTCTCAGTGGCTAACACACTTCCCTTTCATGTTGATTGACTCATAGGATGCTGGAGACAGAGGGACCCTGCTGGAACCTGGCTCCCCAAAATGTAAGGGGTCTAAGACCCCCTGAGACCCTGGACGGCTACACCGGTGGATGCATTCCTGGAACCCAGAGAGCCGTCAGGCTTAGGGCGGTATATAAATGAAATAAAATAAATAAATAAATAAACCCTGTGAAAAGAAACAGAATAATTACACTGCGCAACAGTATTTTATGTTTTTATATTCCTTTGTTGTAATCTTTAAGGAGGGCAGATTGGTAAAATGATGATCTACACTTCTACTATTTTAAAAAAACTCAGTCAAAATTCTTTAAAAAAAGAAGGAAGAGTGATGTTGGCATAGCCATGCTGCACCTGATTTAAGTGATGCCCTTGGTAAGAGACGTTTGTACCTAAAGGGCCATCTTCTGCCTTGTGATCTGACTCAGATTGGTCTCAGAGGCCAATAAACAAACAGATTTCTTTAAAAGGGTGTTTCTAGCTGGCACTTTTATTTTGAAGATAAAACACCCATAGAACCACAGTCAGGAATATGCTTCCAATCTGGACTGGGGCCCTACACCATTTTGTCAGTTTCCGACCAGCCCCTGCCCAGTCAGCTATTTGTCCTGAGATAAACCAGCAGCTTTGATGGAAATCTGTATGTGTGATTTTTGGCAGGAGGTGCAAGATCCCAGTCCAGATCAGGAGCACATTCTGGACTACAGGTTCATGGGTGCTTTTTCTTCAAAATAGAAGTGCACTTTTTTTTAAAAAAAGTGTTTTCTGCAATCCATTATCTTTGGAGTTCCCTTCCCAGAGAAGTTCACCTGCACCATTGTCATATGTTAGATTGACAGGCACGTTGTGGCTCCCAGACTTTGGAATTCCCTGCCCCAAGAAGCCCACTTTGCTCCCTCCCTGATGGTCTTCCGGAAACTTGTAAAAACTATTTTGTTCTGGAGAGCCTTTGGTTGGGACTGACAGGTCAGCCTGACACTGTTTTAAGTTTTTTATCTTTTATTTTTATCTTTTGTTCTTTTATTCTCACTTTCTTATATGTGTATGCACATATATACATGTATGTATGTTTGTATGTGTATGCATAATGTGTTTTATGTATTTAATAGTATTTTATGCATTTTAATTTACTGTAACGTTTTGTGTTTTTATTGTGTATTTTATTATATATGTGTGCAATTTTATTGTAGCCTCCCTGAGTGCCCTATTGTAGGGTAGAAGGGCAGGATAGAAATATTTTAAATAAATTGAATAAATAACTAAATATTCCCTTTTGTGCCCAGTGAAAACCATTTTTCTTCCCCAGAGCTTTTTGTTTGTTGTGGTTTTTATTATATTTGTCTTTTTTATCTGCTCTGTTTGATATGTTTTATTGTTTGGAATTTACTGTATTTCACTGTTTTTATAAATAGAACCTGCAACAAAATGTTGAACTGCAGAAGTTCACAAATCCAGGCTGGAAAAAGAAGCAACTGCAACCATTCTGCAACCATTCAGCAGTGGACTGAATGGCCTCTTGGTGGTGAAAGCATCGCTCCTGAACTCTGGCATTTCTTGGAGCTAGTTTCTCCCAAAGAGAAAAGAATAATTGGTCTTCTAGGGCCTCTTCCACACTACCTGCTTTCCAAGGTCATTGTCTTCGTGTTGAGTCCTGAGGGCTCAAAGCAGTGCAGTGTAAATACATTGTGTCTATACCGACTGGGTCATATGAAATGTGGTGCTGGAGGAGAGCTTTGTGGATACCATGGACTGCGAAAAAGACAAAGAATTGGGTGTTTGAACAAATTCTATCAGAACTATCACTGGAAGCTAAAATGATAAAACTGAGATTATCATACTTTGGACACATAATGAGAAAACATGATTCATTAGAAAAGAATAATGCTGGGAAAAACAGAAGA
Source organism: Rhineura floridana (assembly GCF_030035675.1). Taxonomy (NCBI): domain Eukaryota; kingdom Metazoa; phylum Chordata; class Lepidosauria; order Squamata; family Rhineuridae; genus Rhineura; species Rhineura floridana. The sequence continues at coordinate 218,691,805 of NC_084481.1, forward strand.
GAGTAGAAAAAGAGGAAGGCCAAACGAGAGATGGATTCCATAAAGGAAGCCACAGACCTGAAATTACAAGATCTGAACAGCGTGGTTCATGACAGATGCTCTTGGAAGTCGCTGATTCATAGGGTTGCCATAAGTTGAAATTGACTTGAAGGCATATAACAACAACATACTGACTGGCTTGCAGCTCTCTAGACTAGGGATGGGGGAGAAATTTGATTGTTTGCATTTAAAGGCAAATATGTCAAATTTTAAAAACAACCTGAGAAGCGAAACACAGCCATCCCTCAAAATTCTGCGCGCAAAGCATGTGTTTTGCTCCTGAGCTGCTACCCATCCCCAAACATTCCTTTTTAAAAAAATGAGAAACACTTTTTCTCACTTGTTTTCTTCCTGTACTTTATATGGAGTTATTTTTATCCACTGATAATGTCTTGGAAGCAAATCCAGTCATAGCATGTAAGAATCTCCCTGCTTAGTGAGGCTGAGACATTAATTGAATGTTTTGCTTGCTTAAACACATCCATTGTGACAAGCTCAATATGTCCATTCATTCATTCATGGTAACCCATTTCTCTACTGTCACCAATTTTGTGGATTCCTACAATATTGTAGCAGTCACCCATTTTTAGAAAGGTGGTCTTCTATGCTATTTAAGGACTGAAGTCCTTAAAGCAGAATTAAATAAAGTAACATCACCACCTGCTGGCAGTAAAGGGAATAACTGCCCAACACTCAGTTTATGTGCACTGGCTAGCATAAAGTTGCAGAGATGGCCAACCTGCGTGGTTAGTTTGTCTGTATTTTTAAGTGGTGTGAATCGCTGTGTTACTCTACCTACAAAGTGGGGAAAGGTCCTTACTCCCTAGGGACCTCCTGTATTATGAGTGCCATCCTGAGCTCTAGTCCTGATTAACTTTATATGCAAACTAAAGCATTTTATTATTTTTCTCAATGGGGTAGAAAGACAAGAAGGAACCTGTTGGGAATTAGCAAACGGAGAATTATAAACCAAGATCAAAACATAGCAGCTGCCATTCTGCTAACTAGCAAGAAAAGCTTTCCATGAGGCTAAATGTTATCCATTCAAGGCAATCATTTGTTTTATGTAATAAGCACCCATCAATTATTTGTTTGTGGTGGGGAAAGAATTTTTGTCACAGGGAGTCAGTGCACATTGTTTGCTTCGGGGGGGGGATGTGATCCCACTCCCCAGATGCTATTCTTTAGGAGTGTGTGCATGCACGTACGCACACATACACACAAAACACAGCATACGCACCCAAGAGCCACCGTGTTGCATCTGGCTTTGGTTAGTGGACCTCAAGGATCAAAATTTTTTAAAAAGATCCCACCTGTCTGAAGCCGGCCCACTTCTGGTTTAGAGCATACAACAACACATTTTACTCTCTCTGGCATCTATGTAATTTTCAAGACCTCCCTCTGCACACACAACAGCAAAGATTTTGCTCATATAGCAATAATACACAGTAAGAATAATTGCTCATATCGGAACACCTAAGTTGATTCTTAGCAGTTACCCTGTTCTGTTCTGTACTTAATTCATAATTCCTCATTGCTGTCTTCTGATCATCATCTAAATTCTCCCTTATATATCGATTCAGGGTACATAGGTACTCTGTAGTAGGGAACACACTCCTACTTAATATATGCTAGTTTGTTGTGGAAGCAATGAAGGGTTGAATCATATTTGCCAATCTGCCCCCAAAAGAGGATGATTTCTTTCTTGATAAGCTACTTAGGCTCCATTTTCTGTTAACGCTCTCTAGGCAATTGTTACGACGACAGGGTAGTTGCAAAAGGTACAACATAAAACCGCTAAAATTCCAATATAAAAACATATAAAACCAAATAAAACAAGGATTCAGGGGATTCAAGCACATAAATCAGGCTCCTGTCTTATGGGTCAGGGAAACCCTGGGCAAAACGATATGTCTTTACAAGATGTTTGAAGCAACTGGTGGATGATGCTTAATGTACAGCAGGTGGAAGTGCATTAGGGGCAACAGCAGAAAATGCCTGTTTTCAGGTCAATGCCATGTAGCAGCCATTCCCAACCTTGGGTCCCCAAATGTTGTTGGACTACAGCTCCCATCAGCCCCAGCCAACATGGCCAATGGTCAGGAATTATGAGAGTGGTAGTCCAACAACATCTGGGGACCCAAGGTTGGGAAAGGCTGCCCTATAGGGTATGGTCCCAGGAGTAGAATTTCTCCAGATGATTTAAGTGAAATTAGAGGTCTATACAGGAGCAGGTGGTCTTTCAGGTAACCTGGTCCCAAGTTGTTCAGGTTTTTATATTATTATTATTATTATTAATCATCCTGCCTTTCCTCCCAGTAGGAGCCCAGGGTGGCAAACAAAAACACTAAAAACACTGTAAAACATCATAAAAACAGACATTAAAATAGATTAAAACAAAACATCCTTAAAAATCTATTAAAACAAAACATCCTTAAAAATCTATTAAAACAAAACATCTTTAAAAAACATTTTTTTAAAAGCTTTAAAAAGATCTTTAAAAGCAGTTCCAACACAATTCCAACATATGTAAACAAGACCTTGAATATAGTCAGGGAGCTGATAGGTAGCAAATGCAGTTCCCTCAGCACAGGTGTAATATGTGCATGCCTAGGTGATCCAGTCAACAACCTGGCCATAGCATTCTGCACCAGTTGCAGCTTCCAGACCCATCCGAAGTGAAGCCCTACATAGAGCTCATTGCAACAGTCCAGTTGTGAGGTTACCAGCACATGAATCACAGTGGCCAAGCTGTCCCTGTCCAAAAAAGGGTGTAGTTGGCATAAGCTGATGATGGGTGCTCCTTAGCACAGAGGTCATCTGAGCCTCCAGTGACAAAGATGGAGCTAGGCGCACCCCTGAAGTCTGCTCCTGGCCCTTCAGAGGGAGTGTAGCCCTGGCCAGAACTGGTGAGCTCCCATACTCCAGCAATTGGGATTAATTCACCCACAGAGTCTCCATTTTACTAGGATTCAGTCTGTTGGCCCTCATCCAGCCCACCACTGCTCCCAGGCACCAGTTTCAAACAGGCACGGCTTCTCTTGATTCAGATGTAACTGAGAAATAGAGCTGGGTGTTACCAGCATACTGATGATGTTGTGCCCAAATCTTAGCTCCTAGTGGCTCCCAAATGACAGCTTCCAGCAGCTTCGTACAGATACTGAATAGCATTGTGGTTAAAATAGTGCAATGCAGCATCCCACAGCACAACTGCCAGTGGATGGACACTTAGTCACCCAGTGCTGTTCTCTGAACATGGCCCCATTGGTAGGAATAACCACTGCAACGCAGTGCCACCAACTCCCAACTCACAGACGCAATACAGGAGGATACCTTGGTCAGCGGTATCAAAAGCTGCTGAAGGATCAAGCAACAGCCACAAGGTTGCACTTCCAAAGGTCATCCATCCACAGCTGAGTCCGTCCCAAAGCTGGCAGAACCCAGACTGAAATGCATCAAGACAACACAGTGCCAGTCGGTGGCTGCATGCCAGTGGGGCAGTGGAATCTGCTTTGGGTTTTAGTCCAAACTTTCAAGGAGCTGTCCAAGATGCTGAAACCTAGGTTTTGGCACTTTTGACAGCTCCTTGAAAGCTTGGACTAAAACCCAAAGTAGATTCCACTGCCCCACTGACATACAGCCACTGACCACCACGAAATAAACAGTTTCCTCTGAGAGTGTCTGCTGGAAACCGCAGGAGAGAAGAGAGCTCTTGCGCTCAGGTCCTGCTTGCAGGGGGGGGGGGGCTCCCCATGGGCATCTGGTTGGCCACTGTGAGCATAGGATGCTGGACTAGACGGGCCATTGGCCTGATCCGGCAGGTTGTTCTTACGTTCTTATGACTGGAAAAGTTCTCTGTCTGAAAACCTGAACACCCATGGCTGGTCAGCATACATTCAGTACAAGGTAGCTTCCTATGCATACTTTCTATATCATTTTCTTTGTTTTGGGGGTTCCTGTCATTGCTTTTACCCTAGGCTCACTAGTCCTGGCCCTTGATGGGTTGGTCAGTGGGGGGGGGAGAACACTGGTGCCCCATGTGCAGGGCAAGGTAGCAGGAGTGCTAGTAATCCATGTGGCGGTGCACTGGTGACAGGCAGGGTTGGTGAGCAAAGCAAGCAGGGGCGGAGCCCCTAGTTAAGAAAAAAATCTAGCACAAAAACTACATTTCCCCAAGAGCACCAGGCACAGAGTTTTGCATATCTCACCCTCCCAACAACTGAAAGAAGATTTAGGCTAAGATAGTGTCTACCATCAGTCTCTCTTTGTTGATACATGATTTGCACCATGATCCTGTGTGTACACCTGCACCCCTACACACACAAAAACAGCAGTTGCAGCTGTTGGCTCCATGTCAGTGGAATCCACTCTGGGTTTTAGTCTAGTCTGAACTTTCAAGGAGCTATCCAAGGCACTTCCATTGACGCACACATGATTTACACCATAATCCCAGAATGAAACTGATGACCAGTGATGGTGATGCAGCTGACGTCCCCTATAATCTTAGCTAACTCAGCCTCCCCGTACCCCAGCATGAGCCATAAGCCTTATTTAGCTGCTAAATTCCTAGGCAACAAATCAAAACATCTGTCAGGCCAAACAATGGTTTTATTTCAGTTTCTCAGTGACATTTCAGCCATCAAAAAAGTAAACTCTAACACGTATGGATGGAAGACTTTCTACAAGTGTTACTAAGTGGGAATTTCTCTTTTGACTCCAGGGTTTTGATTGGAGCATCTTTAATTATTTATCCAATAAGTTAGGAAGAAGCAGGGGGAAGGCTGGGGTGTTAAAGTGCTTTTCATTTCTGAGCTGGGATGAGGTCATCAATAGACTGGCCCTTTTCAAGGCATTTCTCCATTTTGATCAGCAGCTTCACCCCATCAACCACCATTTGTACCAGCTCCACCTCAGAGAACCCAAGGCGGTCGGCATTGGAGACATCAAACACTCCTCCCACAGCAGCTGTGTCCACACCTCCTAGAAAAACCAAAATGGAAGACAAGGGTTAAATTGAGAGGCTGAGAGCTCCACGTAAAATCCAGTTGGAAGAGAACCTTGCAGATCACCCACGGGTAGCCAGTGCGATGTCCTGCTGATGTGGCTGGAAGATGCCTCTCAGAATCCCCAGCCACTGACTGTGCTGGCTGGGACTGACGGCAGTTGTAGTCCAACAGCATCTGGAGGGTGCCATATTGGCTACTCCTGATCTAGTCCAACCCTCTCTTCGATGCAGGAAATGCAGAGCTAGAGCTTCAACACCGCTAGCAGGGGGTTGTCTACCACTCCTCTAGGGAACTGGCTCATTGTCTAACACAGGAAATTGTCTTATACCAAGTCAGACTATTGGTCCATCTAACTCAGTATTGTCTACACTAACTGGCAGTGGCTCTCCAGGGTTTCAGACAGGAGTCTCTCCCAGCTCTACCTGGAGATGTCAGGGATTGAACCTGGGACCTCCTGCATGCGAGGCAGATGCTGTGCCAATGGGCCATGGCCCTTCCCATAACTGCTCTTAGTCAAGAATCTTCTCCGAATGTTGAACCAGAACCTACAAAAAATCCCAACAGATCCAGTTCTACCTTCTGGGGCAACAGAGAAAACATCTTTCCCCTATTTGAAGAGTGTTATCAACCACCACTCTTCTCTAGGCTCTGGTCCTTTCAACTTTTCCTCATAGGATTTGTTTTCCATACTATGGCCATCGTTGTTGCCTTCCTCTGCTACTCTGGTGGGGAACCAAGAATGGAACCAAGTGTGGTGTAGCGGTTAGTGTTGAACTACAACCTGGAAGACCAGGGTTCAGATCCCCACACAGCCGTGAAGCTCCCTGGGTGACCTTGGGCCAGTCACTGCCTCCCAGCCTCAGAGGAAGGCAATGGTAAACCACCTCTGAATACCGCTTACCATGAAAACCCTATTCATAGGGTCGCCATAAGTCGGGATCGACTTGAAGGCAGTCCTTGAGTTCCAGTTTGGAAAAAGGGCAGGGTACAAATAAAGATAATATAATATTTTTCTCCCAATGTACTGAGCCGCTCCAGGAGAATGCTATGGTGAATGGTACTGAATGCCATTGAGAGGCCAAGGAGAGTTGATAGGGTAGAACTTCCTTCATCTTTCTCCTAATAAAGGTCATCAACCAGAGTGACCCAAGGCTGTTTCAGGAGCATAACCAGGCCTGAAACAAGACTGAAATGGGTCTATGTAATCCATTTCATCCAGGTACATCTGTAGGTGGCCAATCACCCAATGAAGGTCATTGGGCAGGTCTCTTTCTCTCGCACACACACCCTCTACCTACCCCACAAGACTGTTTTGAGGATAAAGCGAAGGAATGGGAACTATATAACTATTCAGAGCTTCTTCAAGTAAGGGTAGGATAAAAATTAATGCAAAAAGGTTCTTTCTCTCTCTCTCTCTCTCTCTCTCTCTGGCTCTCTCTCGCTCTCTATATGTTATCAATAGAAATGTTGCCTCAACCTGGATGCGGTGGTAGGGATTGAGAAGGGTCATCTTAAGAGGAAACATCCAAGAAAGGGAGATATATCAACAGCATTTCAGTTAAGAAAAAAGCCAAATTTTGCGGGGGGGGGATAGTTTTGACAAGATCACTGTGGGCTTAAAGATTCAGAAATGCCAGTCACAAAGCATTAGTCCCAGAACATTAGTCCCAGAACCAGTTTTGGTGTCAGAGCTCAGCTTTGGGTAATAACCCAATAACAGCTCCCTTGAAATCTCAAACCAAGGTGCTACCTTGTTTAAAAAGAAAAAGGCACCCCCAGTTTTGGGGAGAACAAGAATCCACAGTATCTAGGAAGTGCTACATAAATGTTTCTCCTCAGTTCTCAGTAACCTTAACCCTGAGTTTGGGGGTCAGGCTTTAAAAAAAAAAATCCACTGCCCACAATACCTTACATTGTTGTTTTAAATTGTTCATGTAATATTATTGTGAGCCATTCTGGGCTGTCTTTGGGGAAGCAATATGGGTGTTTATACATTTGAATTAATTAATTGAGTAATGGGGAATGAGCAGCTTGTCTGCCGGCTGCCCTTCCACCTCTCCCCCCGCCACTCCCCACAATCTTGCAAATACTATGCAATTTACTTACTCCCTCCATTTATATAGCTGACTTTCTTCAGGAGTCTCACAATTTTAAAAATCCACACAACATTAAAACAAAATAAAAATGTCAAGAATCCCAATTTAAAAATAGAGAGGTCCAGATTGTGAAATGCATCATTTCAAAAGAAGGAACAGAGAGGTCTTGTGGTGCTGAAAAGACCACAAAAATGGCATCAGACGAACCTTTCTCAGGTTATTTCACAACCAGGGAGCCATTACCAAGAAGGCCCTCCTCTCTCTGGCCTCTATGTTATTCAGCCAGATCAGAGCCTCTGAAAAGGATCTTAAGATTCAGGTAGTTACAAATGGGAATTAAATGATCTTTTAGGTAGCCCAGTCCCAGGCTGTTTGGGACTTTAAACCAGCACTTAAAATTGGGCCCAGAACTGAACTGGGAGGCAGGTTGAGAGCCAATATCATCCAGGATTCCTGCAAAGTTAATTAGAGTTCAGCCTAAACACACATTTGGACCACATTCATACCATACATTTATTCCACTTTAAACAGCCTTGGCTTTCCCAAAGAATCCTGGGAACTGTAACTTGTTAAGGGTGCTGAGAGTTGTTGGGAGACTCCTATATTATAGCTCTGTGAGCTATAATTCCCAGAATTGTCTGAGAAGAGGCTGTTAAAGCCACTGTGAGGATTGTACCTCTGTGAAGGGAAGAGGGGTCTCCTAACAACTCTCAGCATCTTCACAAACGTATCCCAGGGACTTCCGGGAAGGGTGACTTAGCCTGTGCCTGCTTTTGAGACGGGCTCCTGCCTCAAAAGAAGCTTATTCAGATATATCAGTCAGTTTTTTCTTTTTTTTTTTTGACTGATTAAACTTCTCCCGGGTAGGGAGAAACGAAGAGATTAACCTCAAAGCCTATTTTTGTTGGGACGACCAGATCTCATTAATTTATGGGACGAGGTCCAGCCGACGAAGGTGGGACGGATTTTCAACAGCAAGCTCTATCTGATAAAGCGAACGTTCACCTTATCTTCTAAGAGAGAACGCACTAACAGGCAAGCACCCTTCTTTCTATATTTTTCTTTTACTTGACTTAAATTGTTGCTGTTTAAAAGAGATTTGCCAGATTGATCGGTTTTTGACATCTCACTGGGGAGCCGTAACTTCTCTCTGCTACGCACTAATTAATAGCTTATCTCTGTTTTTGTTGCAAAAAGCTGTCCTGGATTTGCATTCTAAAGATACACACAGAAGAGGGATTTCTATTCCAGATTTTTATTTTGAAAAATATTATACTGTTTTGAGACTACTCTCTTTTTGGTCTATTTTATTTTGACGAATCTGTTTCTTGACGATTGCCATTAATTGCTTCGATCCTGGGAACTGCATTTTGTTTACTTAACTATTGGAGAGATAAGGCTGTCTGCTCTGTTTATACTGTGATGTCACCAAGTTTGGAGTATTAACCCAATTGTTGCTGAAATAAGAAGTGGTTTTCCTATATTTTTCTTTTAAAATGGCAATTAAGAAAGTGGCTGAGAATCTGGAAATAACTATGTTTCAGAGAATAATGAATGAGATTGAGATAACGAAAATTGAATTGAGTAAAATGAAGCAGGAGATTAAAGATATAAGGGTCCCTGTGAGAGAGGTGACCCTGGAAGGGGTCCCTGTGAGAGAGGAGACCCCGGAGATTGGAATAGGGGTCCCTGTGAGAGAGGAGACCCTGGAGACTGGAATAGGGGTCCCTGTGAGAGAGGAGATCCCGGAGATTGGAACAAACGTGGAACAGGAACAAGATTTGGAGTCTATGGACTTTAGAAATAAAATCTATTGTTTGGAACTCAATGTTATCTCTGAAGAAATTAATGAAGATTCTAGAGATAAAGTTATCAATGGCATGGATTATCTTCTGGACTGGAATGATGTGATGGAGCCCAATATAGAGAAAATCTATGGAATTAACTGCAGCCATGTGACAATGGAAAAACTTTTAAGAGATGACCCAGTGTATTTTGAAAAAAAGAACAGAGATATGATTTTACAGCAGTATTTCAGCAACTTATTCAGAATGGATGGCAAGAAAATATTTGGGATAGAGGTAATTCCCATCAGACTCTTATTATATGACTATGGCTTTGACAGCAAGATTATTATGGAATACTGATAATGGAAGATTGGATATTGAAATTACTGGACTTAACAAGACTACTGAAGATGGAAGATGGAAAATGGAACTAATAGAGATAATAGAACAATGGTTACTGAAATTACTGAACCTAACAGATTCTGATGTGATGGATTAATTGAAATGTTTATTTTGACTATGGTTATGACAATAAGATTATCATAATTAGTAATGAGATGGATTAATCGATATGCTTATCTGGAAAAAAAAATTGATAGATATATTTCTTAAAGAATTGAAACCTCTCTTTGACTTTTTGTGGAAAGAATAAAGTAATGTTTATGAGATTTGATGATTAAGTAAGATAACTACTGGAGGAAAGTGATTTTATAATATGACTTAAGAGACAGGATTGCTATATATTATAGACTTATAACTGATTTGATCTTTGACAAATGGGAAGTCAATATTTTACTCTTTATTTTTTATTTTTGTTTTTTTCTTTCTTCTTTTCTTTTTTTCTTTTTGTTTAACTATTTTTGATTTTGTTTTTTGTCTTTGAATGTTTTATGATTTTGTCTTGTATGTTTTATGAAAATCTGAATAAAAATTATTGAAAAAAAAAAAACAAACGTATCCCAGGAAACTGTCAATGTCAACTACTAGTACAGTAAAGTAGATGACGATCTTCCCTTGGGATGCAAGCCAAAGGCTTATTTTATTGCTGGGGATGTGTGTGTTCCATTTTGTATAGCTGTGTGTTACTTCTCATGATTTTAACTCATGGGCTGCTTTGGGTTTGTCTTCATATAAAGAAAGAAGGATATAAATTCTGAACATGAGTAGCATGCTGCAGCTGTAAGCAACTTAGGAATACCAAGTTAGCTTCAGCACTTCCTGCACCAAATTAAAAAGATCCTAAAATAGATCTGTATCCATGACAATTTACTACCTTTATCTTCAGGAATTTACAGGATGCCTTTGAAAACAGTTGCCCAACATTCCCTATTTATCTCAATTTAATAACACTATATTGTCCTGATTAATTTCAAAGTGTGGTTCCCGTGGCCCACCTTGCCTGAGAAGTAGTCATTCTTGCCTGAATATAAACTTCTCTTTTTTGAGCACTATTCTAGAGGAGGAAGAAAGGCCAGATTCAGGTCTGGCCCATCCTCTGTGGACTACTTTTGACAAGAGGGGGCCCACTTGTCAGTCACTTGATGTCATATGACATCGGGAGATTCAAGCTGAAAGGATGAATCCTAAATGCACCAAGTTTGATCCAGATTCTTTACAGCCTTGGCTCAAATTCAACCTGCAGCTGCAAAGATTTTTGCTGAAAGTGGGGAAAGCGCCAAATGCAAGACCTGCTTTTGGCAGGGCTTCGCTCCAATCAAGAGATCTGGATGAAGCCAATCCCAGTGCGGCTTGCATTCAGTGCTGAATACAAGCCCTTCTTGCAGAGGAATAATCAAGAGCATACGCTAAGCCTCAAGATTGTTCCTTTGCAGCTGCAGCTTTACTTGCCCCACCCCTGACATGGTATGTTGTCAGATGTGGGACCCATGGGCATGGCTGGAGAAAAAGGCCTTGCAGGCCAAATTAGGACCACTGCCAGACCTAAACTTGGCCCATGGTTCCCCATGTCTGATCTAGAGCTGCAAGCTGGGTGTACAATTAAAGCAGCAGGAAGCTCCACCATTTTTCAAATCAAGAATGACACCCAAGGAAAGAACTATCATGCAGTGGCTGGAGCTCATACTTTGCATGCAGAAGATCCCGGGTTAAATCCCCAACGTCTCCAGGAAGGTTTGGGAAAGGCTCACACCCTGAAGCCCTGGAGAGCTGCTTCCAGTCAGTGTAGACAGCACTGAAACTGAATGGATCAACCATTTGAGTTGGTATAAGGCATCTTCGAATGATCCCTATACCTTATTCCCTCTGCAGGGTAAACTCTTGACCTGTCTTTACCAATTCAGACCGAATGCAGGGGCTCATGTGCTTGACAAATGGTCTTCCATATATATATAACAAAATCCCTACATATAGGAAGCTAGATGGCTTTGCCCTCAAACCAGCATCCAATGTTTTTGTCTTGAAGTACAGCATCAACACTTGGTGAAAACGTCATTCCGTTGTCCAGACCTTCTAGTCTGTTTTTATGTTCGGTTTTTTAAATGCCTGCTGTGATCTTTTTGCCCGTTTATTATAATGTTATGGTTTGATCGGTAGGCCAACACAAGTGTTCCCCAGCTGAAGAGTGGGGACTGAATTTAATATAAGTTGAGATCAAAAACAGTTTTCTGCTCCTTACCTGTGCCACGCTTCTGAAGCCTCAGCCTCTTGAGAATGTCGCCAAATTTCTCATGCTTGCCAAGGTTAGGTAGCTTAATGTGAACTCCAGCGCGGAGACCTGTCCCGAGGTTGGACGGGCAAGTCAAGATGTAGCCAAGGTGAGAATTCCACATAAATTCATAGTTTTTGGATTTGAAGAGCTTTTCAATCTAGATGGGAGGAGGGGGGGAAGACAGGCTATTATGATGGATCTCTTCCTTTCTCAAGATTCTGTAGGTCCTCCCCATTGCAATAATGCTAGTGTGGTGTAGCATGGTGTAGTAGTTAGAGGATCAGACTAGGACCTGAGAAGCCAGGGTTCAAATCCTAACTCAGATGAGAAGCTTGCCAGATGGCCTACACAATCTCTCAGCCTGACCTACCTCACCGGGTTGTTGCGAGGATAGAACAGAGAAAGGAGTGGAACCGTATATGCCACCATGAGCCCCTTGGTGGAAAGATGGGATGTAAATGTAATAATAAATAAAATAATCCTATAAAGATGTACAATTCCACTGATGATCTGTAGGCAGAGAGAACACACAGCCTAGGACCAATGGCAGGGCTTCCCACAAAGCAGGAACCCAGATTGTAGAACTTTGATTGGTGGGTGGGGAACCTTACAGGCAGGCATACTTTTTACAGTTTAATAGATGGGGCATAAGCTGCTGGTTTTACTTCCAACATAGGGATATAGCCAAGGCAGTAGCAACCTAAGTGACTGCAACCTGCAATCTTGAGGAGCACGATCCCTAATGAAACAGTCTCGCTCCCCTCCTCCTCCCACCCCCACTGCAAGCCAGTCAGGGAGTGTTGCAGCATATATGGCAGAGATGGTGAACATCAGGCCAGTGGGCCAAAGGCAACGGTCCAGCCCACCGAGGCTCCAGCTCCAAGCCACATCTCTTCCCAGTCCTATTCTACTCGATCGAATGCTTTTGCCTGGTTGGAATGCATCCTCAAACTGCAACCATGCTTCTTGCTTGCCTGGATGAAGAGCTGGAGTGTGTGGCAACCTCATAAGAAGATCCACATGGATCAGGCCAGTGGCCCATCTAGTCCAGCATCCTGTTCACACAGCGGCCAACCAGATGCCTTTGGGAAGCTTGCAAGCAGTTTCCAGCAACTGGTATTCATTCAGAAGCAAACTGGCTCTGACTATGGCTTGTGTGTGGCTAGAATGTAGCTTACAGCACAAAGGTTCATCTGTTGCTCCACCCACTTTTGCCCCTGGCTCCACCCACTACTGACATGCAGCTCCTGGAAGGTTGATCATGAGGGAAAGCAGCCCTTGGGCTGAAAAAGGTTCCCCATCCCTATATATGGCTACCACCCCACACTCAGTTGACTCTGTTCTTAGGAAGAGGCAGTGGCCAAGTGCCTGTCTGACTAATCCAGGATCTGAAAGAACACAAGAGAAATCCACCCTCTCATCTCTCTCAAAGCTCCAATGGATGCACTTTAGGGACAGCTGGGTTTTATTTTTTTACTCATACCACTTTAGGGGAGCGATTTCAAGCTATCAAGTTACTGTATACAGACAGGCAACTTCAGAGAGTAGCATACAGCTCTTTTAAATCTGCAACAGGAGGACAGTTTTAAGCTATGCAAGGCTGCTAGCACTTCAGTTCTGATCAGACATTTCAGAGACAAGTCTTCCTTATGGGAGCATATAAAGCCAAGGACAATCATCAGAGTCCTGGAATGGATGGAAGGATAAGAACATAAGAACATAAGAAGAGCCTGCTGGATCAGGCCAGTGGCCCATCTAGTCCAGCATCTTGTTCTTACAGTGGCCAACCAGGTGCCTGGGGGAAGCCCGCAAGCAGGACCCGAGTGCAAGAACACTCTCCCCTCCTGAGGCTTCCGGCAACTGGTTTTCAGAAGCATGCTGCCTCTGACTAGGGTGGCAGAGCACAGCCATCATGGCTAGTAGCCATTGATAGCCCTGTCCTCCATGAATTTGTCTAATCTTCTTTTAAAGCCGTCCAAGCTGGTGGCCATTACTGCATCTTGTGGGAGCAAATTCCATAGTTTAACTATGCGCTGAGTAAAGAAGTACTTCCTTTTGTCTGTCCTGAATCTTCCAACATTCAGCTTCTTTGAATGTCCATGAGTTCTAGTATTATGAGAGAGGGAGAAGAACTTTTCTCTATCCACTTTCTCAATGCCATGCATAATTTTATACACTTCTATCATGTCTCCTCTGACCCGCCTTTTCTCTAAACTAAAAAGCCCCAAATGCTGCAACCTTTCCTCGTAAGGGAGTCGCTCCATCCCCTTGATCATTCTGGTTGCCCTCTTCTGAAACTTTTCCAACTCTATAATATCCTTTCTGAGATGAGGCGACCAGAACTGTACACAGTATTCCAAATGCGGCCACACCATAGATTTATACAATGGCATTATGATATCGGCTGTTTTATTTTCAATACCTTTCCTAATTATCGCTAGCATGGAATTTGCCTTTTTCACAGCTGCCGCACACTGGGTCGACATTTTCATCGTGCTGTCCACTACAACCCCGAGGTCTCTCTCCTGGTCGGTCACCGCCAGTTCAGACCCCATGAGCGTATATGTGAAATTCAGATTTTTTGCTCCAATATGCATAATTTTACACTTGTTTATATTGAATTGCATTTGCCATTTTTCTGCCCATTCACTCAGTTTGGAGAGGTCTTTTTGGAGCTCTTCGCAATCCCTTTTTGTTTTAACAACCCTGAACAATTTAGTGTCATCAGCAAACTTGGCCACTTCACTGCTCACTCCTAATTCTAGGTCATTAATGAACAAGTTGAAAAGTACAGGTCCCAATACCGATCCTTGAGGGACTCCACTTTCTACAGCCCTCCATTGGGAGAACTGTCCGTTGATTCCTACTCTCTGCTTTCTGCTTCTTAACCAATTTCTTATCCACAAGAGGACCTCTCCTCTTATTCCATGACTGCTAAGCTTCCTCAGAAGCCTTTGGTGAGGTACCTTGTCAAACGCTTTTTGAAAGTCTAAGTACACTATGTCCACTGGATCACCTCTATCTATATGCTTGTTGACACTCTCAAAGAATTCTAATAGGTTACTGAGACAGGACTTTCCCTTGCAGAAGCCATGCTGGCTCTGCTTCAGCAAGGCTTGTTCTTCTATGTGCTTAGTTAATCTAGCTTTAATAATACTTTCTACCAGTTTTCCAGGGACAGAAGTTAAGCTAACTGGCCTGTAATTTCCAGGATCCCCTCTGGATCCCTTTTTGAAGATTGGCGTTACATTTGCCACTTTCCAGTCCTCAGGCACGGAGGAGGACCCAAGGGACAAGTTACATATTTTAGTTAGCAGATCAGCAATTTCACATTTGAGTTCTTTGAGAACTCTCGGGTGGATGCCATCCGGGCCCGGTGATTTGTCAGTTTTTATATTGTCCATTAAGCTTAGAACTTCCTCTCTCGTTACCACTATTTGTCTCAGTTCCTCAGAATCCCTTCCTGCAAATGTTAGTTCAGGTTCAGGGATCTGCCCTATATCTTCCACTGTGAAGACAGATGCAAAGAATTCATTTAGCTTCTCTGCAATCTCCTTATCGTTCTTTAGTACACCTTTGACTCCCTTATCATCCAAGGGTCCAATTGTCTCCCTAGATGGTCTCCTGCTTTGAATGTATTTATAGAATTTTTTGTTGTTGGTTTTTATGTTCTGCAGCAATGTAGAGGACAATGAGAAAGTGTGGGATCTGTCGCTTTCAGTTCCCACACTTTCTCATTGTCCTCTACATTGCTGCAGCATTTGAGTATGAATTTCTCCTAATGGCCCACAGTTTTGACTAATATGCATGCCTTCCCAAGGAATTTCTCCTAATGTAAATGCATTTTTGAATAGCATTTTCATGAATATGTTATGCACACTTTCCCCTAACATATGCATTTTTGTAAACATTGGCTGGAGAACGGCATCACAAAATTCAGATGAGCGTAAATTTCAAAGGATGTCTGTGTTTCAGTTTCTCATATTGTTTCGGAAATGTGAATCTGATAGATTCGCCTTTAATTGTTGTAAACCGCCCAGACAGCTTCGGCTATGTGGTGGTATACAAATGCAATCAATCAATCATGTCTCCCTCCTCCTGATCTCTGGTCCAGGGGCTCTGTTGCCATGAGAGACCTGCATTCCCTCCTTCACGCGCAGTGCGCCACCACCTCTGCTTGAATTGGGAATTCACAAAGCTATGCTGCTGTCGCCTGCGGCTGCATTTATTTCAGAACCAACACTTAAGTCAGCGCTTTGGATTGAGCACTGCAGAGAAGACTACACCTGTCCATCACCCCCACCACCACGAAATTTCCGCTTGCCTCTACCAACATTCATATTTACCTGCGTTAGCCCAGTACAGAATCGGGTGAAAACGTCCTTCATATTCCCGCCTTTCTGCATGGAAATAACTCTAAGATGATCCTCCTCATTGATCCAGACCAGGAAGGTCTTGTTGTCGTTATGCCTGAAGGACACAAGCCATGAACACTGTTGAGAGCCCCACATTCCTTTACCCCCAGACCGATGTAGATCTAATTAAGCTCGCAACACTTTCAAGCCTGTTCCACCAAGTGTGAGTCAAACAGTAGCTACAGGTTTTGAAATTCCTTCCATAGACACTGATGGTGCTCACAGTTATGTTGCAATACCCCCCCCCAACAAACACAAACAGAGAAGGCCATCTAAACTACCCCAGGCTGTTTTGATCTTTCTGCATCAATCTACAGGTAGTTTGCATCTGCTGCTGAGACACAGATTAGTGTTTTCTAGCCGAAGACAGTCTGCCAACTAAGGTGTTGGTTGACCCACAATTGAGCTCCCACTAGCATTGCATCAGCCCCAGCCAACATTGCCAATGACACTATTTAGGAAAGTGGCACTACTGATGTGAAGCATGACTGATTGCATTGAGAACTCCCCGCCCCGCCCAATTCCATTCTTTTTGCCAATCAGTCCTTGCAACATTGATTAGCCATCCTACAGGATCTCCATATAAGTTATTCAATGTTTTTTATTATATGGTGTGACCATATAAGTTATTCAATGTTTTATTTTTAAAAATAAATTTACTTGGGTGTCTTGCTTGCCTCTCTATATATACAGTAATACCTCGCATTAACGTACCCAATGGGACCAGAGTGAGTACGTAAACCGAAAATGTCCTTCAAGTGAAACACTACCTTTTAAAACTTTTTTTACCTCTCCTTCATGCAGAGCCTCAAAGCCCCACGCTAAAGCCTGTGCTGCTGTGCTGCCACACCTCAGCTGATCGCGATCGCGCCTCTCAGCTGATTTGCGGTGGCGCGATCGCGTCTATTTCCACCCCCACGCGCTAAAGCCTCTGCTGCGGCGCTGCGTTTCTGGAGAAATACAGGCATATGGAGCATGTATGCTATAGTGAGGCGACGTTAAGTGAAGCGACATTAAGCGGGGTATGCCTGTATATACACACCTCCTGAATACTTAACTACCATGGACAGCAGTGTTGGTCCTTGATATAGTCAAACTGGCAAGAAGTTAACTCTGTGCCAGAAATGAAAGTTTCAAGACATGCACTGAAATGTTACAACAAGAAACTAAAGGCTTCCAGGACTGATGCCTAAAGATACATAACAGAGCAACATATCTGGTGGTACAGGAAGATATACCCTGATTTCACATTTTCAAGAAGTAAAGTGTGCCACTTTCAGCTGCTTAAGAATGCCTTGGAAATATGGGGAGCAGCCAGTAAAGGTTTTTAAATTTCTAAAACTGCAAGAACTCAAAACCAGGATGCTTTTGTGCTGGACTTGAAACATGGGAGATTTGCATTCAGACCCCAACTGCCTAACTGTGGCAAATCACCTTTTCTGAACCTATCATATTTTAATATGTTTTAAGGTAAAAATTAAATCAGGCTGGGATCCTGAGTTTGATCCCATTCCTGCCAGCAGAAGGGTGGGGAAGCTACCCTCACTGATCTCCCTTTCCCCTAAAGCCCCTTGTGCTCCCCCAAACCTGTCCCACAGGGTTGAGGATCCTCCAGTGCAGCATGAGGTCCAATGCAGGGGACATCAGGATGAACTGGTGATAACTGCTTTCTCCACCCCTTCTGCAAGTAGGATCTTCAACTGGATCACAGTCCCATCCATGAACAGAAGGTGGCTTTCTGGTCCCAGAAATCAACTTAGGATCCAAGCCATGGAATTTTAGAGACCATTTGCATTCTGCTTTTGAAGTCCTCAATATCTGGCTCCATTCTTAGCTTTGGGACCTGTTCAGGCATCCATATACACATGCCAATACATGGCAGTGCGCTCTCTCCCCGTTATCTGTGACTATCAACCATCATACCGAAGGAGGATGTCCAAATATATAATCCAGTCTACTGGAAGAATTGTGCAACTTGCGATTTATTTGCATAGCTGAGATTCACTTTCATCACAGCACTGTCACTTCCTGGCACATGATTTGTCTTATTCCCAATCCAAAATACACACATGGTTACATACACGCTATGGTTGCAGATTAAAGCAATCTAGCGATTGCTTCACATTGCCTTTATTCTTTGAAGCAAAACTAAGGCCCTGGAAGGTTCTTCTGGCTTTACCATATCAAATTTAGAGAAATGGGGGTGAGATCCTAGAGTTGCTTTGGCAATAGCTGCTCAACAAACCA
The DNA here is from genome assembly GCF_030035675.1 of Rhineura floridana. Classification (NCBI taxonomy): domain Eukaryota; kingdom Metazoa; phylum Chordata; class Lepidosauria; order Squamata; family Rhineuridae; genus Rhineura; species Rhineura floridana. The sequence goes on from NC_084481.1 coordinate 218,710,063, forward strand.
GTTGTGAAACAGATGTGTCAGATGAGCCGTGGATATACAGCCAAGTTGAATCCTGTTTTTTTCCTGAGGGAAAGTCAAAACCACCCTGGGAATCAGTCCAATGACTCACAGTCAGCTTAGTATAGGGGTGGCGAACCTGTGGCCCTGAAAATGTTGCTGAACTACAACTCCCATCAGCTCCAGCCAGCATAGTAAATGGTCAGAGATAATGGGAGTTGTAGCTCAGCAACACTTTCAGGGCCACAGGTTTCCTACTCCTGGTTTAAAAGGATTGTATTTTAACTACACCTCTTTGGAGCCCACATTTGCCTAGTGAGGACTGCAACAACAATAATAACTTAACTCATTAGAGTTGTTTTCTAGTGTGCCAATACCTCATATTATGGGTTAAGTTAAATCTACTATCTATTTTGCAAAGTTTGTCTGTCTGTTCTCCATATGCATTTGGACACCTCTTAAGATACCGCAACTAAATTTTTCATGATGGTTCCCAAGATTAAGGAGCAGGTTTTTGTCTGTGTTTGGATACAATCGGATGCCATTTTGAATCAAGATGGCTGGCTGAGCCATTCAAAACTGTGCTCATTTTTTTGGTTTCTTAGAATTGCTGAGCAATGCTGGGCACTTTCAGCTAGTATCGAATACGGAGTAGTTCCAAATTCTAACTCTGAAGTTAGACAAATTGGTTTAAACAGTTCAGAAGTCTAGGGGCTTGCACCAACCACACTTTCCTTAGCAAGAGTTGAGAATGAACACTGTAACACATATTTTCTAAGAAAGGCCCTTATGCCTAAGAAACATTTCTACATATTCAGCATTTGCCCATCCAAAGCACTGGAGTGCTGAACGTTAACCTTCAAAAAGGGATACTACTTGGCAGCTGAAACCTGAAGACAGCCTTCACCAACTTGGTGCCCTCAAGATGTTCTGGACTACAACTTCTGTCAGCTGGGGCAAAACGTCTTGAGGTTGGTGAAAGCTACCCTAAAACAATTTTACATTTATTTATTTATTATTATTATTATTTATTTATTTATTGCATTTATATACCGCCCCATAGCCGAAGCTCTCATTTGAAGTGATTGCTTTTTAATCATAGTTTAAAAGGGCTTCATCCATCTATCTATTGAAGATATCCTTTAGGAAGACCAGAACCTACCTATATTAGGTGCTGCTGGCCAAGTTAATATTGATGTCCCCCATTTCCTTCAGGAAGACAACAGCCCAGGTTTTTAAAAAGGGATCGCCTCTACTCACCAGATACCTCTGCCATCAGGCCAGTCACGTGCCATTCCAGAAGCTAAGAGCAGAGGAGAGACTGGCTTGTCAAACAGGAAGTGATCATCAATGAGCTGCTGCTGTTCTGCGTCTGTCATGTTCTTCAGAGCATAATATTTCCCATTGAGATCCCCTTCCAGGCTAGCCAAAGCTGGAAGGACAGAAATGCTTGTAGAATTTATTTTTTTATGAATTAACACATTGTACAGTTCTTAAGTGAATGCAAATGGGGTAGCTCCGCATACCAAGATGGCAGCAAATCTAAGCTTCGCGTGGCAGCCTGACAGTGCTTATAATATAAACTTTTTTTTACCCTCCAAGAGGGCAATTAGCTGGCCATTTCCCAAGAGGTCAGATGTAGAGAGGAGAAAGAGCAACCAAGGCTACCTTTCCTCAGCAGCCAGTCCTTTAGTTAGCCCATCAAGTTGTTGGATACCAGTAAATAAGGCTCGTTTTTCTGCTTCCAGGTACACGTCCCATACTGGGGGGAGGAGAGATTCTCGGTGCCAAGCCCAGGCTTATGCCAGCATGTGACAGGGTAACAGAAGTCCTACAAACGTCTAGTGTTTGCCTCAACTGCAGAGTATGTTTCCTCTTTCACATTCAACTTTATATACAAAAATGCAGAATTAAAAAATTATAGTGCCATGGACTATAGGTCCCAGCTCTCTAGATGGCCCCAACCATCTTATTTAAATGGAACTAAGGTTACTGTTTGGGCCACATCCACACCATACATTTAAAGCACTCTTCTCCCACTTTAGCAGTCATGGCTTTCCCCAAAGAATCCTGGGAACTGTAGTTTGTAAATGGTGCTGAGTTATTAGGCAACCCCTATTCCCCTCATAGAGCTACAATTCCCAGGGAACTATGAGAATTTGTAGCTCTCGAGGGCAATAGGGGGTCTCCTAATAGCTCTCAGCACCCTTAAACTAAAGCTCCCAGGATTCTTGGGGGGAAGCCATGATACTGCTTTAAACGTATGGTGCGGATATGGCTGACTAATGATGCACCCATTTAACATTCTTCATTATCCCATGCAATTAACCTTGAAAGGAACCTGGTCATTTGCATCATGCAAATGCTGAAACCTTTACCTTCTACAGAGAGCTTCTCAATTGCACGCCTCTCTCCTCTGCTGCAATGAGGGGGAAGGCAGAAGCCGCGAATGCTCCTACCAGTTCGGACACGTGAGCTCAGGACATAGTTGGGGTCCAGGTCATCGCCACCCTACAAAATAGAGCATCTTAGAAGAGTCTCATCACCACGGCAAAAGATTCATCACCAACTCCTGCTTTGAATTACCTACCCGTTTAATGTCCAGCATTAAATGAGCGCAATCCAAGATGAACACATCAGTCACCCTGTGAAGCTATTGTGCTGAAACTTAAGTGGCTTGCCTCTTAGCCATTCATTATAGATGATGGGTATACAGTTCCCAGCCAGCTGCTCACAACTTCTCAGGCACCTCCGTTTGCTACAACCCATTTATGAGAAGAGCGTCTATTTTTTTTCTGTTAGCACAATTTAGCGCAATTCAGCACTGTTTTATGTACTTCCCTTCAGATGTTTTAAGCAAAGCCAGCATATAGCTTAAAGTGCTGGTTCTGAAGTCCAACAGGAGGAAGCATTTTAGAGCAACTTTTGTAATTCTATGGAGAGAAATCCGTATGGCTGGCCCAAAAGGCAGATTTGCTACAGTCTCTCCTGGGGGGAGGGAAATCTCCCCCTCGTAAAAGGAATGCTTTTTGGGATTCCTTAGAAACAGTGGAATTTGCAATATACCGAGTCAGAGCATTGGTTATCTAGCTCAGTACTGTTTACACTGACTGGCAGCAGCTCTCCAGACAGGGGATATTCCCAGCCCTACCTTAAGATTCAAGGGGATTGAATCTGGGACCTGCTGCGTGCAAAGCAAAGCTGCACCACAGCCTTGCGCCATGTTGCCTGTGCTTGCTTCATGGTCAAAGGGTAAAAGCTCCAAGATGCAGCTTGTCTACCACATCAAGCCAACGACCAGCCCTTGGAAGCAGCTACAGCGCGACTGATATAGCTGTGGTCTCAAGGGCATACACATACCCACAGCATCTCAATAGCATGATGGGGGACACATGCAGCTTCAGCCACTAGCCAAAGCCAGCCAGTGGTGCCCTTGGGGTAGGGCAGAGGTCCCCGGGCCCCACCCAGCAGAATGAGCATGAAGGCTCCATCAGCACAGCAGGACCGGCTTGCCACATTTTGAAGTAACACACATCACCAGAGGGGGGCCCCATAAGCCCATTCAATCCAAAAAGTTAACATTAGCTAACAGCCATCGTAGTGACCTGGGGCCTCTTCGGTCTCAGCACTCCATGATGGTGCGTATGTATATACTGATTCTCCCTGCGTGGGACAAGGCAGAGACTGACCAAGATGCCACCCACTGCCGTGTTCTTCGTAGCCCTATCCATTTTATGCAAATATTGAAAGTACTGCTGGAGGTGGCTCTGTTCCATTCTCTGGGATGATGCTTCTTAACAAGCTTCGTGCTGGTGGGGGGTGGAGCGAGAAGCAGCAATGTAGTGAATGGGTTACAACAGCCTTTCCCAACCAGTATGCCTCCAGATGTTGTTGGACCACAACTCCCATCAGCCTCAGCCAGCATTGCCAATGGTCAGGAAAGATGGGAGTTGTGGTCCAACAACATCTGGAGGCACACTGGTTGGAAAAGGCTGGGTTAGAGGGACACTGCACCAATCTCATTCACCGGCTCCACATGCCCACTTAAAAGGAACATGTCTAACCAGAAATTGTTCAAAGTAGTAATACCCCACGTTATTCACAATAACTAGCAATCTACAAATGAGGCCTAACCATGCTTCAGGTTTTATGCCCAAACACATGTCTATGCAACCGCTATTATGACTTTAATAGAAGGGATCTCCACTTATAAGAAATCCAGTTCCTATCTGTGGAATGCACTCCCCAGCGAGGTCTGCCTGGGACCTTCATTGACATCTTTTCAGCACCTGGTAAAGACCTGTCTTCCCCCTCCCCCAGGCTTTTGATAGACTAAGATTATGTTATTAGCGTACTACCAATGCTTCCTGTGACTGGGGGGGGGCGCTGTTTTGTTTTTATGGTATAAAATATTTAGTTGTGTTTTCAATGGTGTTGCGTCACTTGGGGTCCTTCTGGTAACAAGGACCTAACAAATCTAATTCATGATGATGATGATATAATTACAATAGGTTTGGGCTGCAGCTCTCATTCCATCTCTGAGTCTCTGTGGCTGTGCTAACAGGCTTCTGTTGACAGGCTGCCCCTGTCCTTCCAGCAAAATTAGTTGTCCTAGTCAACCCATGCAAATATCAAGGTTGGCCTAGGGATGGCTCCAAGTAAGGCTGTGCCACTTTTGCAGAAGGCCACCAGCGAGGAACATTTGGCAAATGCATGCAACATGTGTCAAGGGGGGTGGGGAACCTCAGCCCCCTCCCCAGAGATGTCATTGAAGACTCCACCCAGTGCGGCCAACGGTCAGAGGTAATGGGAAGCAATGTCTAACTTCTGGAGGGCCAACGGTTCCACCCTCCCGACATATACAGTTATTGTCAGGAGGTTCAATCTGCACAATATAGGAAATGGACCTTTAGTGTGGCAGCACCTACCCTGTGGAATTCCCTCCCCTTGAAATATTAGGCAGGCGCCATCTCTGCTATCTTTTCGATGCCTTTTGAAGACTTTCCTCTTTCAACAAGCCTTTTAGGTTGAGACCTATCCCAGTCTGTGTCTGTGTTAGAATTGCTTGTTAATATGTGTTTTTTAAAATAATATATTTTAACCCTTTTAAAAAGTTTTTTTTAATGTTTTAATGCTGTTTTGTTTTAATGTATTTTAAGATCTGTTTTTATGATGTTTTAAAGTGTTTTTAGCACTTTGTTTGCCGCCCTGGGCTCCTGCTGGGAGGAAGGGCGGGATACAAATTAAACAACAACAATAATAATAATGCAACATGTGTCAAGGGTGGGGAACCTCAGCCCCCTTCCCAGAGATGTCATTGAAGACCCCACCCAGTATGGCCAATGGTCAGAGGTAATGGGAAGCAATGTCTAACTTCTGGAGGGCCAAAGGTTCCACACGCCCAACATATACCATATTATCAGAGATCGCAGATGCACACAGAACAGTACAGAACCAATATTTTTTTTAAAAAAGAGTTAAAACACACTATTCTGACAAATATTTGTTGAAGAAGCTTCTCTACCTTCAAGTTACCGGCATTCAAGTCCGTCTTGTGCTGGTCCGTCGGCTTGTAGCCTCCATGTCGGTCCTTAATCACTGGGTCAAAGAGTTCCTTAAAGGTGTCATATGTCTCCTCATCACCACCTACGCATCCTACTGTCAAAATGTAGGGGTGGCCTACAGAGGTTAACAAGCCAGAAAAGCCAACGTTTGGAAGATGCTCGAGTACAGTTCAAAGATACCCACAGCTTTATGCTGCGTTCTCACCCAAGGCATTGGGGAGAAACAGGAATATGTATGAGGTGTAAAAGCAAGCCATATTTTGCTATAATGCAAAAGTCCAATTCAATGAGAAATCTGCAGTTTGCATACAAAGGCATGTAGCCATCTGGCACCCTGACTTATGAAAAGCTGTAGATAGACACATTTCTATAAATAAAGATGGATTTTTAAAAGTTTGTTTTAATAGAAGGGTCTAGATTACTCTGTTGATTCAAAACTATAGGTTGTATTCTATTAAGCCCAACTCATGGTAAAGCCAATGAAATTAATAAACCCAAGTTAGTCATGTCTATTAACTTCAGTGGGTCTACTCTGGACCTAGCATGGAATATTTTATTTATATTTATTTTATTTATTTGTTAGATTTCTATACCACCTCACTAGCATTGCTCTCTAGGCGGTGTACAACAGAAAGATAAAAACATATACAATAAATCCCATAATACAGTGCAACAACAACATATATATATATATAAAAAAATCAACAAATCCTAAAGCCAGATTTCCATGGTCACAATTCATTGGTTTTAATTTATCGATATTACGAAGAGTCTCTAGCTTTTGGGCACAAAATAGTATTGTTAAAAAAGAGCCTGGCAAATACTGACAATGAGTGATATCCAATGTTGCTCATGCTTGGAGCAGACCCATTGAAAACAATTAACTAAATGCTGAATATTAATTTAAAAGCGGAAGGTTATAGCTTGGCAAATAGATATTGCTAGTCTGCTATCAAAGTCCTATACTGGCCTCTTTCCCACCAAACATTTGGCTGCTATAGGGCCATGTATTTTCAGTGCTAATATTAAAATTCTGCAAGCAGATAATGACGATTCTGCAACTAGTACACATTATTCAATTTGAAGTGGGGACAGGGACTAGGCTTTCCTACATAATTCTGCAGTTTTTACTGTTTACACAATTTAATATGGGGAGTACAAGGAGCTATGCAGGGTAGAAGCTCCACACTCACACAGCCAGAATTGTATTATGGGAACCCTTTAGCTTCTGAGGTTTAAGCAGGAATTGCAATAAGGACTACAAACATTTCCTTTCAATAAGCTTGCCTGTTTTCTCAGGAAACCATGTTTTGCATCCAGTTCTATACCCTGTGCTCCACAGGATCATGGCATACACACAGCCTTACTTGTATATATGCCGTGCCAGTGATGCAATCCCTGAAAGGACTAGCTTCCATTAGGGCTAAAGTTTTGGTTACCCAGAACTGACTCAAGACTGTAAAGGCCCAAAAGCTTGTTCTGAAAAGTAACAGTGCTTTGAAGTCTCTAGAACATAATGCAATCACTGTCACACAACGATACATGGCTACATACAGGAGAAAAGTCTCTCTCATTGTTAACACAGATCCACCAGTCACACATTCCTATACTGGCACATTCACGGTACCAGGAAATCGCCATCTAATCCAGCATCCTGTTCCCAACCATAGCTGCCCAGATACTGCTGAGAAACTTACAAGTAGGGCATCAAACAGGAGCCCTCCCCCCTAATGTCTGGTACTGAGAGGTATACCTCAGAGATTTGGTGGATGGCTGACATTTGATAAACAGAAACCTGGAGAATGCCCTAGAAACATAGATGACTAGGTGCTAGAAAAATACCACCTTCTACATTAATCCATGTTCTGTATCTCCAACCTTACCAGATGTGCACAATAATACTATGGAATAATTAGTCAGTTCACTATATTGCTGTAGAATCATAGAGTTGGAAGGGGCCTATAAGGCCATCGAGTCCAACCTCATGCCTCCAGTGTTGGAGAGCTCACCACCTCCCTAGGTAATTGGTTCCATTGTCGTACTGCACTAACAGGAAGTTTTTTTGATGTTCAACTGAAATCTGGCTTCCTTTAACTTGAAACCATTATTATGTGTCCTGCACTCTGGGATGATCAAGAAGAGATCCTGGCCCTCCTCTGTGTGACAACCTTTCATAACTCCCCTCAGTCTTCTCTTCTCAAGGCTAAACATGCCCAGTTCTTTCAGTCTTTCCTTATAGGGCTTTGTTTCCAGTCCCCTGATCATCCTTGTTGCCCTCCTCTGAACCTGTTCCAGATTATCTGCATCCTTCTTAAAGTATGGTGTCCAGAACTGGGACGCAGTACTCCAGATGAGGCCTAACCAGTGCCGAATATAGGGGAGTCAATACTTCATGCAATTTGGAAACTATACTTCTGTTAATGCATCCTAAAATAGCATTTGCCTTTTTTGCAGCCACATCACACTGTTGACTCATATTCAGCTTGTGATCAACAACAATCCTAAGATCCTTCTTGCATGTAGTATTGCTGAGTCAAGAGTCCCCTATCTTATAACTGCATTTGGTTTCTTTTTCTGAGATAGAGAACTTTGCACTTATCCCTGTTAAATTTCATTCTGTTGTTTTCAGCCCAATGCTTCAGCCTACCAAGATCCTTTTGAATTTTGTTTTTGTCTTCCAGGGCATTAGCTGTACCTCCCAATTTTGTATCATCTGCAAATTTGATAAGCATTCCCTGAACGTACTCATCCATGTTGAGGAGCTGGGCCCATGACTGTCAACACAATTTACTTCTGGTGACAACACCGTGATTTGTTTATTCATTGACCACTGAGGAAGACCTCTTGTGGCCTACAACGCATCTGGAATTCAGCATTCATTTTATCATGGCTGGTCACATAACCTTGACGTTTACGCATCACCTTACATTGCTGCTTTTATAATGACTGCATTTTAAAATTTTCACTTGTATTTTTAACATATGCTTATATTTTTGGGAAGATTAAAGCTGAATTCTATCTTATATAGATGTTAACAGCAATTGTATATACTCTTTTGCTTGTACCCAATTTTGTGTCTTGAGAAACTTACAAGCAGGACATTAAAACAGTAACCCTCCCCCAGAAGTCTGGTACTGAGAGAGATACCTCAGAAGTTTAATTTTTATAAGGAGCCCACAAGCAAGGCATGAGGACCACATCCTTCTCCTGTAGTTGCTCCCCAGCAAACAATATTATGTGGCATTCTGGCTCTGATCCTGGAGGTGGCATATATATAACATATACTAATAAATATATTCATAATTTTTTCTAATCCCCTTTTAAAGCCATTAAGTCAATGGCCATGATTATATCTGATGGCATAAGGAGATTGTTTCCAAGTAAGGAAGGAAACAAGCCTTAAGAAACTCCTTAGTGTTATAGGAGTTAGACTCAATTTAATAACCATTTTGTTTCACCCATGCTTCTCCTAATACAGCCAGAACCCTTTTGCGATCACAGCTATGACTTCAGACACACACAGAGCCAATGTCAGCCCAACAAGCAAAAGCCACCGTCATGTCAACTGGATCCAGAAAAGAATCTCAAGGCTTTTTACCAGGATTATCAACCCCGGTCTGAATGACATTATCCAAGGTGAAGCCACTCGGGGTTACTCTGCCTCTCAGTTTCTGGTACAATTCCGGGGTTAGAACCTTGGCCATGTGGTTGTTGTGGGCGCTCAGGTCCGGGTATTCCTCATCAGGAGGTAGTTTCTGGTTATTAAAGCGAGCCATTTTGATACTGCTAGAGAAAGTGACATAAAAACACACAAACACTGCAGTGTTAACACAGATAGCAACATATCACCAAGATCTGCGCCCCCTTTATTTGACAAAGAAGTGCCACAGAATATAATCAAGCTGCAATAGGTAGGGAATTTTTATAACCTCAATTTGTTTTCCTCAATTTTAAAAAGCAATGGTTTAGAACTCAGACGTGCAGCAGTTTGACTATTTAGCAGAACAGTTTCACAGGGGGTTGCATTCCGCAAATAAATAAAGCCACTTTTCATGTTCTGGGTGGGCAAGGGCTTTTGCAGCAACATTCAAGGGCTTTAAGTAGGCTAGGCCTTTTGCAGGTCTCAAGGCGAATCTCTTTCAGATGCCATTTTCAAAGCAGCACTTCCTCGTTAACGGAGGGAGAACAGATCTGGATCAAAGCAGGCAGCCCTTTACCTGGGTTGTCCACCCCAGTTTGAATAGCATCATCCAAGGTAAATCCGCTAGATGTCCGTTTACCCCTCAGCTTGGCATACAGGTCCAAGGTCAGCACTTTAGCCATATGATTGTTGTGGACACTCAGATCTGGAAACTCATCCTCCGCAGAGTAGTTCTTCTTCAAGAGGTTGTGGCTGTTTGAGAATGGCATGGCGGGCACCTGACTGCAAGGAGCTAGGGGGGAAGAAGAAGAAGAAAGGGGAATCCCATCACCTTGCCTCTGCATCCCGGGCATTAACTTAGCAGTCCCTCCCACGAAGGAGGCTGGGCCCTGAAACAAGGTCACCTTGCCGCTTGCCCTACCTGCCCATTCAAACACTTTGCCACCATGGCACCTGCCCTCTTGGAGGGCTGCCAACAGGGAATTGGCAAACATTCCTCAGATCCCAGGTTCTCTCTTCCTGGCACAGACAGGCTGCATCCAGCACAGCAAGGGGAAGCCGGCGCTAAGGGATTTTCCCAAGGTCAAGGCAAGACATCAGTGGCAGCGCCAGGAATTGAACGCCAGCCGCCCAAGCGCTTCCTCTAGGAGATTTCCAAGAAGCTTCACTCCGGAGCGCCTCCCTTCCTTTCCTTGGTCCCAAGGGATCACCTTCAAGGCCTGGGAGCAGGCATTTTGCTGCGAGGCAGAAGAGGCTGCGTCTCCGAGCTGGACTCCCCGCGCGGGCAAACTCGAGACATCGCGCGCGGCCCCTACAGCTTCGCTTGCGAAGAGACCCGGCTCCGAGCAGGCAAAGCAAGCGAGAGGAGCCGCCCCTTCGAGCCTCCCACCCGGGGCGAAGACGACACCGGCTCGCCTCTCCCTTGCGCAAGAGAAGAAAAGCCGGTCAGGGATGCGGAGCGTTTGGCACAAACAACCCGGGAAGACGGAAAAGGAGGCGAGGGCTGGAAACTGCCTGCGTCTCTCCGATCGCGAGGAGGCACCTTCGAAAGGAGCAGGTGGACGGGCGGCTCCCGGAAGGACGGGCGTTGGGGAAGGCGAGAACCGCCTCCCCTCGGACCAAGAGGGGCGCTGGCGCCAGGAACGCACTGGCGTCGTCGCGCGGACGATCCGACCTACCCCGAGGAGCCCGGGGAGATCTCCAAAGCCCAAGCTCAATTCAAGCCCTCGTTTGGGGGAGAAAAGGCTGGCCCGAGCTGCCTGTGCCGGCGCCGCGGTCAGGAAGGAGGAGGAAGCTGGCGCAAGGGAACAAATTCCGAGAGCTTCTCGGCCACGTCTGGCTCTTGTCTCTCTTCCCTTCCCCGGGGGACAGCGGCTCTCGCCCGCACAGGCGACCCGGCTTCCTCCCCCCCCCTTTAAAACCAAACCCAAACGTTCCTCCTCGTTCGCTAAAAGGGCTCCCTCCCCCCCAATCGCTAAGCGTTAGGAGGAAGAGACAATAAATGAAACGCGCTCCGTTACATAACGAGTTCCTCTGCCAGTGGCTTCAGACCTCGGCGAGGGATGAATCAATGCTCCGCAAATCCCCTGCTAAGCATCAATTAAGCCGGGTTTGGGCATCCGAAATCGTACCAGCAACAAACACACCGCAGAAAGGTGGCGGCGGCTGTTTTTGAAAGCGAGGCATCAAATATTTGAAGTATCGCCCCGTTTCTTGATCATGACCGACACAGCCGTAGCTCTGGGCTGCCAGGTCCTCTCTCTCTTTCCCCCCCTCCCCAAGATCCCATATAACAAGATCTTCTTCTCCACCACCCCAAGACGCTTAAAATGCGCGTCAAAAGAAAAAAAAGTTTTTTTTTTATCCACGTCTTCCCTAAAAAGAACAAACACACGACCTAGCCTTCCACCCCAGCCTATACTGTCTAACTAGAGCTTTATTCCCTAGCTAAAGAAAGCTGCGACAACTAGTCTCAAGCACTTACCGAGGATTTCCAAGGAGAGAAAAAGGCAAAGCACTTGTTCCTTTCGTCGCTGACAACCCCAGCGCTCTCCCAGAAAGACCTGCCTAGACTGGAACCTGGCCCCCCGCCGGCTCATCAGTTTTATATACACCCAGAGCAGGCTGCCTATTGGCTAGTATTTATATCCCATTCATTCCATTGGAGCTCTGCTTTCAAGGGGGGGGGTTAGTTCGCGTTCTATCTCTTTTCTTGCCTATTTTATTGCACTCCCAGTTGGCTATCAGACCTCCCAGTCAGAGGGGGGAAAGAGAGAAAATGGTTGAGCCTCAGACTTTACAACTCTCTGACAGGCAAAGAAAAGACTTTTGAACAAAGGCAAAGTTTCTTAGGGAATTGACTGGGGACGTGGGATTTCTGCCGCAACCTTATATACGAGAGGTGCATAAACAAATGCATAAGGGAGAGTAAGCCCTGTTGGATGCAATCGGACCGGTGTCTGAGTAAACTTGAAGCAGATCAGGCATGATCTAACTCCACAAATATGTTTATTAATATTGGATGAATCTTGCTTTGCCAGGTATATGCCACTTTGTGCATTTCCGATTCACAGTTCTTTCTGGCTCTTTTGGGGCTGTGATTACACATATTTTTAATGGGCTGAGATAAGAGCAAGAACTTTAAGGGACTAGGGACTAGCCAAACTGTGATGAGTCATGTGAACAATTCACTGCCCTACAGTGTAAACTTCCTAGACGGAACGCTCTGGGCTGTGAATCTGTCTGCTGGGCAACTCTGCCTGGCATTTGCAGGCCAAACATACTCAGTCTGCTAGACTACTTAGGAGTAAGCGCCGCTGAATTTCATAAGATTTACCCAGGTCAGTGTCTATAAGACTACTGCTTTTAATTCTACAAAGAAAGATCTTACTTTTCTACAGTACAATTAAAAAGCTGGCTTCACTTTTTCAGGCTGTTATGAAATTGCATGAGTAATGATGCCTCAGGGTTGCAGAAATCCTTGTGATTTGCATGTTCCTTCAGCTTTTGGTGTGTGTAAGAAAGATCTAATCAGACATTTCCTGTGTCTTTAAGGGTTTAAAAAGTATGTGTAATTTCCCCAGACGCAGCTGGATGCAGTTGTGGACTAAGATCCTGAAGGGGGAAAAGAATTTCAGCAGGTGCAGCTGAGGCCTAGTCAGCAAATAATTTTTAACAGGGGCCATATTGGGAAGGATCAGCAAGGGCTCCACCTTTCCCCCCCCATGAAGACACAGGATTAGTTGTAACCCTTTCCACTCCATGTGAAAAGCAGTTAAGCCCTGGGCAGGTTTCTCTCCCCCCCCCCATCTGACAAAACTTCTTTTGCTGTTTACATAATGGGAAATGAGTCAAAGTACCCCTTTTCCCATGTGTGAGATCTGGTCCTAAGGACAGCCCTGCTGGATAAGACCGAAGGCCTATCTACAGAGAACCAGCATGGTGTAGCGATTAGAGGGTTAGACTAGGACTTGGGAGACCAGGGTTCAAATCCCCATGAAGGTCCCTGGGTGACAGCGGTCCAGTCACACTCTTTCAGCCTGACCTGCCTCACAAGGTTGTTGTGAGGATAACATGAGGAGGAGAGGAACCATGTATGCCGCCTTGAGCTCTTTGGAGGAAAGGTGGGATACAGCGCCCTGTTCTCACAGTGGCCAGGCAGGTGCCTATGGGGAGCACAGAAGCAGCATGGGAGCACAACAGCTCCCTGTGCATCCCTAAGCTAGCCTGCTGCTCTGGGGGGCAGTGAAGGACTATACCCCATCACCAATGCTAAAGTAAGCTTCAATTGCCAGCCCAGCTAGCTTTTGTACGTGAAATGAGAGAAGAGGACACCATCTTGTTCCTCACCTATGGGCTCCTGCTGGGAGGAAGGGCGGGATATAAATCAAATAATAAATCAAATAAATAAATAAAGATGTCCCAGGCCAGTGGCGTGGACCTCTTCAAGCTACAGGTGGAGGTTCACATTTAAAAAAAAAAAATTCATACATGGAACAGTGCTCTGCCACCCTGGGCCCCTGCTGGGAGGAAGGGTGGGATATAAATCTAATGATAATAATAATAATTTTTATTGTTATATGCCTTCAAGTCAATTATGACTTATGGCAACCCTATGAATCAGCGACTTCCAATAGCATCTGTTATAAACCACCCTGTTCAGATCTTGTAAGTTCAGGTCTGGGGCTTCCTTTAGGGAATCAATCCATCTCTTGTTTGGTCTTCATCTTTTTCTATTCCCTTCTGTTTTTCCCAGCATTATTGTCTTTTCTAGTCACTTTAGTTTCTAGTGATAGTTCTGGTTTAATTTGTTCTTGTTGTTATGTGCCTTCAAGTTGACTACAACTTATGGCGACCCTCTGAATCAGTGACCTCCAAGAGCATCTGTCATGAACCACCCTGTTCAGATCTTGTAAGTTCAGGTCTGGGGCTTCCTTTATGGAATCAATCCATCTCTTGTTTGGCCTTCCTCTTTTTCTACTCAAATAAATAGAAAAAGAGCACAGCAGGGAGCATGCCAGGTTAGAGCCATTCTCACTTATAGGCTACTTTATTAGGAACATAGGAAGCTGCCTTATACTGAGTGAGACCATTGTTCATCTAGCTCAGTACTGTCTACACTAGCTGGCAGCAGTTCTCTAGGGTTTCCAGCAGCAGTCTTTACTTGCCTAACCTGCAGAAACTTGTGATTGAACTTGGGACTTTCTGCATGCAAGGCAGATTTATTTATTTCTTACATTTATACCACCTTTCTTTTCATTATAGAAACCCAAGGTGGCTTACATATGGTTCCCAAGTTGTCTCCCATCCAGGCACCGACCAGACCTGACCCTGCTTAGCTTCAGCAGGGTGCTGGCCTCATGTATTGATGCTCTATGACTGCACTATGGCCCTTTCCACAAAGCTGGGTTTGTGGGTGCTACTAGATGATCAGCACCACCTGCAACCCCCTGAGCCTTTGCCTGCACAGCTTGATTTCAAACCAGGAGGGTAAAGGAAAACACTTCACCTGATGTTAAGCTGACTGACAGGTGGGCAGCTCCAGATGCAAAGGACGATGAACAATCAGGTGAGTGGAGTTGCTAGAGTGCTGGCATCTGAGCAGGACAGTTGGGTTCAAATCCATGATCAGCCGTGAAACTTGCTGGGTCACCTTGGGCCAGGAATCCAGCCCACCAGCTGGAAAAATTTCCCCACCCCTGAATTAGAGGATCATCTCTAGGGCTACCAGACTATACCAAAACACATATACATCATTGCAGGGAGATATATTATTGTTTAATGGGAGAAGGTTTTTTTTTTAAAAAAACTGCAATGTTCACAGAAGGACTGACTGTTAAACCACTCTGTGAACTATAGCTCTATGGGGGGGGAATAGGGGGTGTCCTAACAACTCCCAGCACCCTTAACAAGTTACAGTTCCCAGGATTCTTTGTGGGAAGCCATGACTGTTTAAAGTATGATGATCCTGCATTAAATATATAGGGCAGGTGGGGTTTTAATTTTATAGCAGCTGGGTCTGTGGGAATTAGGAAGTAATGACGTTTATTTTTGTGCTGTGGCATGTTCCTGGTAATTCTTACAGATGAAGGCCCAGTTTACAGAAGCTGGCTGAAAAGTTGGAAACCCTGTTTTTGCAGGCTGGATTGAGTGCTGAGCAAATCATTGCCTTTTTCTAAGCTAGGGTTATCAGATGCAAAGGATGATGAGCAATCAGGTTAGAGTAGTTGCTAGAGTGCTGGAATCTGAGAAGGATGCTTGGGTTCAAATCCATGATCATCCAGGAAACTTGTTGGGTCACCTTGGGCCAGACATTTTTTCTTGGTTTAACCTACCTCACAGGACTGTTGTGATGATAAAATGAAGGGGGGGGAGGAAGAACTACATATGCCAACTTGAGATCCTTGGAGGAAGTGTGGGATTTAAAAAGCAATTAAGGTCCAGAAGCAATTATATAGATGAGGAAATTTTAGCTGGTGCAATCTATTGTCTCTTCTGACAGAATTCTGCTGCAACTCTTACAGGTATAGTAGCCCAGCCCACGCACCCTAAAATACAGCTTTTTCTATAAGTGTAACAGAAAACAAGGCACACTTAACAAAATCCTCCCTTCTGTGCAACTGTTAGGGCACTTCCAGACTGTTGCTATTTACTGGGTAGGATTCAATGGCATACCATCAAATTCAGGTTGTACAACTACTGTGGATTTGGTGGTGTTCCACAACAAAATCTCTCTAACATACCCCCCAACCTTTTCCAGTAATGAAAATGTACTGGAAAGTAGGGTTGCCAGTTTCAGGGCCTGAGACTGATCCTGTATCTTTAGGAGAAGAGAAAGTCAGCCAAGTGCAGGTGTTCTTGCAACCCTGTAATGGGAAAAACCACAAGGTGGAATTCTCCCACCCCCCTGCACAATTTTTAAAGATACAGAAGACCTCTTGGTTGCCAGGTACTTGACAGTACATCATATAACCTTCCTGCAAATTAATCAGGATGAATGATTAATAAACAGGTCATCTGGAAGTGACCTTGAAAGATACAGAAGTGCTATTTATGTTCCTTGATTGCTGGGATATCTCTCTCCATTCTTGAACTGTAATTTCCATAAGAGTTTTAGAGGAGGTGATAGCCACCAGCTTATAAGAAAGAGGTGGTGAAGAGTTACTGTCTTTGCTGCCTGCTGTAGGTGTATCAATTTACTTTCCTGCTTGTATACTTGTATATTTCTCTGCTTGTATATTTGTAAATAAAACAAATATTACAAAGACCCCATAAGTTCCACTGTACTCTTATTGAAAAGAAATGACATCCTATAATACTGTTCCTAGAATTTCTCATTTGAGAAAGTGTGGGAAGCATATATACAGGTGTGTTTTTTTTAATTTCCTGCCAAGGATCTTTAATAGTGGCAGAAATTCAACAGGTGCACCTTTCCTCATCACTGCCCCTCCTCAGCTTGGTAAAGTATTGCCTGTTGTCACGTGCAGTCACGAGGGGCACAGATACTGTCAGTGGCAGCCCTGGATTATAAGTGTATTCAGTTGGAGCCCTGAGTCTAGAATAGTCTTCTAGGTGAACTTCTGACACAAGAAGGAGAACAATTGTACACTGCATTCTGAAGAACGTTATGTTTGAGAACACTGTGAAGCTCCATTCACTTAAATAGGGACATATAATGCTAAGCATTTGTAGAACTGGTTCCTTGGCCAAGATTTACACAGGGATATAACAATATGCTTTGTCAACAGCACCAATTAATCATTTCCTACCAGCTGCATCTAATGTTACACAGAAACACAAGCCTGACTCGGATGAGATTGCAGATAACTAGGCCTGCAAGTCTTCTGCTGAATCAGGGCCAGCCGCTTCATATTACCATGGACCTGGTTTTCAGAACTGAAATAAAATTGCATGCAGTGGTTCTAGTCTGGTTACTTTATTTCAAAGGGAATCTGGAGTTTCAGGTCTGTAGGGACTCCTGTTCCTGTGGGTGTTTTTCTTCTTTTAATGCACTGAAAGAAGAATCTTGCCACATAGTGTTTGTGTTAGAAAATGTAGCCTATGATCAATAATAACACTTTCCCACATGATGTTAATGATGATGATAATTCCTCTTCCATTATTATACCTCCTTCCTTTTGTACTGTGTCTTTTTAGATTGTAAGCCTCAGGGCAGGGAGTGGTTTTTTTTATTGATTTGCAAGCTGGTCTGGGAGCTTTTCCAGCTAAAGAATGGGGTTTAAATGCTTTGAATGAATGAATGGGATTGGTGATACTGTATAGAATTGTAATTTTGATGGTGCTGTCATTTTGAAATTCTAGGAAAAAGCCATGTACATTTATACTTTGGTCTGTGGGATATTTGCCAACAAAAATGTTGGCTGCTGTTTGCTATATTATGTATCTGGAGAATTAGCAAGAGATGAGGCTTATCTTTAGAACTGGAGAGAGCCAGGTTCAAATTACTCCTTAGCCACAAAGCTCACCAGGTGACCATGGGCTGTTCTCTATAATCTCTGCCTAATCTACCACACAAGGCTGTTGTGAGCATAAAAGGAAAGGATGGGCAGAGACCTATCTTCCACACACAGAGCAACTTTGAGAAGAATTTTAAAAAGTAATTTCAAAATTGTGCTCTGAAAAGCAGAACTCTCCTTGATGCTAAGGTATAAGAAGACTATAGCCCTAAATACTAGCAGCATATTAAAGTTAGTATGGCTATCACAACCACACCTTCTGGAATTGGCATAGGAGCTCTGTCTTCATTTTCACCTGGCCACCCTAATTAAGGCCGAAACTAGAGAATAAAGGCTAAATAGTAGAGTGTACACACTTTTTCATCCAACATTGCTCAGGAATTCTAAGAAACCACAAAATCAGTGCCATTTTGAAAGTTTATCTGCCATCTTGATTCAAAATGGTATCCAAACATAGACAAAACCCTGCTGTCTGGAACTCAGGAACCATAATTTTGGTTTGGGCAATGGGAGTTGTAGTCCAAAACAATCCAGGGACACCAGGTTGGGGAATGCTACCTTGGTGCATCTTCATGCTGGTGGGAAAAAGTTCTACTGTTGTATTTCCATTCATCATGTAACAGCCAAAGCAGCAGTTAAGAACCTGTGGCCCTCCAATGTTGCTAGATTCCAGCTGTCAACATCTGGAGGGCCACAGGTTCCCCTTCCCCAAGCTAAAGGAACAGAAGCCTCTCCACATTTTTTTAAAGAAAGGTTGGTCAACCCTCTCCCAGATACCTGCATGCACAAATTGTAACGTCTTTAACAACTACAGAGCAGGCTCTGATTTCTCCCCTCAGTTCTTATGCAGTCAAAGGAGAAGAAAGCAGCCCTGCTGTCATTTTAACACAGCTCCAGCTGTGATAATTTCTATTAATTCCAGACTTCAAGGTCCTGCTGGGTTATCTTGGGTTACATTCCGTTTATTCTAGAATAAAGTCTCATGAGCAAGACAGTACTGCTCAGTGACCTCTCAGTTTCCACATTCATTTTACCAACCTTTATTTCCTCCAGCCAATCAGTTCGCTTTGGTCTCTAATTCTAGATAATTAACTTGACTCTGCAAACATTTTTTTATGACTACTCATAGTTATCTTTTTTTTAGAACTGTCCTTGCTTCTGTGTCTTTAAATTATTCCCAGCAATTATATCCAGGCAGGAAGAAGTTCACCTGCTTAATTTCTGGGTGCAAGGTTGCTGTTAAGCCTACAGAGCTAGTTTTAAACACACAGATCTAGAGAGAAAAAGAGAGAGAAAATAATAATTATACTAGTAGCAATGTTATATTTATAATAGTAAAAACAATATAAAGCAAGCAGTCTCAGAGAGGTACAAGTGCAATAATCCCAGGCCTACCTCCAAACCCCACCCACAAGGATTTTAGCTGAACTATGCCACACCAGGGCCTAGCACCATGCGAAATATTCACAAATAAGGACATTCATTTTAAGCACAATGCAAAGTTGACTTTTGTTCATTGTGTAGCCTCTTCGTAAAACTGCCAGTTATCTGAGATTAGGGAGGTCTGAGTTCTAGAGAAGGGAAATGCAGCCATATGCCCTGTTATGCAGAGGACAATCCTCTGTTATTTGAAGGGCTGTGTAGTCCAAGTCTGGTTTGAAAATCGAGAAGAAAAACAACAAGGTAGAGCAGATGTGCCTTGAATTTAACTGTCAATAGTTAAAGACTGAGCAGGCACACAGGTCACCTGGTCATAGTTTTCCTCTATATGGTGAGATATGGGGGTGTCTGGTTGCCATTGTCCTGTGGCAGGGCCTTTTCACTGGTGCCTTCCTGTTTGTGGAATGCCCTCCCCAGTGAGTTGCACCTGTCTCTATCATTACTGACTTTTAGGAGGAATTTTAAAACATTCCGGTTTACCTATGTATTTGATGGCTGAAGGAGACTATTTCTGGATGAAATAAGGATTTTAACTGTAACTGCTTTTAGAATGTGTTTAACTGGTTTTAGAATGCTTCTTTTTTGTTGTTAAATTGTTTTGTTGATGTGTTTGCTGCCCTGGACTCCTTCGGGAAGGTGGGAGGACGGGATATAAATGAAAGGAAATAATAATACTAACAAGAAGAAAATATTGCATTGCTGTTTAAATTAGGGATGGGAGCCTGTGGCTCTCTAGATAATGTCACTCCAATTCCCATCAAGACAAAACAGTGTAGTCAATTGTCAGGGATGATGAGAGTTGGAGTCCAACATCATCTCGAGGGCCACAGGCTCCCATGCCTCCTGCAAAAGAAAAAAAAGTGCTCTTGGACCTTTAATGTTGTATAGAAGAAGGAATTTCAGCTGGGTTGTTATTTATTTTTCTTGCTCCTCTCTAGAAATGTGAGAGAAATGCAATTCAGTTTGCATTTAAAGATGAATCTACCTAATTGCACCTTTGAAACAATATATGAACCGAAACACAGCCATCCCTTGAAATTTGTTCTTTTCCAAAATTTACAGTGGACTTCTCCAGCCAGGTAACATGTATAAAAATGCACATATTAAAGTGTTCATAAAATGCATATATTCGTGAAAATCACACAAAAGTTCATTATATTAGGGGAAATTGCTTTGCAAACCTGTGTACCAACAAAATTGCATAAAGTAATCTGTATATTAGGAGAAATTCGCGCTAGGGTACTGATGAATCTTTATGGGTTTGTTTTTTTAAAGCCCTCAAATTGATGTGGATATGTGAAGAACTGGATTTAAGCTTGGAAAAATAAGAAATTGAGAGAAGAATCAAAAATTAACAGATTTGCTCATCCCTACTCCTATTTGGATGAAAAGCTGCAAGCTCCAAAAGTTCTTGTTCTATGTAGGGCCAGCCCTACCATTAGGCAGAATGAGGACATGCAGCGTTCCTCTCCACCACTTCTTCCTGAGCCCCCTGGCCTCTGCCAAAGATCACACTATGATTCAACTTTAAGTCCAATCAGTGCCTCACCTGGAATGAGGGAAGGGCTGCCATCTTGCCCTTTGCCTCAGACAGCAAAATGTCTTGGGCTGGCCCTGGTTCTACATAACTGCTGTAGTACAGCTTAGGCCCCATCTGTACTATACATTTAAACCAGTATTGTACCACTTTAAACAATCATGGCTTCCCCCAAAGAATCCTGGGGCCTGTCGTCTGTTATTCCCCTTACAGAGCTTCAGTTCCCAGCGTTCTCTGGGAAGAGGAGTTGCTTTGCTAAACCACTCTGAGAATTGTAGCTCTGTGAGGGGAATGTTGTTCTGCTAACAACTCTCAGTGTCCTTGACAAACAACTCCTCCCAGGATTCTTTGGGGGAAGCCATGACATAATACTGCTTTAAATGTAAACAGCAGATGGGGCTTAAAAGGTGCAGGAGCCCTGTCTGCTTTTACATCTGGCCTATCGACCCCTGTGTTGAACCCACAAGCTGCTGCTTCTCATCCAATGCCCGATGCGCTGTTGAATGCTGATCAGCTGTAGTGCTCCAAATAACCTTTTATATCATTCCATCTCTTCCATATGTCTTGCAACTTTTCTAATGCCCCAGTAAGTCTCTTCTCCTTAACCACCTGCCAATGTTTTTTTTCCTCCTATGCAAAGGAGCCAGAAGAAGAAAAGATCCAGTGGTTCTGTGCATTTAAGATCCTAATGACAGCTAGACTTTCTAAAGGCGAGGTGTCCCTAGCACAGAGAAGTAGTGATGGAAAAGCTGCACTTGTCTGAATTTCAGTCTTTCAAGCACAGGAGCTCTTCAAGAATAAAAATGTGGCAGCCTGCAGGCTGCTAAGATCCTGTAACCATCAGTTGTTTGGCAGGTAGGGCTGGTAGTGATTTTCTTCTCTTATCAGATTATCTGTGGATTGGGAATATCCAACTCTGGGGGGGGGGGAGTGTGGGCTGCCACTTGGGTGGGGATGTTGTGTGGACACCACAGAAAATTAGAGACACAAGCAGCTCCAAATCCACATAAGACTTCAGTGTGGACAATTTCTGCCTTACAGCTGTTAGGCAGGGAGTCTTACCAGCCCTGTAGATCTGACACAGTTTTCCTGTCCCACCATATTAAATATACTAGGAGTCCTTCCATAACAAAAATTGGCAACCATGCAGCATCCTTGAGAACATCTGCAGAGTAGATAGAGGCTGCCTGCCTGCTTTCGCTTTCATCAGCCCATTCCAGCTTCCCCTGTGGACTAATTATAATTGTTGTGCATTGGCGTTCTGTGTTTCAAAACAAAATGAGATTTTTGGGCACTGTGTCTGGGACCTTTGCTGCAATTCTTTCCCCAACCTCCCAGTTTGCTGCTAACAGCTCTGGGGCAGAAGGTAGCATTAAATCTTTCCTCAACTGACCATATAAGTATCTTGTTGAATTATACAGCAGATGGGCCTGAATTGTAGAGCAGAAAGCAAGTTTGCAATCAAATATGGAGCCGTCAGATAAATGCTCCAAAGATTTCTAATACGTAAATGGGAGAGACGTTACTCAGGCTGTGCTGTTGGTTTCCCCAGTGGCTTAATTATAAATGTTATGCAATAAGTAAGAGCTATAGGAAAGAGGGATTGCTTACATCTCTGAAATTGTACAGGAGAATTCTAATTTACAATGCAATCTGTATGTGTGTAGCAACCCTCACTTGCTTGTAAATTCAGTGATGTTAAGTAAGGCTGCAATCCTATGCACACTTATCTGGAAAAGTGCAGGAAAAAAGGGAAACCCCAGGCAAATGGCGAGGTACGGAAGGAAGGAAAGGGGGTAGGAGAAAAGGTTACCAAAAAAGAACTACAGAAGTTCAGTCTCTTCTAGGGATGGGCAAATCTAACAGTTTTGGTTTCTCTCAGGTTGCATTTTTGGAAAGTTTGTAATGTTCATGTTGCAACTTTCAGAGTTAGGGTGGTTATTTATACTTTGCAAGAAAAGAAAAAATGCATCACACACTCCAAAAAAAGAGGGGGGAAAGAAGACATCAGGATGACCCCTATGGGCTATCAAAAAAAATGACACAGATTTGAAGGGTTTGCATGTTTTGTGTCAGCTCTGAGCTTGTTTACATATGACAGCAACAGGGAACAACGACCCTTCAAGGAAGTACTTGGGATCTTGCAATATTTAGATCCTGGATGTCTAAACTAATCCTACCCCCAGATATTGTGTCCTCTCCATGACCTTACAGTGAAATTATTTCAGACAAGTTATTGCCTTGCATTCACATGTGAAGGAACAAACACTGTTTCTTTGAATGTGGAGATCATTTTGTAAAGCCTCTAGGATTGGAAAATGTAATTAGAGGCAACTTTGTTCCCTGAATTTGCTAGGGACTATTACCCAGTTAAGTCCAAGGAACAGAGATGCTTCTCTCTGAGCTTAAAAGATGTGACATCAGAACAGGGGAGCTGAGACTTTTCACTGGAGAACCATTGGTTTATGAAATTTCTGGCCCAAGACATAGGTTGCATACCCAGAAAATGACAAAATAATTTCCTTATTCTTCTAAAATTGCAAATACTTATAAAATCAATCTTAAGTGCTGCCGTTAGAGTTAGTTGGTCCTTTCTAGGCATAACCAGTATAGGGCTGCCAATTTTTTCACTGGCTCTGCTCCTCTGCAGTTTCTCATGAAGAAATTTAGCAGGTAAAACTTTTCCTGGCATGGAGATTATGTGATGGGGAAAGCTTCATCTGATTAACAGCATCCTGACATGCAAAAATTAAAGTCCCAGGGCAGGCGTTCCCAATGCAGCACCCAGGGGCTCCAGTATGCCTCTTATGGTACCCACGAAAGGTCTAGACAAATATTATCTCAAAAATCCAGAATGTTTGAGAAACTGTTTGCTCTTTCTGCTCAGTTCCTGTTTGCAGTGACTCTCCTGCACCAAGAACCCACCCCCTTTAACATGCCCACCTTTCATTCGATGCCAAGACTGGATACCAGTCCTCCCTTCCATTCTATGTGAATGAGTGTGGTGGTAGGTGACCTAGGTGCTTTCTCTCCACACACATTGATAGAGGGCATGCCCACCTCATTTCATGGCCCTATATGTTTCTGCTTTTTTCAATGTGGTAGCCGTTTTGTGCTGTGGCACACCCTCACTGCAGCCATGTTCTGTTCTGCCCTGCCCCCACATGTTGTGACTGACATATGCAGCACATTCTCAAAATTCCAAATGTACCCACCGGCCTAGATAGGTTGGTCATCCCTGTCCCAGGGTATAGGGGCTCATCCACACGGCAATTTAGTGTGTGTCTGGTGCTACTTGCATCCCTTTGTAATTCACATGGTTCACATGATGTTGCAGGCTAGAACACAGTTTTCTCCTTTAAATCCATATCAACCCAATCCACTTATAATGCGGAAAGGAAATACCATCTCAGCTGCGCTCTGCTTGTCTGTGTAAGTGCTTTGCCCCAATGTTTTTTTTAGTGGGCAGGCTCTCTTATGCCTCATCGCTGGCTCCTCCTCTCTCTGCAGCTTGTAAAAGCTGCAGCAGCTGCTTCCTACTTTGCCTTTCACTCACTCCCCCCCCCCTCAAATCAGTTTCATATAGTTTTGTGTCAATTGCACCACCATGCTCTCCAGGCTTCAGCTTGGAAAGGCATGCAATTGACAAGAAACAATGAAACTAATGGGGAAAAACCCTCCCTTTCTCCATTAGCAATATCAATACTGTGGAGGGAGTAAACATGTAAAATTGGGGACGGGGCTACAAGGAAACAGTAATACTAAACCTTTCTAGGGGAACGCCTAATTGTGTGAAAGGAAAACAGTGGATTGGAAGCTACCATTGGGCAAGAAGTGTGGACCTTGAAAAGCTACTGTGATGGTAAAAGCCGCTTCTTTAGTACAAAGTTAGACTCCCATGTGGATAAACCCTAGATCTAAAGGCACATGATGTCGCTGTCTTGCTGAAGCTAAGCAGGTCTGAGTGTGGTCTGGATGGGAGACCGCCTGGGATCCTCAAGTATGCCCCCTTGGTTTCTGTGATGGAAGAAAGGTAGGATATAAATGCAAGAAAACAAAAGTGAAATAAATAAATGAAAAGTCAAAGGAGTAGTGATTAAACACACATGGCAACTGGAGCTGCCAGGTTTTCATCTGACTTTGGTAGGAGTGGCTTGATATGGAGGAAGGAGCAGGTAAGGCTTGTCACGACAATGAAGATGTTATTGCTTGTTAGTTCTTGCAGAACAAGCTGCTGTTGAAGGCCAGCTGCAAGGGCCAACTGAAAAGCTCTAATATCAGCACAGTCTTGTTCTCAGGAAGAACTTGCTCCCATGCTTCTTCTTAAAGAGACAGTACACCACAAGGTTTGCTTTCAACATTTGGATGACAATGGGCAAAAAATTAACACCAGGCCCTTCTGTCAGCATGGTGATACAGTTCCACATATGACCGGTTGCTGAATTGCTGCTGCTTATCCAGTTGCAGAAAGCACAGGAACTCTTCCCTGGGGAGAAGTGATTAGCAACCCCTCTCTGGAACCCCCAGAACAGTTTTCACATGTTAGACAGAAAAAACAGAGTACTCCAGAACAGCACTAGAGGATGGTAAAGTCAGGGATGTATGGCTCACCCCACAGCAGCCTTCCCCAACCTGGTGCCCTCCAAAGCAGTGGCGGCTTGTGGCTCTATGTCAATGGGGCAGTGGAATCTGCTCTGGGTTTTAGTCTGAACTTTCAAGGAGATGTCCAGGGTGCTGAGCACGTTGGACATCTTCCTGAAAGTTCAGACTAAAACCCAGAGTGGATTCCACTGCCCCACTGACATGGAGCCATCAGCTGCCACTGTTCCAAAATATTTCTGGACTATGACTCCTGTCATCCCTGACCATCGGACATGCTGGCTGAGGCTGATGGGAGATGGGAATTCAAAACCTGGGCTCCTACTGGGAGGAAGGGTGGGATATAAATCAATCAAACAAATAAATAAAACATCTGGAAAGCACCAGGTTAGGGAAGGCTGCCCAACTGCTTGATTTCAAGTTACATAGAAGAGTGGTCCACCTAAAATGTAAAAAAACCCTTATGCCCAGAAATTATTCATCTCTAGCCTAATATTATCTACTCTGACAGTATTACAACATCCCAGGTTTTCTTAACAGGAATGATGGCTCTTGGGTGCTTGATTTCTTTTACACAGGTTTTCTTTATTAACTGACAGCCTTTGCTTACAATAAACAGAACTCCACTTCTACAAACTGCAAAGAAACCCAGTTGCTTTCACTTTTCATAATACTCAATGGGAGTTACGTAATAATAAAACATCCCTTGTGTCATTCCCAAACCATTCCCCTTAAAGGAACAATGCACATTTTCAACAAACAGTGACTCTTTGTCAGCACTCTTGTGCTATCTGGTGATGCCAGTGATTGAATCTGGAACCAAGTGCATGAAAAGCGTACTTTCTACCACTGTGCTAAGGCTCCTTCCCTTTAAACAGGATGGACAGGATGTTAGGTTTAGGGAGCTGTGTACAGCAGTGGCCAGCAATTAAATTAACTAGAGGGGGGAAGCTATGCAGGCACAGGATTTAGAGGCACATCATTCCCAAACCCCCATTGCTGCAAACATCAAGTTGAAATGATCAGCCTGCCTTGGGATTTGGGATCAGGAGGAGCATGGGGATCTGCCTTATACTGGCCCAGTTCACATGTAATGCTAAGCCAAACGATAGCTGAATGTGAACACACAAGGTGGTGGGTACAAATTGCAGTCACTTTGTTTCTCTGCCCTGGTCCTCCTGCAGCTGCACTATCTGGAGCAGCTAAGCCATGGTTTTGCTTAGGATTATGTCCGAACCCAGGCTGTGATTTGTCTTTCTCCAGACAAACCACCAGAGGTAAGCCAAGAACAAACCTTGGCTGCAGCTTGTGATTTGTCTGTAGTGAGACAAACCATGAATCCAGGTTTGGATGTAACCAGCTGGTTGTCGGGTGCTTTGGAAGCATTGCACAAAGTGCTTGACAAACCTTATGCTTAGCACTTGGGAGTGCTGAGCACAGAGCTTGCAAAGCGCTTCGTGCACCTCTTCCCAAATGCTGTTTTTGGGGTGCTCAGGAAGCGCTGCGCAGAGTGCTTGCAAAGCGTCTGCTCAGCACTTCTCAAGCACCAAGCACAGGGCTTGCAAAGCTTAATCAGCCTTGTGCACAGGGCTTCCCAGTTGCCCAACCATCAGCGGTTGTCAGGCATCTGAGAAGTGCTTGCACACAGGGCTGAGCAAGCTTTTTGAACTATCTCCTCACACCTCTGTGGGCCAACTTTGACAGGTGTCAATCACTTGACATCATTATGACATCAGATGATTGACAGGTAGATGGTCCTGCCCTCCCAGCAAAATTGGGGGTAGGGTGGAGATAAAGATTCCCCACCCGGGTCTACAGTAGGGATGGAAGGATCTGTCAATTTCGGTTCTCTCAGTTTCTCATTTTTCGAATCTTAAATTTGGTTCTCCCCATTTCTGCAGCAATTTGTGATTTTTTAAAAAAATCTGCATTAAACGTCTTCAGCATTTTAGTGTGACTGTCTCCTAATACACATTTTTGTTGCAGTTTTGACTAATGTGCATATTTTTGCAAGCAGTTTCTTCTAATAGAGTGCATTTTTGTATATTATTTTCACTAATATATTCATTTTAATGTCGACATTCCCTTAACATGTGCATTTTTGTAAACATTACTTGGTTGGAAAACATTACTTGGTTGGAAAACAGCATTGCAAAATTGGGGTAAGTGCAAATTTTGAAGGATGGCTGAGTTTCAGTTTCGGTATTGTTTCAGAAAGTGCGAATTTGATAAATCCACCTTTAAATGCAAACTGAATCAAATTGCTCCCCCACCCCTGGTCTACACAGATAGGCAGCAGATCTCCAGGATTTCAGAAAAGTCTCTCCCAACTCTACCTGGAGATACAGTGTATTGAACCTAGGACCTTTTGCATGCAAACCAGATGCTCTGCCACTGAGCAGCCACCTTTCCAAGCAAATATTCCATGAGATACTGAAAGAAGTACATGGACTGTGAGAAGGCTTGCTAAGGTTTTTGTAAAAGCTCAGTTTACTCACAAGAGGAGCAAGATGATTAGTGGGCATTGACGAAGGCTATGTCCACTCCACAATAAGGTGTTGATACGTACTTGGATTGCTGTTTCCATGTGCGCATTTGTGTGCCTTCATCCACATGAGTGCTTTCAATTTTATGCCTCCAAGATCTGTCTCAGTGTGGCCCATCCTCACTAGTGGATCAGCAGGTGGGGCCTTGCTGGTGCCACTGCCACTGAGGGCTGCCTGATTGACACTGACTCGTGACAGGGCCTTTTCAGTGGTGGTTCCCCATTTGTGGAATGTCCACCCGTGAGGTGTCTCTGTCTCCAACATTAATAACTTTTAGGAGTAATTCCTGTTTACCCAGGCACTTGGTGGCTGAAGGTGATTGATCCTGGCAACCCGGATATCATTGGATGGAAGAATGTTTTTATCTGCAACTGTTTCTTAGAATGTTTTTATCTGCAACTGTTTTTTAGAATGTTTTTATAAATAAAAATAATTAGTGAGCAGTACTTGATGGGATGTATTTGCACTGTGTGTTGTCCGCTCACCTCAGTTAATACTTCCCAACCCACCTTAAGTTCTGGATACTTGAGGTGCATTGTGGGTATGTGCACAGGTTAAAAAAAACCACCCACGCTATGGGCTTCCACAGTTGCCTAACGTGAGATTTTATGTTGGATTATCTCACACATCCCTCACCCCTGCCGCCGCCGCTTATTGGATTATTTGTGGATCAGGATAATCTGGATTTATCAGGGTGGAAAGTGCGGGCCACCACTTGGATGAGGAGCATGTTATGTGGAGCTGCAAACCAACCAACCAACCAACCAACCAACCAACCAACCAACCAACCAACAAAAGACAGACACACAAGCAGCTTGAAATCCACATTAAACCAGTATGGACAAGTCCTGAGGGTCTGATGTCCCTTCCAATTCTATGAGTGACTATCCACATGTGAGATTTAGCCCTCAGGCAGCCAGTTACTTAATTGTTTATAACCTAAGGTCTGGTAGGGTAATGACAGCCAATGTGATACATTTAGACAAGAGTGCTGTGTCTGGAGATGCAGTCCAAAGCTTACAGTGAAACTTTGGCCAGGATGCTTTCCCTCAGTGCAACCACGTTAAAGCAACAGCATGAGAAAAATGTATGTTGTAATGTGTCCTGGATCCCTGGGATTTTTTCAGATGGGCTCATTCTCAGCCTCAGGAGTTTCATCAATAGCAGGGGGGGATTATGAAAGGGAGGTGAGAATTATTATTTGCCATACAGATTGTGAGTGATGAAGCAACCAGAGGGGGTGGGTGGGAGGTCAACTCACGTATTTTACCACAGGCAGTGTAGTGTAGTGGTTAGAGTGTTGGACTAGGACCTGGAAGACCGGGGTTCAAATCCCCACACTTTTCTTAAGCTCCTTTGGGGTCCTTGGGCCAGTCACCAACTCTTAGCCTAACCTACCTCACAGGGTTGTTGCAGGGATAATATGAAGAGGGGGAGATCCACGTACGTGACCTTGAGCTCCTTGGAGGAAAAATGGGATATAAATGCAATTAATGTATGTATGTGAATATAGAATTATTTCCATGGCCTCTTACACAGTAAAAAAATATTTTCTTAGACAGGATGTGTATGCATGAACTAGGTGATGGTGGTATTGGTTCCTTGCACTGAAGTGTCAGAATAATGGTCAGCTGTCCTTCAAAATATTCCCCATCCTTCTGGTGCAAGCAATAATTGAACAGCTTCCTAAAAGGTTGAAGAAAACACAGAATAGCATTATAGGAGTAACTGGATTGCAAAGTTATGATTTGCATTGGCAGATGCTGTTCTTAGACTGATGGGAGTATATTTCCTCTGCTTTATTTTGTATGTGAAGGGTTTCTGAGCAGTATTTTTGGTTGCTTTGGAACAGTTTCTTGGCAAACTCCAGAAATAAAACCATGTCTAATAAAAAAAGAGAGTCTCTTGCCATGTAAAGCAAGCATGCATCTCCTTAATCATTCCCTCCCCCATTTCTTCCTTCTGTGAGCATCTTTGGCTTGTTTCTCAGCCATAAGGCAGCATAAATCCTAAACACACTTACTAGGGAGCTGTTGCACCATAGTAACTAACACAGCAATCCTAACCATGCTCACTCCCAGGTAAACAGAGTTAGGATTGCATTCTACAGGCTGCAGTCTTAAACCTGGAAGTAAACACGACTGAACTCTGGGACTTGCTTCTGAGTAGGCATGCATGGGACGGTGCTGTAGGAGACTGAACAAAAGCTAGGTGGTCTTAGCCAAGCCATTCTCTCTCAGCCTCAGACCGGCACCCCCCTCTGCCATCTGGGGGATAATAATGCTGATAGATCTTATAGCAGGGATGGAGAACCTCAGGCCTGGGAGATCGGACACTGCCCTCTGCACCTTTCTATCTGGCCCTTGGGACTCTCTCCAGCCTACACCTCTGCCTCTTCTGCAGCCATACCCGCCACTGGCCCTACTTTGCATCTGACTTGAGTGTTTTTTGTGGCTTGGATGTGTCCTTGAACTATGACCATGCTTCTGGCTTGCGTGGATGTAGAATAGACAGGCGTGTGTGTGCACCCACACGCACATGTGCAAAACTAGCCTACTGTCCCAAGATGACATTTACATTTGTTGCTCCACCCACTTTTGCCACCCATTACTGGCCTGTGGCCCCTGGAAAGTTACCCAGAAGGAAATGCAGCCCTCAGTCTGAAAAAGACTCCGTGCTGCTGCCTTACAGGGTCGCTGTAAGGATTAGAACTTGATAATGCTTGTGGAGCACTTTTAACACTTGGAAGTGCTACACAAATATGAAGTAATATTATTAAGTACTAGGTATCAAGCCCCATTGAACAAAGTGCACCATGCTTGGGATTGCATTGCAAGAAACTTAATAATGGTCAATTTGGTCAAAAACACTAATATAAATATTGTATTTTATTGTTTATTGCTTATATCGAACAGTGATGTGCAACCCAACACTAATGGTAATATCCACCATATCATATTCAGTTACTCAAGTTTCAGTGGGTCTACTCTGAGTATGACAGCAACATAGGAAGCTGCCTTATAATGAGTCAGACTGTTAGTCCGGTTAGTTTAGTATTGTCTGCTGCACTGACTGGCAGCTGCTCTCTGGATTTCAGACAAGGTTCTCTCTCAAGAACCCCCAGAACCCTCTCTGGAACCCCCAGAACAGTTTTCACATGTTAGACAGAAAAAACAGAGTACTCCAGAACAGCACTAGAGGATGGTAAAGTCAGGGACGTATGGCTTACCCCACAGCAGCGTTCCCCAACCTGGTGCCCTCCAAAGCAGTGTGGAAATGCTGGGGATTGAACCTGGGACCTTCTACATACCAAGCAGATGCCCTGCTACTGAGCTACAGGATGGGTCTTGCCCTTTATTTACTCAGAAGTACGTTCCACTACATTCAAAAGAGGAAACTACCAGATTCTTTGGTATTATTTAGAATATTTCTATCTTGCCCTTCTACCCTAAAACAGGGCACTCAAGGCAGCTCACAATAAAATCATACACAATAAAAACAGACCAAAAAAAATTAAAATAGATAAACAATACATAACCTAAAATACACAACAAAATACCACTGGACTTATTTGGTCACTTACGCACAGATATTTATTTATTGCATTTATGTGATGCCTTTCATTGGGCATTTCCAGGGCAGTCCACCATATGTATTTTACACACAAGAACTACCTAACGATACAGCAATCAATGCGCACAGGATAACAGCCTTACTTTCATGAAAGTGTGCATAAGGCTGCAGACATAAGACTGTAACACAGAATGTAAACAGAGTCAGGTTTCAGCTGAATGACTGTAGTGCAGAGCCAGCTTAAATGTGTGCAAAAACGTTTCATCCCGTTTGGCAGAAAAACTACAACTCCCACGAGCCCAATCCCTGGGGCTGATGGGAGTTGTAGTTTAAAAAAGTAACTTTTCCAAGCTCTGGATTCACATGGTGGTGATGAAATGCCTTGTGCTACCATTTTACTACAGTAAATTTGTTATTACTAGTTAATATACATTTGCCATTTATGAAGGAGTTGGAGCTGGAGTTGGAGTCGGACAGTAGAAAAATAGAGGAGTCTGAGTTGAAGGTCTGGCATACCAACTTCACAGCCCTGCCTACAAGGTTTATTCTAAGCTTTTTTTCTGACTGCACAAGCAGCCAGCACGCTGCTTGCCCCTAAACTAGTCAAGTAATTTGTCCCATAAATATACTGTTGGCAGGGCTTGTTTGTGACAGTTCTCGCCAGTACAGAGTAATAATCATATTTATATACCGCTATTTCTTAAAAATATCAAAGTGGTTTATTACATGTTAAAAAAAACTCCACCATAGAATAAAAACATTGAAATACAATAATAACAAGCGTCAACTGCTATGAAAAAAGCA
This sequence comes from Rhineura floridana, assembly GCF_030035675.1. Taxonomy (NCBI): domain Eukaryota; kingdom Metazoa; phylum Chordata; class Lepidosauria; order Squamata; family Rhineuridae; genus Rhineura; species Rhineura floridana. Next base: position 218,742,240 of record NC_084481.1, read on the forward strand.
TCTTCTTAATTGCCTGCAGGAGATCCACCCAGAAAGAGGAGCGCATTCCCTCCTAGTTTCCACATGGCAGGGATGCAGCACCCCAGTTATACATTCCGCAGGGATGGAGGGGGAGGAGTGAAACTGCGCCCCCGCAAGAGGAAGAGGAGGAGGAGGAGGTGGTGGTGGTGAAAGAAGTGACTCCGGCTGCATTCAAACCAGCAAGCTTTTTCTCTGGCGCAGAGCCAGTGAGGGCGGGGGAGCGGAGCGTCAGCAGCCTGCGACGGGAGGAAGGGAAATGAAAGATGAAAACCACGTGCCTGGATCGGTGAGGTTGTTTATCTGCTCTGATCCTCTGCGCCTTCCTTCATCCTTTTCGCGCACGTGGGAACCTGGCAAAGAAAGGGTGAGGTTATAAATATCCTGAGATGATAAAGGAGGCGGGGGGGAATAAAAGCAAAACGCGGAGTAAGAGTGCAGTCTTATGTACGCTTACCCAGGAGTGAGCCCCTTTGGAGAAAGTGGGACTTCCCTCCCGAGTAAGCTAGTTTAGGGTACCCACAGAGGCGATGTAAAGGGGGGGAGCATTAGCTTCTTCCTAACAAGTGTTATAATCAACTTGATGTAGTTGGGGGATGGGGAACTTGGGTCCCTCTAGAAGATGTTGTTACTGGACCCCCAGCAGTCTCAGCCAGCGTGGTCGCTGGTCAGGAGTGATGGGAATGGTAAATCAACAGCATTGGAGGACCCTGTTGTATTATTTATTTATTTATTTTTGTTGCAGTGGTGTTATCAAGACTCCCCTGTAGACACGTGTTTCACATTCACACATTCTACAAGTCTTGTGAATTAGGATATTTAGACATTGGTAATAGTGCATCTTGGCAAATTTACCCAATAACTTACTCTCATACAGATCTTAAACATGGGGATATTTATTGAGCATATACACAGAGAATCAAAATCTACACATTTAATACTAAAATGGGGAATTGCTCAGTACCAATACATATCTATTGACAACAATGGGGATAGCTCAGTAACAGTACGTGTAAGGGAATTAGCTACATAAACCTAATCTTAACTAAACTCACATACACACTCAGCATGCAAACACACGAAGGAGCAAAACACCCAAGGCATAAGAAGAGATGGGGCGGGGAGTTGAGTTCAGCACAACTGAAGAAGACACACCAGCCTGCCCTTTCTCTCTCTTTTGTTTACAGCACAGTTTGCATAGTTTTGCAAGTATCAGACCGTTACACTCTTAGCTATACAAGGCAAAAGATGCCTTCTTGCCACCTGTTAGACATCTTGTCCTTCTGTGTATTTTTTTTGTCTCTCTTTAAATTCCCATTAGCTTGTAAATAGAAAATGGGAGTTAATCAAATCAGAGGGCAGGATTACAGCACTTAATTAGCGTTTCAGAATTAACTGCACTTGGCTGTCAATTACTTTCTAATAGTGTGTGCATTGGGAACATACGGTGAAAAAAGGATAGCTTCCCCCTCTTTATGAGGCAAAGATTAGATTTACAGTGACCATAATCTAGCATTATTGGGTTAGAACGGAATACACAATAATGTTTTGAGGGTTTAGTTTTCAGAATGCTTTTCTGAGCCTGTTCTTCTCAGTTTGGCCTTGAGGTCATCTTGTATGCTAATAGTAAGCTCATTCTCCAAGTGCCTATCCTTTGGTTGTCCAAAGTGCCTCATCCACACATGAGAGAGAGGTATCAACAGGCTTGGGGGAGCCCCAATGTTTGCAGATGTACAAAAAATAGGGTGGGTCCTAAAAATATGTCTCAGATGTCAAAGGCTAGGATAAAGTGGTGTGTCTTCAGTATTAGCCTAGAACTGTACACTGAAGTTGCCAGACACACCTCAGTGGGGAGGAAGTTCCACAACTTAGGGGCCACCACAGAGAATACCCTCTCCCCGGCCACCACTCCTCGAGCTTTTGAGGGTGGTGGAATTACCAAAGAGCCCATTTGATCTCAATACCCGTGAGGGTCTGCAGGAAAGGAGGCAGTCTTTCAGATATTTGGGACCTAACTCACCCCTAGTATGAGCACCTTAAATTGGGCCTGAAAACAAACTGGCAACCAATGCAGCTGTTATAAAAAGGGGTTATATGAGATCTAAAGGGAACCCCAGCCAGTAATACAGCTGCTGCATTCTGGACCAGTTGAAGTTTCTGAGCCATCTTCAAGGCCAGCCCCTCAGACAGCACATTGCAACCATCCAATCTGGAAGTTACCAGAGCATGGAGTACTGTGGCTAAGTCATCTCTATCTAAAAGGGTCTGAAGCTGGCAAACCAGCCGGAGCTGGGAAAAACCATTCCTAGCCACTGAGGCCACCTGAGCTTCCAGTGACAATATTGGGTCCAGGAATACTCCCTGGCTGTTGACCTTCTCCTGCAAAGGGAGTGCCTCCCCATCTCCTGAACATGAGGACTCCAATCACCATCTCCCTGAGACGGTCCAAAAGAATACTCTGGTCAACAGTATCAAAAGCCACTGAGAGATCAAGGAGAACGAACAGGACCATAGAATAGTAGAGTTGGGAAGGTCCTATGAGGCCATCTAGTCCAACCCCCTTCTTGATGCAGGAATCTAACTTACAGCATATCTGCCAGGTGGCTGCCCAGCTGCCTCTTGAACGTCTCCAATGTTACACTCCCCCATCTCTCTCCCCACAGATGTCATTAAGCAGGGCAACCAAGGCAGTTAATGATGCAGGGAGCGCAAAGGGTTTTTCCTCAGTACTGAGTAACTAACTTCATCAGCCCCCCCCACACACACACATTTTGGAGTAGGTGTCATGATGTCTGCGTTGGATGGGCATTAAAATGCCAAATGCTGTTTAATGTTAGCAAATGTAAAGTAATGAACACTGGGGCAAAAAAATCCCTAACTTCACATATACACTATGTGGGTCTGAACAGAGTCAGATGACTGATCAGGAGAGATTGTGGTGGATATCTCAATGAAAATGCCCACCCAGTAGTGGCAGCTGTGAAAAAAGGCCAATTCTATGTTGGGGATTGCTCGGAAAGGGTTCTGTCATTATTATACCATAATGTTATACAAATCTATGGTGTGACTGTACTTGAAATGCTGTGTGCAGATCAGGTTGCTGGAAGAGATACAAAAAAGGGCATCCAAAATTATGCCATTCCCCTGATGAGGAAAGGTTACACCATTTGGGTTTTTTTTGTTTGGAGAGAAAGGGGTCATGATAGAGGTGCATAAAGTTATATGTGTAGGTGACTAAATAGTGCGATCCCTTGCATGTCTACTCAGAAGCAAATTCCAGTGGGTTGAAAGGGACTTGCTCCCTGGTAAGTGCACGTAGGATTGCAGCCTAAATCATGACTTTTAAACAGCCCATGGTCTCCAAGCAATTCAAGTGTGGATCGTGAGTAGATGAAAAATTGTCTCAATAGACCGCTTGTTAAAAAAAATCAAAACAGTGGACTGTAGATGAAATAATGTGTGCTTTATGAATAACCTTTGCAAAGCACTGGCAGTGGCAGACAGAACCATTAAAAGTGAATAACTCTTTAAGATATAGGATATGATTTAGTTAAATTCTCTGAGATTAAAACATCTTATAATAAAGTGCTGTTAACAGGGGAAGCATAGAGTCTAGTCAATAGCTATTTTGCAGCAGAACAGGCATTCGGAAACGATTAAGGGGCTGGATCAATTGCTGTATGAGGAAAGATTACAACATCTGGGCCTTTTTAGTTTGGAGAAAAGGAGGGTATGACAGAGGTGTATAAAATTATGCAAGGCTTGGAAAAAGTGGATAGAAAGAAGTGCTTCTTCACAAAGCACATAGTGAAACAGTGGAATGAGCTATATCACAGGATGCCTGTCAAGGTTGGGCAGTTTTTAAAAGGGAGTTAGACAAATTCATGGAGGATAAGGCTGTCAATGGCTACTGGTCATGATGCCTGTGTCCTACATCTAATATCAGAGGTGATATGCCTCCGAATACCAGTTTCTGGGGAGGACTAGTGGAAAGAGCGATGTGGTACTCCCATAGACATCTGGTTGGCTGCTGTGAGAACAGGATGCTGGACTGGACGGGCCTTTGGTCTGACCCAGCTGGGCTCTTCTTGTGTTCTGGGTCAGAGGTTCCCAAGCTGCCGTTCTTGGACCACCGGTGTTCCATGAGCTTCATTCGGGGATTCGTGGAGTGTCTGTAAAAACACAGTTAAAAATCATAGAGCAGCTAGGGCAGCACATCTGCATTGTTACAGCAGGTAGAAAAATTGTTAAGTGGTTCGCCAAGGCCCTCAGGAAATTTCGAGTTGTCCGTGGGGGGAAAAGTTTGGGAGCCATTGCCCTAGGCTTCAACATCTAGGCAGGCCCAGTATAAATAATAATAAATATATTTTAGAATTTTAAGCACTGTCATTTGGCGCATGGAATGCTGCAGGTCGGAACCCTCTTTTGCAGTGAGGTCTTTTGTTAAGCCTGTGTAAGCCACTACTCGTATAAATCCTTTAGTACTTAGAATGCTTACCTGTCCAGTTTTTGTGTATGTCTTGAGAAGAAACTCCTCAGTCCATCTAATCCGCAAAGGATATGTGTGGTACTTTATTTATACCCTGCCTCCTTAAAGCCTCATATCCCTGTAGGAAGAGAGCTGCCTGCTGTGGCCCATCTTTTTCAGATCTCTGGTCTTCTGGGGAAAGTTTGACATTTCCCACTTAACTCTGAGCCTAGGAATCTGTTATCTTCTATTTCCCAGAGTAATAAATTGGGCAAAGTGTGTTTTGTGCAGGCTTGATTGTCCAAGATTGCTTGCCTGTGAGAACGCTGTCCATTCCTCATATTGGAATCGCAGCTGCAAAGAAGAGGAACTGAGTTTTAATTAGATCTGCAACCTGAAATAGCTTTTGGACTATCCCAGATTATCTAGCCACATCACCAGTAGACAGTCTGCTACAAGCTGCTCTAGTTTAGGCTGTGGTCTTGTCACAGTGACAAGGAACAGGTAAAGAACTGAGATTTGAACAGCTCTGTGCCACCAAATACCACTTGGGTCATCCAAATGTTATGGCTAAACAACTGGGAAACGGCACAGGATATTGACTGTCAGTTGGAAAGAAAAATGGAAAAGGGTGGTGGAATGGAATGACCTGCTAGAGGAGGGCATGGCTGGCTGACTGGCACCGTCATCTTAGGAGAAGATAATATATTGCAGCATTACAGATTCCATTTCTTGTTCCTATTATTGTGCCATCTGTGCAGGTGATGCTTTATGTTAAAAGCATTAATTTATGTTGCAGATGTTCTTGCCACCAGAAAGTTCTAGTCTAATGGGGAGGGGACAATAAAGGGAAAGGAGAATTGTAAGGTAATGTGAGCAAATGCAGTTGCTCTTTATTCTATTTATTTCCCACTGTTTTTCCTTTGTGGAGTTCAAGGTGATGCACATGGGGTTCCAGTGTGGTCCCCCATGCAGGCATTGAGCAGGCTCAGACCTGCTTAGCTTCAACAAGTGTGCTGTATCCACTGCCCTGAGATCATGACTTGGGACCTGTGGCCCTCCAAATGTTGTTGGACTCAAATGCCCATCAGCCACAGCTAGTATGGCCAATGGTCAGGGAGAGGGCTGTGGGAATGGTCTGAAGGCCTGCAGCTCAGTGGTAGAGCATCTGCTTTGCATGCAGAAGGTCCCAGGTTGAATCTCTGGCATGTCCAAGAAGGGCTGCGGGAGAGCCCTACCTGAAACCCGGGAGAGCTGTTGCCAATTCTGTGTAGACAATCCTGAGCTATATGGACCAATAGTCTGACTTGGTGTAAGGCAGCTTCCTATGTTCTTATGGCGCAAGGACCTTCCTGAAGCTAAGCAGGTCTGGGTCTGGTTAGTTCCTGGATGGGAGGCCTTCTGGGAGCTGTATGGATGCCAGGTTGGGTTCCCTGATGGAAGAAAGATGGGACAAAAGCAAGTAAGTAGGCGACTAAATACTGTGTTGATGTCCTGCTTATGTGCTTTCCATAGGCATCTGCATAACCACTGCAGGAATGCAGGACTAGGTGGATCTTTTTGTCTGAAGACGTGAGACTCTTATGGATGATGGGAATTGTAGTCCAACAACTGGAGGGCCACAAGTTCCCCAGTCCTGCAGCTGAGGATGAGGCCTAAAGAGTTAAAGCACAAGAAGGGATTTGAAGGGTGGGGGAGAGGTGGCACCAAGTAAATATTCAGGGCAGGTATGGCAGGCTTAAGGGGACGAAAGGGGAAATGGGCAGTTAGATTCTGATGTGCGTTTCCTTCTTCCTTAGCTGTAACGAACCTGCTGACTGCAAGATCGCCGTGATGAGTTTTATTAACTATGGAGAGACAATAAAAGAAGGGGACACGGCTATCGTCTTCTTGGGCCACGAGTCTATGTTTCCAGTGAAGGTGCAGCATGGTGGTAAAACTCAGACTAAGTATGGCGTCATTAGGCACTCCACTGACCTCATAGGCAAACAGTATGGCTCCAAGGTGACCTGCAGCAAAGGTGGCTGGGTGTATATTCTTCACCCAACCCCAGAGTTGTGGACTCTGAACCTCCCCCACCGAACGCAAATCCTGTATTCGACTGACATCTCTCTCATCACAATGATGCTTGAACTGAAGCCAGGGTCTGTTGTGTGTGAATCAGGTAACGATTCTTGTTCCATGGCATATAATGATGGGAAGCTGTGTTTTAAAATTGTTGTAACTTGCCTTGGGACCTTTGGGCAAAGGGCGGGTAATAATGATGATGATGATGATAATAATAATAATTAGAAAGACTCTTGGGTATTATCGTTATCATTATTACTAATGACGGTGTGACCCAGTCATTTATGGAACAATAGTATATCTGAAGAAATTGTTTTAGTGTTCTTTGAATTTGTAAAGATGGTTTAATTGTTTTTGGAGTTTGTTGAAATTATTTTATTGTTTTTAAAACTTGTGTTTTTGTCTTTTATCATGTCTTTATCTTGTACATCACTTGGATAGGTTTACACTATGAAGCAGCCTATAAATCTGGATGATGGTGATGTTTCTATACCATAATCTTAAAATAATAATAATAACAAAACCAAGAACTATTATTATTAGTATTATTATTTCCTTATGTGTGTGTTATGTGCCTTCAAGTCGATTACAACTTATGGCGACCCTATGAATCAGCGACCTCCAATAGCATCTATTATAAACCACCCTGTTCAGATCTTGTAAGTTCAGGTCTGTGGCTTCCTTGATGGAATCAATCCATCTCTTGTTTGGCCTTCCTCTTTTTCTACTTCCTTCTGTTTTTCCCAGCATTATTGTCTTTTCTAGTGAATCATGTCTTCTCATGATGTGTCCAAAGTATGATAACCTCAGTTTTATCATTTCAGCTTCTAGTGATAGTTCTGGTTTAATTTGTTCTAACCCCCAATTGTTTGCTTTTTCACAGTCCATGGTATCCACAAAGCTGTCCTCCAACACCACACATTTCAAACGAGTTGATTTTTCTCTTATCTTCTTTTTTCACTGTCCAACTTTCACATCCATACATAGAGATCGGGAATACCGTGGTCTGAATGATCCTGACTTTAGTGTTCAGTGATACATCTTTGAGGACCTTTTCTACTTCTGTCATAGGCACCCTCTCCAGTCCTAGCCTTCTTCTGATTTCTTGACTATTATCTCCATTTTGGTTAATGACTGTGCCAAGGTATTGATAATCCTTTACAGGTTCAATGTCCTCATTGTCAACGTTAACGTTACAGGAATCTTCTGTTGTCATTACTTTAGTTTTTTGACGTTCAGCTGTAATCCTGCTTTTGTGCTTTCCTCTTTAACTTTCATCAGCATTTGTCACAAATCATTACTGGTTTCTGCTAGTAATATGGTATCGTCTGCATATCTTAAATTATTGATATTTCTCCCCCCTATTTTCACACCTCCTCCTTCTTGGTCCAATCCCACTTTCTGTACGATATGTTCTGCGTATAGATTAAACAATTTTTTGTTCTTGTTATATGCCTTCAAATCAATTACGACTTATGGCGACCCTATGAATCAGCGACCTCCAATAGCATCTGTTCAGATCTTGTAAGTTCAGGTCTGTGGCTTATTTTATGGAATCAACACATCTCTTGCTTGGACTTCCTCTTTTTCTACTCCCTTCTGTTTTTCCCAGCATTATTGTCTTTTCTAGTGAATCATGTCTTCTCATTATGTGTCCAAAGTATGATAACCTCAGTTTCATCATTTTAGCTTCTACAGGAATACCCCACTATACGGACCTTCACTTGATGGACACTCGCGAGTACGGACATACTTACAATACTGTTTACATACTTCACTTCGCAAGAACGGACACTTAACCTTTGGTTGTGGCCTGTTCTTTCGGTGGGGGGTGGAAAGAGACGCAACCGCGAATCAGCTGGGAGGCGTGATCGCGATCATCTGAGAGGCGTGGCAGTGCAGCAGGAGAGGCTTTAGCGTGGGGCTTTGAGGCTCCATGTGAAGGAGAGGTGGCACAGTGGCGGCGCAAGTGAAAAAAGGTAGTGCTTCATTTTAAGTACATTTTCGGTTTACGTACTTGCTCTGGACCCATTGCGTACCTTAATGCGGGGTATTCCTGTAATAGGGTGATAAAAATACACCTGTCTCACACCCTTTCTGATGGGGAACCAATTGCTTTTTCCATATTCTGTCCTTACAGTAGCCTGTTGTCCAGAGTATAGGTTGCGCATCAGGACAATCAGATGCTTGGCCGCCCCATTTCTTTTAAAGCATTCCATAGTTTCTAATGATCTACACAATCAAAGGCTTTGCTGTAATCTATAAAGCACAGGGTGACTTTCTTCTGAAATTCCTTGGTCTGTTCCATTATCCAATGTATGTTTGCAATATGATCTCTGGTACCTCTTCCGTTTCTAAATCCATCTTGGACATCTGGGATTTCTTGCTTCATATATGGTAAGAACCTTTGTTGTAGAATCTTGAGTATTTAGTTGCATGGGATATTAAGGCAATAGCTGGATAATTATTGCATTCCCTGGTATCACCTTTCTTTGGAATTGGGATGTATATCTAACGGTTCCAGTCGGTAGGATGTTGCTTTATTTTCCATATTTTTGACAAATTTTTGTCAAAATTAGGACAGATTCAGTCGCAGTAACTTGTAGCAACTCTATTGATATGCCATCTGTTCCTGGTGATTTGTTCCTTCCAAGTATTTAAAGAGCAGCTTCCACCTCACATTCTAAAAATTCTGGTTCTTCATCATACGGTTTCTCCATGACTGAATCTGTCATCCTTGCATCTCTTTTATAGAGTTCTTCAGTGTATTGCTTCCATCTTCCTTTTATTTTATCTCAGTCAGTCAATGTATTCCCCTGTTGATCTCTTGATCAAGGGCTCTTGTTCTACCTTTTTTATTATCCTCTCTTATTTCTATACAATAATTGTTGTAATAGTTCTTTGTCCCTACATACTAGTTGCTGTATTGTTGCATTTAGGGTTCTAACCGTGTTTCTGTTTCCTTTTGCTTTCCTTCTCTCTTTAATCATTTTAAGAGTTTTATCAGTCATCCATTGAGGTCTTTCTCTCTTTTTAACTGGAGGAATTGTCTTTTTGCATTCTTCCCTGATAATGTCTCTGACTTCACTCCATAGATCTTCTGGTTCTCTGTCAACTAAGTTTAAAGCCTCAAGTCTGTTCCTTATTTGATCTTTATGTTGTTCTGGGATGTTATTTAAATTGTATTTTGACATTATGATTGCTTGTTGTTCTTTAACTTTTCTCTGATTTTCGATATTACCAGTTCATTATCTGTATCGCAGTCTGCTCCTGTTCTTGTTTTCACAGAAAGTATGCAACTTCTCCATCTTCTGCTACCAATTATATAATCAATTTGATTCCTATATTGACCATTTGGTGATTTCCATGTGTACAGTCATCTTTTTGGTTGCTCAAAAAAATGTGTTTGCAAGAAACAAATTATTGGCTTCACAGAATTGAATAGGTCTTTCTCCTGCTTCATTTCTATCTCCTAACCCATTTCCCCACAATTTCTAGTTCTCTGTTCCCTACTTTTGCATTCCAGTCCGCCATGATTATCAGCACATCTTGTTTTGGTTTGTGATCAATTTCTTCCTGTACTTCTGTGCAAAATCTCTCCAATTCCTCTTCTTCTGTGTTTGCCATTGGAGCATAGACTTGGATGATGGTTATATTAATAGGTTTTTGTTAAATTTCACTGATACCACTCACTCAGACCTTGCATTGTATCTCCTAATTGCTTTTGCTGCATCACTTCTCACTATTAAAGCAACCCCGTTTCTTCATAATTTATCATTTCTTGCATAAAATATTTTGTAGTTGCTTGACAGAAAGTGTCCCGTTCCCATCCATTTTAATTCACTCACACCAAGTATTGTAATGTTGATATGTTACCGTTTCTTTCTTGACAATTTCTAACTTTCCCTGGTTCATGCTTCTCACATTCCATGTTCCTATTGTGTACGTCATACAACTCCAGACTCTCCTTTCGCATCTGTGCGCGTCAGCCTCTGGGCTTCCTTTCGACTTTGACCCAGCCGTGTCATTAGTCACAGCGCTACTCATCCTTTGTTCTTCCCCAGTAGCTTGGTGGGTGCCTTCTGACCTGGGGGTCTCATCTTCCAGCACTATCTCATGTTGCATTTTGGATACTCTGTTCATAGGGTTTTCCTGGTAAGAGGTATTCAGAGGTGGTTTACTATTGCCTTTCTCTGTGTCTGGATGCATCTGAGTCTGGTGTCTCAGCTTTGGCCATTCTGCCTTGGTTGACCCTGTTAGCAGTCTAGCCTCTTGGCCTAGACTCCTAACAGCTTTGCTGTCAGCTTCTTCAACACTCTCAAACCCCCTCACCATGTTCAGGTATGCATCCTAGAGGGAGATTATTTCCATAGCATCCTCTAAAAAAAACCCCAGTCACCCCAAACCAAAAGCCATAAATGCTGTTTATTTCCTCTTTGACCCCCATGTTTTATTGCATTAATATACTGAATGCAATCCAATCAGCTCTCCACACATGCCTCCTTATCCTTTGAAGGGGGCTTTTCATTTTGGGGGGAACATCACACACAGCACCTGCTTTATGAGTGTATTTCCTCCTGTTTAGCTTGGAATACAGTGTGTTGCTGTCTTGATCTATGTGATTTGAGATGCACACCTTAAATCTTTCCCCTCCGCCCAAGAATTTTCCCCTTCAATGCTATGGTGCACAGTAAAATTGTGGGAAGGTTCAGTTAGTAACTGGAAATAGCTGCCCTCCATCCCAGGAAAGCCCTGTGCTAGATGGGTTAAGTTGTTCATCTTTTCAGCCGTATCAGTGGGTGAAAGGGCTAATGCGAGCTGAAGGATACCTGCATGTGTGCAATGCAGGGATCAGATGTGGCCTTTGCCTGATGCCAAAACAACATAAAAGTTGGTGTCCAAGGTGTGGAATCAATAAATAGCTGTGCATAAGCTGGTCTGTGTATGCATTTAATAGCCTTCCTGGTCTCCCAGACTCGGGAGGCGTGGGCCATAAAGCTAAACACACAAATGCATACAGTAGAACAGAATAACATTTAAACTAATTTCGTTGAAATGTTGCTATTCTGTTGCTATTTGATCTTGAGCCCTAAAGGCCTGCGTAAACAGGTGGGCCTTAAAGGTGCTCGGGGTTGGTCTCTGGCAGGCCTACTAAGGGAGGGAATTCCACAAAGGGGAGGGTGGCTACTGAGAACCCCCCCTCTCCATGCTGTTGCTGTCCACACTCTTGCTGTCTGATGCGCTGGTGTTCTGTGCTATTGTCTTACCCCATGATGTTGGAAGACAAGCGAATGCTTGTGGCTCTTGAGTGAAAGCAATATTGTTATGATTGTATAAATTTTTTGGCAGGCGTCTGGGCATGACCGTGTCTTTCTTGGACTGCTAAAATGCCATCTGTCATCCTGTTTCCTTATTCAGCAGGATGTTTCTCCTCCTCCTATGTGGGAAATGTGGATTGCTGGTAAATAGTTCCAAGGATTGAATTGACGTGCTGAGCTCTGTGAGCTGAAATCACTAGAAAGTTTTGGTCATGCTTCAATCTAATTAGCCTTTCCAGGCAAGATTAGGGTCACATCCACACTATATGTGTAAGGCACTACTATAGCACTTTAATGGTCATGGCTTGCCCCAAAGAATCCTGGGAATGGTAGCTTGTTAAGGTTGCTGAGAGTAGTTAGGAGAGCTCTGTTCCCCTCACAGAGCTACAATTCCCAGAGTTCTCTGGGAAGAGGGATTGATTGTTGAACTACTCTAGGAATTGTAACTCTGTGAGGGGAATAGGGCTCTCCTAACTCTCAGCACCCTTAGCAAACTCCAGTTCCCAGGATTCTTTGTGGCAAGCCATGACTGTTTAAATGTCATAGTCCTTTCAATGTATAGTGTGAATGAAGCCTAGGATTGGAAAATTCAAGATGGTAGCTTCAGTAGTACAGAGAATTACACTAGATAATACAGTTGAGCTTGTAAATAGGCACTCACCTGGTAGCCCTGTGGCAGTTGAATCCTGTTCAGGTGACCAAGCAGGGAAGCACCTGTGAATTTTGTTTTCTTTCTTTCCTTTCAAGTTGTCCATGCATCATGAAAGCCTAAGATAGGTACAGGCTAATCATTTTGTCTGTGAGAGCCAGTAACTTTTGTAGACTTACCAGTGGTGGCTGGTGCCAATTGGAACTGATATGGTGGAAGGCAGGGGTGCCAACAGTAAGTGGAACCAGAGCCAATGACAGGTTGAGCCAACTAACTCTAGTTTACTCCCCCATCCTCCTCCCTACTGAGGTTTGCAATGACAAAACTGAGATAAAGGCAAAAGAAGTTGAAAGACAGTGGAACGTTTTATGTGAGTCCGGATTCAACCCTTGCTGGGTTGATCTCATATCACCAACTCGTATGGTAAATTTTTGCTAAATAAGGAAGCCAGTGGTTGTAAGCTCACCATACTGGCGACAATCATCATGGGAAGTGTAATGACCAGCCAGAGCACTTTTGGTCTGATTTATTGTGACCTTGCTTTCTGGATTCTCTATGTTGGCTGGTGGGTGAGTGTTTGGAAGTATTGCGTCCTTCCTTTTGGGCAAGGGGTTAGTTTTTTCCTAGGCTTTAGATAGACTAGGATGAAACTGTTTGTTGTTAGTGTGTTGCCGAAGGTTCCTGTGGCTTTATGGGGGCTGTGGTTGCTGTTTTGCTTTTCTTATTGTACAATATATTTATTTTTGTTTTAAACAATGTTGTAAGTCGCTTGGACACTTTCAGGGTAACAAGTGACTAACAAATCTAATAAATAATAACCATAACCTTCCTCCAACCTGGTGCCCCCCCCCAGTTGTTGCCCATCAGCCCCAGCCAGCATAGCCAATGGTTGGCAATAATAGGAGTTGTCATCCAACAACATCTGATGTGCGCCTGGTTGAGGAAGGATGATCTACAAGGCTTCCTGGTTGCTTGCATTTCGTGTTTCTGTAATAGATTGTAAAATGCTAGGCTAAAGACTAGCAACTGGAAACCCTATGGAGCCATCCTGCTTCTGTCGTTTGGCCACCTGGGATGTATAAAGAAAGGCACCTGCAGCACTGGGAATTGCTTGTGGTCATCCAGTTTGGGACCAGAGGCTGGGGCCTTGGTCAACCATCCCCCATCCCTTTCTGACAAACTTCTTTACTGACCCAAGTACTTACTAGGTGGGAAACCTATTGCTGGACTCCCAACTCCCATCAGCCCCAAACCAGCATGGCCAGTGGTCAGGGATGATGTGAGTTGTAGTCCAGCAATGTCTTCAGGGCCACAGGTTTCCCATCCTTTGGCTAGACCAATGGCAAAGGGGAGTGTTCACATTTGTGCCAGTTGGAATGAAGAAAGGTCGCAAATTTGTATGCTTGTACAAGGAACTCAGGGCGTTGGATTTGGCTTAATGCTTGGAAATTAATTGCTAACATGACGGGCAGGATTTTTAATCATATCGCCATCAAGTCTTGCAGATTTCATGTTTGGTTTTTTAAAGTGGTTTACTGGCAGGTGAACCACTTAAAAAAAAAAAGACTTGATGACAATACGATTAAAAATCCTGCCCATCAAGTTGGACAGCCAGTGTGGCGTAGTGGTTAAGGTGTTGGACTACGACCTGGGAGACCAGGGTTCGAATCCCCACACAGCCATGAAGCTCACTGGGTGACCTTGGGCCAGTCACTGCCTCTCAGCCTCAAGAAAACCTTATTCATAGGGTCGACATAAGTCAAAATCGACTTGAAGGCAGGACATTTACATTTATTTACTGACAGGTGAGGTGAACGTGTTGCTCCAACTTGTTTTAGGTTGCTGCTTTTAAGTTTTAAATTGCTCAACAGTACATATTGCCGAGCGGAGGCCAGCAGCTTGCTTAGTGAAAAGGACTACATTGGAAATACAGGGACACACACAAGCCCTGTGGGAAGTAACTCAGTTACACATTTTCAGTAGGATGTATGGAATGCTCGTAACATTTTTGCATACATAGTGGATGCCAAATTATAGCTGAAGGACATGTTGCTGTCATCTTGCACTGGCAAACTATTGTGCTGGCATTTTGTGCTGGCCAGAGTTTTAAGGTAAGCCCTTTGCAAATCTTGAGGTGGCCATAAGTGTCATGGATGGATCCAGAAATGTGCTAGTGGGAAAATGTCTGGCAGTGGCGCTGTTCCATGAGTTGTTGTGTAAGAGCCAGCAGAAGACATGTGTGACAGTGTGCAGAAGATTGTGCAAAACCTCGCTCTGACGCCCATCTTGAAATCTTGTGCAAGAGGTTGTACAACATTTTTGTGCTAGCAGGCACCTTGAGATCTCGTGGAAGAAATTGTGTGACATCTTTGTGCTAGTGTGCACCTTGAGACCTTGTGGAAAAGATTGTGCAATATCTTGTGCTAGTATGCATGGGGAGATCTTGGGCAGAAGATTGCTGACTGCCTTGCGTAAATGGAAGCATACCTCAGTTCTCTTTTCTTTTGCAAGGTTCTGTTGCTAGGTCAGAAAAAGGCCTTTTGTGCCCAGAAGAGGTCTTCTTATCACAAAATGGCACCTCTGGATCCACCTCTCAATTTGTGCTCCTTTTACCCCCTTACTTTTGATCCTTGGCCCTGTGTTGCATGGGAGACTAAACAGTGCAATCCTACACATATCTGTAAATTCCAGTAAGTTCAAAGGGATTTACTCCTTGGTAAGTGTATATAGGATTGCAGCCTAAATCATGACTTTTGAACCACTCACAGCTCCCAAGCAATTCAAGTGTGGATTGTGAATAGGTGACAAATTGTCTTAATAGTATGCTTGTTAAAAATTTATTAAAATGGTGAACTGTAGGTGAAAGAATGTGTGCTTTGGCTGTTAATTGCAGCATGAATAGCCTTTGCAAAGCACTGGAAATGGCAGACAGAACCATTAAAAGCATGTATTTTTTTAAGAAATAGGATATGATTTAATTAAAGCTCATTACAAATTGATTCTGCATTAGCAAGCTAGCTAAATGTGGGCTGGATGGAACAACTATCAAGTGGATCCATAGTTGGCTACAGGATCATACTCAAAAAGTGCTTATCAGTGGTTCCTTTGCAAATGGGGGGGAAGGTAATGAGCGGGGTATTGCAGGGCTCGGTCCTGGGCCCAGTGCTGTTCAACATTTTTATTGAAGACCAAGGGGAGTTACGATCGCACTCCTTAAGTACTTGAAAGGTTGTCACACAGAGGAGGTCCAGGATCACTTCTTGATCATCCCAGAGTGCAGGACACAGACTAATGGGCTCAAGTTACAGGAAGACAGATTTTGAATGAACATCAGGAAAGACTTTCTAACTGTTAGAGTGGTATGACAATGGAGTCAATTACCTAGGGATGTGGTGGGCTCTCTAACACTGGAGGCAGTCAAGAAGCAGCTGGACAGCCACCTGTCAGGTATACCCTAATTTGGATTCCTGCATTGAGCATTTGGATTCCTGCATTGGACTCAATGGCCTTACTCCAACTCTACTATTCTATTATTTTATGAATTGTTGTTATATGCCTTCAAGTTGATTACGACTTGTGGCAACCCTATGAATCTTTTTGGATATATTCATAGGGTTTTCATGGTAAGACGTATTCAGAGGTGGTTTATTATTGCCTTCCTGTAAGCCTATGGCATCCAATATTCCCAGGCAGTCTCCCATCCAAGTGCTAACCAGGCCTGACTCTGCTTAGCTTCCAAGATCAGATGAGATCGGGCGCGTTCAGGGTAGTATGGCCATTGGCGATTTTATGAATAGCAAGATCAAAAATAAATATTGATGGCACCTATGACAATGACTGCCAGAGAAAAGACAAAGAAACCAAGATACATGTTCAGAAGAAAATGAGAATTTGGGCTGGGGGAGGGGTAAATGGCAGGCAAATATATTTAAAGGAGAGAAGAGATGTGCAGAATGAAACTAAAAGGGGGGGATTAGTGAGGGGAGCAGGGCTGTGGAGTCGGTACGCTAAACCTTCGACTCCGACTCCGACTCCTCTATTTTTCTACTGTCCGACTCCGACTCCACCCAAAATTGTTTCCAACTCCACAGCCCTGGAAAGGGCTGTAAATATCTTTTTAAATTGGAAGCTCTCATAGGAGCATTTTTATTGCTGCCTGAATATGCGCTGATCTTGGCATCACAGCATTTTTCTTCATCTGGGTCCTGTGTCATACACTGACACACAAAATGTTTTCCATCTTGAGTTATGGTGAAATGCTCAACTACAGCTGACTTCATGGGAAGCTTCTTTGACATTTAGAATTTATATTTTAAAAAATTTGTCAATCAAAATTTATTTCGAAGTCGGAGTCGGTACATTTCTACCGACTCCAACTCCACCCAAAATTGCTTCCGACTCCACGACTCCACAGTCCTGGTGGGGAGGAAGAAAAGACCAACATCCACTGCCCTGGTCTGCCAAGACTTAAGCCAGAGAATCCATCTGAAGCTGAAAAATCATGGGGAACAATTAAAACAAGACAATCCCTTCCTAAACCCCTGCAAGCTAATAGACATGACGCAAAAGGAAAAAAGGACAGGGAGGGAAAAGGAATGGTCAGTTTATTAACAGAGAACTGTCAGTTTGACTCCCCACACACAAAGAATGCAGCAGGACAAGGGGGTTGAAATAAGATTGGGGGGGTATTTCCAGCTAAAGATAATAGAATATAAAAGAATAAGATAAAAGCAATTGAAAAGGCACAGGCAATTTTGAAAGAAAGAAAAAGTGCAAGAGAGAGAGGCCCAAGGGATGGGAAGAAACCAGTTCACTTAACTAAGGTCCATCATGACAAAGAATAAAAATAAAAGTGCAGGGTTAATGATATATATATATGGAAGGAAAGGAGGCAAACAGAAGCAGCAGAAAATCAAGTTAACTACAGATCTTTGGATAGTCATATTTATTTTAGAACAGGGTGGGGAACTGGATTCAACCAGTGAGCCAGATCCTTACTTCACCCACTCTCATGGGCCAACTTTGACAGGTGGGTGTTGCCTGCAGGGTTTGAAATGAAACCTTGTAGGCAGAGGCACAGGGCTTTGCAGGGACTGACTGTAATTGTCAGTGCTTGCAGAGGCACCGGCTTTGCAGATAGTGATGATAAGCTGATCGTTGGTCCCTGCAAAGCCCCGATGTTTACATTTTCAAAAGATTTACAGATGCTTGAGGTTGTATCCAGTGTTGTTGTTATATGCCTTCAAGTCAATTACAACTTATGGCAACCCTATGAATCTTTCTGGATATATCCATAGGGCTTTCATGGTAAGAGGTATTCAGAGGTGCTTTACCATTGCCTTCCTCTAGTATCCAGTGTAGGTCAAAGTCGTTTAGTGGTATACTTGTTCCACTGGAGAAATGTTTTGTGCCAGCAGAACATTGTTATGCGAGAGAATGCATATGCAGGTTGCTGGTTATGAAGTTTCCACCAGCCCGACTGTTGCACTGGATTCCTCTGTTGCACAGCTCCCCTGTTAAAACCAACCTGTCCACTAGCGCAACAGCCCCTGAGCTAACAGAACACTGGATATAGCCCTTAATCAAAAAACTCTCTTAAGTGGTGTCGCAAGACTCTCTAAGAGCCTGATATCCTTCCCAAAAGTCAATCCTCTCTCAAGTAGTAGATCTCTAAAGTGTGTGTTGCTCAGCAGGTAGACTTGCTTCTGCCTATGACGGATGGTGAGTTACCCCTTGCAGTTCCTGGAAGCAAGCAGCCAACTCACTGCTCTGGATACAGGCCTTAGAGCGGCTGTGGCTGTAGGCAGGTGCAGTCCCTCCAACCCCTGGTGGAGGATGAGTCATGATGCTAAGATACGATAATGTAATTTGCATGTAGAACTGCTCAATATTAAATCTGCCTTGCTGCAGCAGAGCAGCTTGTAAACACAGACTGTGGGAATAGGTGGGTCCGCAGCGTGCGGTCTGCTGATGGCATTGGTATGCATGGCTGGTTCCTAAAGCGGCAACTGAGGCAGCGGAAGGCAGCTCTTATTAACAACAGTGTGAAGTAACCTAGATTTTGCTCTCATTTGTTCACTGAGCACATACATGATTAATGGGTTCTATCTGAGCGAAAGGGCGGGCGTCCTTTTAAAAAGAGACTTTAATCAGGAAGGGGCTGGATGTTCTTGCAGTTTTAGGAAATGTATCTGGTATGTCGATGGCAGGACTAAGGGAATTGGCTTTGGAATTTGAGCCTCACTTTCACTGCATTGGCAGCATCTTGTTTGGTGCCTATATACCATTTGTTTGGGAATGGGAGTGTTGATGGATACACTGGTATGTGCAAAGCATAGTAATCTGGGTATAATTGCAGAAGGCCTGGAAGTTCAAGGCAGTGGCAGGGTTCAGCTCTGCAGAAATCATGGAAGAGAATTAATTGCACAGAAGGGCCATAGCTCAGAATTAATTGCACAGAAGGGCCATAGCTGAGTGGCAGAGCATCTGCTTTGCATGCCAGAGGGTCCAGGTTCAGCCCCTGGCATCTCCAGGTAGGGCGGGGAATGTCCCCAGCCTGAAATCCTAGAGAGCCGCTGCTAGTCAGTGTGGACAACACTGAGCCAGATGGACCAATGGTCTGCCTTGGTATATGCTTTTATGTTCACCTCTTTTTATTCTATGTTACACATTGGTGCCTGTTATTGGAAAGGCTGTTGGGTCAATGCTCCTGCATTTATCCCCAAATTAATATGCACACATGCAAATGCTTAGGAATGCACAGACTTACTCTGCTGCACTGCTCAGTGGTGGACTAAGAACATAAGAAGAGCCCTGTTGGATCAGGCCAAAGGCCCATCTAGTCCAGCATGCTGTAGTGGCCAACCAGATGCTTCTGGGAAGTCTGAAAGCAGGACCTGAACGCGGCAGCACTTTTCCCATTTGTGATTCCCAGCAATTGGCATTCAGGGAAAAAGGTAACCTAAGGAAGCTGAAGTATGTACAATAAAATTAACTGTTAACTTGAGCTTTTAGGAATAAACCTTTCTCTCCTCCACCCTCTGTTCAAGGAACATAGGAAGTTCCTTTATACTGGATCAGACTATTTGTTTATCTGGCCCATCTGCTCTGATTGGCAGTGTCTAGGACTGGCAGAATGAGGTGCCTGTCTCAGCTGGCAGATGCTGGAGAGGGGAGTCAGAGGACAATGGCATGGAGCTGGAGGACTGAGCTGTGTGTGCTATGGGGCCTAAGCTAGCACCCTCTAAGCTAGCCTGCTGCCCTCAGATGCAGTGCTGGGAAAATTCATTTTAAAAAGGACTTAAGGGCCCCTTCTGCACTATGCATTTAAAGTAGTGTTAGTCCACTTTAAACGGTCATGGCTTCTCCCAAAGAATCCTGGGAAGGGTAGTTTGTTAAGGGTGCTGAGAGTTGTTAGGAGACCCCTATTCGCCTCGCAGAGCTACAATTCCCAGAATTCCCTGGGAGGAGAGATTGACTGGTAAACCACTCTGAGAACTGTGTGAACTCTGCCTAGTGCTAAGACCAACCCGGATTTGTCCCTTTCTCGCTCTCCTTGCTCTGTTGTCTTCCATAGGTTGAATTTTAGACTGTAAACTCCTAGGGGCAGGGATCTGCTCTCTTAATGCTTAATAAAGTGTTTGGAACTCTCTCCTGTTACACGTCAGACAGACGCTGTCCTCTATTGACTTTCTGGAGCCTCTTGAAGACATTTCTTTTTCAACAAGTCTTTAAAAGTGGAGATCTTTAGCCCAAATCAGTATCTGTATTGGATTTATATGTGGAACTGTTTTTAATTGTCTATATATACCGAACTGGTTTTACGTATGGAATTGTGTTTATTGTTGATGTTTTTACCGTGAAGTTTGAGATAGTTTATGGGAAGTGATTCATAAATGGAATCAAAGAAAGAAAAAGTTGCATCCATTGAAGTCATCCACTTTGGGGAAGTTTTCCTGCTTGCGCAACAAAACTTCCCCTCCCTCTGCTCCACTTGTTTGCCTGCCAAATCTGTTCTGAGGATTCCGGGGGGGGGGGGTAGCACAGGGGCACATTGGGAGAGGGAGGGAAATCTGTTACACAAGCAGAAGTCCTCGCGCAAACAGGATGACTTTAATGGACACGACCCAAATTGTTGTGTGCATGGTGCTGGTACTGTGTGCAAATGTTGTTTTTGTATAATTATATTGGAGACAGAGGCTGCTTGCAACATGGGGCTTGTTGCATTAGTTTAATCGATTAAAATAGTAGCACTTCTGTCTCAGTTTCTAAAATTTCTTTCACACTGCAGTACCTGTTGCGTTATGGAACGGTAGGTTTTTCAGCCGATTTACCGGCACTTCGCGCAAATGTCTTTCACGGGGCTGCAATGAACAACATCTTGTTTTAGTCCCTCACCTGTTATATGCATGTGCACAGTAGTTCCCCACTGGGTAAGAGGTCTAAGATCTCGTCCAGTCACCATACAATCCCTCTCCCTTTAGCATCTGAGAGAGAGAGAGAGAGAGATATGCCACACAGGGAAGTATGTGGGAAATGCTGTTGCTACCCACGCCTGCGCCGGATACTGGTACAAGTTTCATCAGGAAAAAAAGATGCACCTAAAAGGTGGGAACACACTGCATACTGGGATGCCTGTCACATGAGCGGCCACAGCTAGTGAAAAACTCCCATGGCTTTCTGGGTTCCCAAGCTTGCAAATGGATTATTTCTGGTATCATTTATCATGAAAATTTGCACTAAATTTACACTAGAATTCCAGAACTAACTTGTACATCGTGTGAAAGATCAAATATAATGCACAAATTTCCAGATAAGAAATCATCAGAATACCAGAATAAAGTGCAGTGTGAAAGCAGCCAGAGAACTGTTCAAATCCTTATCCAGGCAGCATCTGCTTTTCTCATATGAACAAGCGACTGAATGAACCTCAGAAGCAGTTCTGAACCACCTCGGTCTCGTGGATTCCAGGAATGAAAGAGAGGCAAGGCAAAAGCCTCCGATTGGTGTGCGGGACACCCAAATAAATTAGAGCTTGAAGTAGGCCATAACTGTGTAACAGCAGCCTAGTTTGATTGGACATGCAGGACAATGTTAAGTTAGACAGACTTGGCTGACTATGGGTAGCACTCATGCTAAGCCTCGTTATCTCTGGTGCCTTTTCAGGAATACTAATTTGTACATGGTTGTGCACTTCAAAAGTTTTGTTCTCATAACAATGGGAACGTTGGCAAGAATAATAGTAGAACTTGGATGAAGAGTTGTCTGAAAACGTCTGCCAAAAAAGAACATTAGTGGCCGAGTAGAAGAACTATTATGGGGTATATTCTGCATTCTCCACATAGCAATTACCGGGTTGGAACAGTAGGGCATATAGGCGACACACAGCCTCAAATGCTTTCATGTGGCTTCCAGACTTTTCCCATGCTCCACATGAAGCTTGAGAAGTTCAGCCTTTTGTTGTTTTTCTTTTTGTCTTTGTGTAAAGTTTCTAGTCCTCATGAATACAAAGAACTGGAAAGACCAGTGTGTCACCACATAGTGCTAATTTTTTTAAAAACCAAATGGGTTATGTTTTCAAATCCTACAGTAACAAAGGCCATCTCATGACTGATTGGTCTCTGTCACTCATTATTTTAAATATTTGGTATTAACAATACAAGGGGACATTTTTGCTCCAGCAGGTGTATTTGGACTTGGAGGGTGAGAGATTCTGCAGTACTACTTTTCCAGGCTGTTTTTGACATGTAGCACATTATGTTAATGGACAGTATTCTTTTTGGCTTTACCTAGTTGCTGGTTTTCTAAGTTATATAATCCTTAGGGACTCACAAAAATGTGTAGACTTTTTGTTTGTCATATCTTCTCTGTGTCTGTTTCCCATGTACAATCACATCCCTATTTACAATACCCGCACATGCGCACACCACTCACACATGCATACCCTTTTCACACATTCAGATTCTAACAGTTGACCACCATTTTGATAGATCTGCTCCACCCCTCTGCACCCCACTGGTTCCTCCTATACTTAGCATGCTAACAGCTTTTTAAATATACTCTCAGAAGCTGGAATGTTCATTGACATTCCGTAATGCAGCAGCAGCTTAGCCAGCGTTGATGGTGGAGAGCTTATTTCAGTAAAATGAAGCCTGAGAGCTCCCCTCTTAGAGCCAATTGTTAGGGAGGTTTCAAAGACTGCAACTTGTGTTTGCCTCACTTTTTTTTCTTTGTGAAGTTTCTTCCATGGCTTTGTACACTAGCAAAGCCTTTTTTAAAAAAGCAAATTTAGACATTCTGTTCTTTTAGGGCTTTGTCTCTCTGAGTTCCCTAACGGATAATCAAAAATGGACTTTGACGTCACAGATACATGTAAGACTTGGTGAAACTGGGGGTCACCAACTCAGTGTTCATGGGCTCCCCCTTCATTGGTGCCCCTAGCAGAGGTCTCAGACTCTGAGCTTTCATTAAAAAATCCAGGAAATCTCTAGCTCTCCGAGAAAGGAAGTTATGAAGCCAAATGTGCAGGTACCCTTTCAACAGGTTAAGTCTTTTCTCGTATAGAAATATAATTATAGGAAAAGCTTTACCATAACTGCTCTCCAATTTTATGTTATGCCATGCATTCCATGGCAGCCATTTTGTGACTGGCACCCACAGCACTCTGTCAAAATTTGAAATGTGTCCACTGGTCCAAAAAGGCTGATGACTTCTGGCTTAAACCATCTGCCCTGAATCAGGGCTTTTCAAATTAATGCTTCCCCCGCCCGCCTGCCTGCTGAAAGGCGGATCAGGAACTCACCTGCCAGCAACACCTCCCCCTTGTACTTCATTTGGCAGATGTGTGAAAGGGCTATATGTGACTCCCCCCTCAGTATGGGAGGGTGTTCATTTGAATATCCTTAATGTTCAGTACCATGAGCATTCCCAGCAGACATCCACTTACCTGGTCTTGAAAACCTCCAAAGATAAAGAAAGCAGAAAGATTCATATCCATCTAACTCAGGAGTTGCCAACCTTTTTGTACCAGAGGGTATATTTCAAATTTTGAGAGTGCACTGGCACCACCAGTCAAAATGGCTCCAGGTGGGTATGGCATAACACAAATTAGCTGCCATGGGGGCATGGCATGACACAGAATTAGAGAATAGTCATGGTGAAACTTTTCTCATAATTCTATTTCCATACTTTAAACAAGGCTTGATCTGTTGAATTTCTGCCTACCTGTAAAAGGCACAAGAACCCTGTTTTTCCCCAATGCCAACCTTAACCAAAGCTTAGGCTGCCATCCTGTACCCACTTACCTGGATATAAGCCCCATTAAACACAAAAAGACTTACTTCTTAGTTGACATGGATACCATTACATTGTAAGTTAACTATAAGATGAATTCTTAATGAGTCACTGGTCTTTAGCTCCTGCAAAGTAGAAAACATGCCTAATCCTCTTTGCAAAGTTTTCACATTTGCCTTTTTGGGGGAGGGGGAATTCTTTAATATTCACCCACACTTACTGTGTAGATCTATTTGCAGAAAATAATTTCTAGGCACTACCTGATCTCAGGGAAATCCAGCACAGGAAACATGCATCCTGGTTGCTAGGGAAAAAGGAACAGCAAACTATGGAGATTGCAAGGACTAGGGAAAAAGAAGCAGGAAAAGTACATTAAAAGAGAGAGCAAAACAGCATCTCTTTAGGACCCCAAGGATTCCTATTGACTAGAGTCTAAACAACTCACTTATCAATCACAGCTCTGATTTCATTTCTTGACTTCATTACTTGAAAAGTTGTCACACAGAGGAGGGCCAGGATCTCTTCTTGATCATCCCAGAGTGCAGGACTCAGAATAATAGGCTCAAGGTACAGGAAATCAGAGTTCAGCTGAATATCAGGAAAAACTTTCTAACTGTTAGACTGATATGACAATGCAACTATTTACCTAGGGGGATGGTGGGCTCTCCAACACTGGAGGCTTTCAAGAGTCAGCTGAACCTGTTGGGTATGCTTTAACCAGGATTCCTGCATTGAGCAGGGGGTTGGACTCGATGGCCTTATAGGCCCCTTCCAACTCTTCTTTTCTGTGGTTCTAATAACAGTGAGGGACAGGAGCAGCCAGGTAGTCTCATTTCACATACACAGGCATAGAAGGGTACCTTCACATTTTGCTCCATAACTTTCTTTCTAGGAGGACTAGGGCCTTCCTTTTTTTTTTTTAAAGAAAGCTCAGATTCCGGGTTGCCTGCAGGGGGTGCCACTGAAGGCCTTTGCAGGCACTGTGGCACCTGTAGGCAATGGGTTGGCAACCCCTGATCTAAACTGAATTATTTGTCTAGCCTTGGGCACCTTCTCTTAAGAACCGCTTTACCACCTACTGTATGTCCCAAGGCAATCACTGCAATTATCTCGGGGACCATTCTTGGTAGTCTCCCATTGAGCCAGAAGCACAACTCATGTTGATGAGGAGTCGTGCCGTCACTGTAGTGAGCCCAATTCAATGGAACCCCCTCCCAGTGGAGATCAGGCAGGTACTGTCCCTACTAAGTTTCAGAAGCCTGGATGAAACTGTTTTATTCCAGAAGGCCTTTGCAACATGAATGCTATGCTGATGTTTAATTTATGTTTTAAAATTTTATATAGTGTATGTTTTTATTTTTCTGAGCCACTGTAGGAACCAAATGGTAAAGAGCAAGGTATAACATTTTAAAACAAATATAAATAAACTGCACAGAGGCTATGTCTGTCAATGGCTATTACCTTCATAGCTGCGTGGAACCTCTGCATGTTCATAGAATCATAGAATAGTAGAGTTGGAAGGGGCCTATAAGGCCATCAAGTCCAACCCCCTGAGCAATGCAGGAATTCAAATCAAAACATTCCCGACAGATGGCTGTCCAGCTGCCTCTTGAATGCCTCCAGTGTCAGAGAGCCCACTACCTCTCTAGGTAATTGGTTCCATTGTCATATGGCTCTAACAGTTAGGAAGTTTTTCCTAATGTTCAGTCAAAATCTGGCTTCCTGCAACTTGAGCCCGTTATTCCGTGTCCTGCACTCTGGGATGACCGAGAAGAGATCCCATCCCTCCTCTATGTGACAACCTTTTATGTTCAGAGGCAGTATATCTGAATGCGAAATACAAGGGACAGGCAACAGGGAAGAGCTGTTGCCTTTATGCCCAGCTCATGGGAGAACTACCTGGATCTTCGATCTGAATCAGTAGGGCTCTTCTTATATTCTTAGCTATGTTCCTTTTTCAAGGGTAATATATTTTCAAGTGATTTTTGGTGTTGATGTACCAAATGTCCTCCTGTTACCACAGGGGGTTGTCCTGTTGGTAAGATCCATGATTGCTAAACAATAACAACAACAAATACCATCAGATTCCGGGCTTGGCATGAACAGGATTTGTGATTAATGCCAAGACCCAGGCATTGAGCTGAAGCCAATTTTAATGTAGAAGAATATCGAGTGGGCAATAAGAGATTGTTTCCAAGCTGCTGCTGCCGCCTGTGCTTCTCTGCGCTCCTGCTGGGTCGACATCCTCCTTCTGTTGGCTTCTGGAGATGAATGGGGACAGACCCGGAGCGAGGGCAAAGTTAACCCTCTGGGAGGCAAAAATAGTTTCACTCCCTGGGATGCCCAAAGTCCCCAATCG
This sequence comes from Rhineura floridana, assembly GCF_030035675.1. Lineage (NCBI taxonomy): Eukaryota > Metazoa > Chordata > Lepidosauria > Squamata > Rhineuridae > Rhineura > Rhineura floridana. Next base: position 218,768,411 of record NC_084481.1, read on the forward strand.
TACAATTGTGCCTTCTGTTGAGAGCATGCTGGTCTCAATGAACTTCGATGGTGCTGTTGTCATGCAAAGTGATTGATGGGCAGGATTGCACTCCACTGGCTGTGCGTCTGAAATTTGCAGGGGGCTTGTGGTTACCCCAGTAGAGCAGAAAATGCTTGGAGGGAGGGGTGAGAAATAGCAGCAAGGCACTTTTGCCTCTTCCACGGAGCAACTTGGTTATGCGGATGTGGAGGATGTATATTCTGTGTCGGAGGCAGAGAGGAAGGTACATTCTCAGGTACATACGAAGCTGCATAATTTGATACTGACTTTGCTTGTCATTGGGAAGAACAAGGTACTGAAGCCTTCTTAAAGCTATGGTGGCCATTGCCCACAGGCTTTCAAGCATATCTTTACATTCATAAGAACCAGAAGCTTGCTTTTTTAAAAAAAATGGGAGAAAAACTAATTTTTCCAGGAAACTGAATCCTGTATTCCAGCTATCCTGAACCTCATGCCCTCCAGATGTTTTGGACTACAACTCCCATCAGACACAGTGGCCAGAGGTCAAGGATCATGGGAACTGTAGTCCAACATCTGGAGGGCATCATGTTGGGGAAGGCTTCTGTGTCCAGTACCCACTGCCTATGCTTCCCCCCCCATGCTCCCATGGGATTATGTCATGCATATGTTACCTAGTATATTCATGACATTCACATTTAAAGGCAGCTGTCAGATCAAACCCAACTTTCTGGCCTACTCATAGGAACTGCCTTATGCCACATCAGATTGTTTGTCCATCTAGCTTAGTACTCTCTGCTCTGACAGGCAGCTGCTCTCCAGGATGTTGAGCAGATATATTTTTCCCCCTTTCACTCCTACTTGACTATTTTAAACTGGTGATGGCAGGGGCTGAGGCTGGGACCTTCCACATGCAAATAGTGTGCTCTTTCACTGAACTGTGGTTTCTGTTTCTCTTCCAAAAAAAAGGTTCCTCCTTCCTTCCCCTCAGGCTTTCAAGCAAGTCCACAAAAGGTGCTAGACCATTTCCCCCCCAGCCTTTGGGTCTACAGATGTTGCTGGACTACAATCCCCAGTATTCCTGGCCATTGGCCATGCTGGCTGGGGCTGATGGGAGTTGTAGTCCAACATGTGGGGACCCAAAGGTTAGGATAGGCTGTGCCAGATTCTTCTTGCTAACTCGCTTTCCCAAGGCACACATCAAAGGCCATTGTGCAAGGTAGGCAAATGTGTAATTTCCCCATATCATTGCTTCTACTTCCTTACCGGATTTTCTCTTTGTGCATAAAAGGGGTGGGAGAAGAGGATGAAGAGAGGCTAGGCAGGGAGGCTAGGAAGAAACTGCGAGTAAGGTAACATAAGAGAGCCAGTGCAGCGTAGTGGTTAGACCAGCCTTTCCCAACTGGTGTGCCTCCAGATGTTGGACCACAATTCCCATCAGCCTCAGCCATTGGCAATGCTGGCTGAGGCTGATGGGAGTTGTGGTCCAACAACATCTGGAGGGACACTGGTTGGGAAAGGCTGGGTTAGACTGTTGGACTAGGACCTTGGAGAGCAGGATTCAAATCCCCACTTGGGCATAAAGCTTGGTGGGTGACCTTGGGCCAGTTGCAGTCTCTCAACCTAACCTACCTTACAGGGTTGTTATGTGGATAAAATGGAGAAGGAGGAAAACCATGCATGCCACCTTGAGCTCTTTGGAGGAAAGGTGGGGTATAAATGTAGTAATTAATTAATTAAGAACACAAAGAAGGACATCTGTGTGGGAGGGGGACTGTCCTGGGTACTGAAAACCCATCTTGGCTGCTGGAAGCCTTTCTTTTTTCTCCTTCTTCACAGAATGCTGCTCACCTGCAGATAAACTCTTCTTTATCACCACAGGGACTTGAAGATTGTTTTTTTCAGATGGAAGAGTTGACAAGAAAGAGTTAAAAATTTTAGGATCAAAATTCTCTTCTAGACACCTAGTGACATACTTAATATGCATAACCACTCTGAAAGCAGCTAACTGCATGGTAGGCCACTACCTCTTCCGTCAAAGTTTTTTGTAGACTTTTTTGGTAGTTTCTAAAATTGGAGCTCCATTGCTTGCAGTATAAGCACAGTTGCAACTGCTTATTTCCACAGCCTTTTCCCTAGTAGCAGTGAACGTGGATGGTGGACGGTACATGACTAGGTCGTCATCTGGCTTGTTCAAGATCTTGCTGCAAACCCTCCTCAACTTGATTCTTCCCAACATACAAATGTCTGCAAGTAAAATGTTTGGTTCGTTGCTCTGTAGCAGAAGGTGACCTCCCACTAGGCAGATGGGCCAGACAGCCTCTTGACTCAATGCTTTCCCCCCCCACTAGCAAAATAAGCAAAGAACATTCTCTGCCACAGCTAAGATTAAATTTGGTCAGATCCCTAGCCATGAGACAGCATGGCTTAGTGGTTAGAGGGACGGACTAGGACCAGGGAGACCTGGTTTCAAATACCTGCTCAGCCATGAAGCTCGCTACATGACCTTAACATAAGGATGTAAGACCAATTGTTCTGAATCAGACCAAAGGCCTATCATTCTGTTCTCACAGGGGGCAGCCAAATGCTCCTGGGAACAGTACAAGGAGGTTACTTGAGCGCAACAGCATCCTATTGCTGCTGTTCCCCAGTGACTATATTCAGAGACATATAGCCATTTTGGCTAGTTGCCACTGATACTCTCCATGAATTTGTCTGGTTCCCCTTTAAAGTTGTCCGATTTGATAGCCATTACATCTTAATGGTACCAAGTTCCATAGTTCAACTATGTGTTGTGTGAAGAAGTACTTTCCTTTGTCTGTCCTGAATCTTCCCACTTTCAGCTTCACTGTATGGACCTGGGTTCTAGTAATATATGAGAGGGAGATGAACGTCTCCTGTCCCCTTACACCTCTGTCATGTAATAATAATAATAATAATAAATTTAATTTCTTCGTCGCCTATCTGGCCAATGGCCACTCTAGGCGACTTACAAAATTATTAAAATACAATTAATAAAATACAGTAATACAATAAAAACAATAGATCTACAACAACAATATTAAAACTGGGTAGGAGGCATTACAATTATATCGATTAACCCTCCCCGGATACCCCGAAGGCCTGCTGAAAAAGCCAGGTCTTTAAGGCTTTCCGAAATACATTTAGGGAAGAGGCCTCCTTACTCTCCTGTTATTGAAACTGAGATGCCCCAAATGTTGTAACCATTGGGGAAATGCTTCAGCCCCTTGATTGTTTTTGTTGCCCTTTTTCAGCTCTGTAATTTGCTTTTTGAGGTGCGGTAATCAGAACTGAACACAGTATTTCACGAGTGCTTGTTTGCATCACAGATTTGTAAAAAGTCATTATGATACTGGCAGTTTTATTTTCTTTCCCTTTCTTAATCCCTAACATGGAATTTGCCCTTTTCACAGCTGCCACATACTGGGTCATTTTCACTGAGCTTTCCACTATGACCTCAAGGTCTTTTTCTTGATCATTTACTGCCAGCTCCGATCCCGTTAGCATATAGGTGAAGTGAGGATGTTTAACCTCAATATGCATCACTTTACACACATTACATGTCATTTGCCGTTTTAATGTCCATTCACCCAGTTTGTAGTTATCCTTTTGGAGCTCCTTACAATTCCTTTTTGTTTTTACAGCACTGGACAATTTGGACTAGTCACTGGCTCCTAGTGCAGCCTACATTACAGGGTTGTTGTGAGAATTGAAGTGGGAACCATATATGCAGCCCTGACCTCCTTAGAGAAAGGGCAGGATAAATAAATGTCAATAACAATGATCAATTGGGGTCTGATGGATTTTGTTCCACGGTTACCTATATCTGTAAGGCAGTGGGGGTCAGATGCAGACCTAATTGCCCATGCAACCTGCTTGCAGTTTCATCTGTGCAAAGGCAACCTTATCTGTTGTAAGAAGTGGTTCTCTCAAAGGCTGCATTTTAACCGCTTCTTTTTCATTCTAGGTACCGGAAGTGGTTCGCTCTCTCATGCTATTATCAGGACAATTGCTCCAATGGGACATCTGTATACAGTGGAATTTCACCAGCAGAGAGCTGAGAAAGCCATAGAAGAGTTTCAAGAGCACAAAGTGGGCCATTTGGTGACAGTGAAAAACCAAGATGTCTGCAAAAACGGGTTTGGCATCACTAATGTTGCAGATGCAGTATTCTTGGACATTCCCTCGCCATGGGAAGCTATAGAGCATGCAAAGTCAGCACTAAAGCACGAAGGTAAGTTACCTATTGCAAAATGTATCCATCTGGGGCAGGAGTGGAAAACCTTTGGTCCTCTAGATGTAGCAGAAGTACAATTCCCATCATCCTTTGTCCCTCCAGATGTCACTACAGCTCCCTTCAGCCCTAGCAAGCATGGTCAATGGCCAGGGATGATGGAAGTTGTAGTTCAGCAACATCTGCAGGACCAAAGGTTCCCCACTCCTGATCTAGGGCCTGGGATTGTGGGTGGTGGTGGTCTGTATCATACAAGCCCTCCAAATTCCACAGTTGGAGAACCTCACATGATGTGACTGGAAGACAAGATGTAGGTGTGTGAAGTATGTTTATCCTGCTTTATGCTCAAATACACATTTTATTATATAGTCACGGACCAGCTGCACAGTGTAAATAGGCTCACTTTAAAAAATTCATTCATTGAAATGTGATGCACATGCAAAATCTCTTTTGAAAATTTTGGAATTCTGGGGGAAATGTGGATGACTGGTAGTGGGAAGAGGCTAGGGAAAGGCCTGGGGCGGGGGCTGTCCCCTGTGTTGGGGCAGGGCAAATGAGGCTTGTGATGTGTGGCTTGTATTTTTATTCTGCACTTCCTGCCAAGGAGTTGCATGCATGTGTTTTTTTCCTGCCCATTTTATCCTCACAACAACCCTCTGAGGTAGATTAAACTGAGAATGACTGGCCCAAGGCCAACGGTACGGTTCAGTGGCTTGGTGGAGATTTGAACCTGAGTCCCCCTGGTTCTAGTCTAACACACTAACTACCATGACACACCATCACCCATGAAGGTCTGTGCTGTCTGTTCCAACTCTCTGTTTTTGATACATGCCAGCCAGAGATGTGTCTCAGACACTTTCTACCTCAAAGAGAATTGTGTAGGTCCCACCGTAGCCAATTATATTCAAGGTTGCTTTAAGATTTAAAAAAAAAATGGAGCAAAAGGCAGCTTCTCATTACAAAGGAATGTATGTCCTCTACACTAATATAATTGTTTCAGCAAAGCAACCCAAAGTCTGCTGTCTCTGACATCATGCAAAACCACATGTATTGCATAATTCTGCTCATAGTGCTTGTGATACTTATAGTAGCCAGTACTTAGGGGGAGGCAGGGACTAAGCTACGTTTCCCAGGTCTTCATGGTCCTAGGCCACATCAGCACCATACATTTAAAGCAGCATTATTCCACTTTAAATAGTCGTGGCTTCCTGCAAAGCATCCTGGGAAGTGTAGTTAAGCATGCTGAGAGTTGTTAGGAGACCTCTATTCCCCTCACAAAGCTACAATCCACACAGTTCCCTGGGAAGAGGAATTAACTGTTAGACCACAGTAGGAATTGTAGCTCTGTGAGGGGAACAGGGCTCTCCTAAACAACTCCCAGCACCCTTAACCAACTACACTCCCAAGGATTCTTTAGGGGAAGCCATGGCTGTTTAAAGTGCTACAACACTGCTTTAAATGTATAGTGCGGATGGGGCCAAAGTTTAGGCTTCCTCCACATCATTCCACTGACACAACCACCATATTCTGCCTACTGAAGGTTGCTCTTGAACACAGCATGCTGCACGTCCAAGCACTGTCGGAAGGTTTTAAGCTACCGCAGCCCTGTGGTAAATAGCGCAGGAAGCTAATGACCCACCAGAACATTTAAAAGTTGAGAGATGGAAAGAATTTAGAAGCTTGCAGAGCTCAAAACACCCACACACGCCTGCAGTGTGGGTTTATCAGCGGGCCACAGGGGCACTTGGCTGCACGGAGCACAGTTCCTGTGGAAACAGTTGCTGAACTCCCTGAGATACTAAATGCACCACCTTCTGAAGCATGTTAAAGTCAGCAAACCAACCGTAACTGGTTCCTTTACCATCTATTTGCTTCTAAGTATCTCACTTTTCAACCGCCTTGAGGGTTATATTGTTTTTCTTTTTTTCTTAAAAAAAAAAAAAGATTTATGAAAACGTCATCTCACAGTGGGTCTGGTTGTGATTAATATACAAAAACGCCAAGGCCCATCTGCTGTATGCGTTTAAAGAAGTATCACACCACTTTAAACAATCATCGATTCCCCAAAGAATCCTGGGAACTGTAGTTTGTTAAGGGTGCTGAGCATTGTTAGGAAGCCCCTGTTCCCCTTACAGAGGTACAATTCCCAGAGTTCCCTGAGAAGTGGGGTTCATCGTTAAATTACTCTGGGAATTGCAGCTCTGTGAGGAGATCTAGGGCTCTCCCGACAAGTCTCAGCACCCTTTTTTGCAGGCAAAGAGCTGTGTATTACAGTTAGGATGGCCAAATTCACTTTGCCTGCCAAGAAATCTTAGCCCAGTATATAAAAGATCCCTGGGTGGCTTCTGCTTTTGATTGTCGTGAGGCAAGCAGGGAGGGGGCGGGTAGACGAGAGCGAAGCAGAGGATGAGGACTTGGACTGGGGACCTGGGGAGGGGGCAGATAGCGAGAGGGACTCAAAGGGCGCCCCAGCCCCCGTCTTGGACAGTTCAGCCCCCTCGGCTCCTGACCCCCCTGTTATATTGATCAGGATGAGACCAAGGATAGAATAGAGCTTCTTTATTTAATAATTCTTAAACATATGAGCTTGTTCTGCGCTAGGCCTCACCCAGCACGCTCAACACTGACTAACTAACCCCAGTAACTAAATCAGTCTAACTCCCCCTAGGGTGTATAATACCCTCCAGAGAAAGCTAACTCTTTCTTTGCTGTGCATCTAACATAGAGACACATTTCACTACACCCCCCTGTGGAAGCACTGCCAACGCCAGAAAATCAACTTTGCACATCAGACGTTTCCCAGCCGAGCACAGCCCGGCTTCCCCCGCCAGAACTGTCATCTAGCAGCCCCCCTCTGTCAGAGATGGAAGCTTAGGTCAAACCACCTTTGCCCCGCTCTCGGAGGCATTTGAGGCGGGAAATTCAACAGACTGAGCTGAGGAGGAGCCTGCGTGTGTGCGCACGATCCAAGCCTACTTAAGGGGACTCGGGGGGGGGGGCCCAGTTGCAGGGTCAACATCTTAGTGCCGTGTTAGTGTTACTAACGTCATCAGTGTTACTATGCTTCCTTCATCAGTGTTACTTTAGGGCCAAAGTTCCTAGCAAGCGTAGTTAGGTTAATGAGGTGCACTGCTTTTGATGGATCTATAACTTTAATAAATGAAAAAACCACAGATGTGTCTGTGACTGAGTCCTTCAATGATGGGCAGCACATTGATTGACTTTTCTGGCTCTAAAGGCTTTTAAAGGTCTTTAGATATGATTTGAGCTCTGAGAGTTCTGTTAGAACCCTTATGAAGTCGAAATTCATTGTATTTGTTATTGTACCAGTGGGGAGCATTGAAGTTATTTGGATGGTACCCAACGAAGAAGATCCTCTAGCACAGCCTTTCCCAACTAGTGGGCCACCAGATGTTGTTGGACCACAATTCCCATCTTTCCTGACCATTGGCAATGCTGGCTGAGGCTGATGGGAGTTGTGGTCCAACAACATCTGGTGGCCCACTAGTTGGGAAAGGCTGCTCTAGCATGAGCAACAGAGGTTCTCCTCCCTGTTCTGTCCCTGTGCATCCCCTGCGCTCTCTCCAAGTCTGCTCTAGAGGGTTCGGGAAAAACCCAGAACAGTTGAGGGAGGGAGCGGAAGTTGGCAGTATGGTTGGAGCCAGTATGCTTCTGAACTCCAGCTGCTGGAAACTGCAAGAGGGGCGAGTACTTTTGCACACAGATCCTGCTTGCGGGCTTCCTATAGGCGTCTGGTTGGCCACAGTGAGAACAGGATGCTGGACTAGGTGGGCCATTGACCTGATCCTGCAGGGCTCTTCTTATGTTCCTAAGCTTCATTGCACAGCCAAAACTCCTTTCAGTACTAGGTCTACTTTATTGGATACCTCTCATTGTTCACTTTTGTATACATTGAAGGTTTTGGTTTTGTATTAAAAGATTGCAGAGGCCTTTAGTTGTAAGACAGGAGTGGACAGCCTTTTTCTGTTGGGGGCCGCACACCAACAGTGGGCGGGCTGAAGCCAAGAGTGGGTGGGTCCAGATCCTTGGGTGGGTGGGGCCACCCCCTTTTCTCTTGCTTCAGAAATCCCCCATTTCTTCTATCCTCTTTCCCCCGGTGATTCCTTTGTGCCATCCACTTGGAATTAGGCCAAGGGCCACATGAAATTGAGCCGAGGGCCACATATGGCCCACCTGTGGTGTAAGCAATAACGTTTATATTAACTGTCCAATTTCTAATTTGAAATTGGCCAAGATCTTCCTTAGAGCAGAAAAGGTTCCTGGTCTCAGATTTATCTGGCATTGCCCATACTTTTTCAGCCGATCCAATTAACGAGCGCTAGAGTTTTGCCCCTTGTTGTTGCTTGTTTTTAAATAAATGTGGTCATGTAAGAGCTGGCATAGCATAGTGGCAATGAGACTGAGCTGCAAATCAGGAAGCTCGAGGTTGAAATGTTGCCTTTTCCATGAACTCACTAGGTTGCCTTGAGCAAGCCATTTGTCTCTCTCAGATTCAGTCCCCCCATCTGCAATATGGGAATTATAACACTGGTCTACCTTACAGGGTTGTTGTAAGGATTGCAACTCCTTAATATATGCAAGGCACTTTGAACACTTATTTATTTATTAGATTTATATCCCACCCTTTCTCCCAGTAGGAGCCCAGGGTGGCAAACAAAAGCTTGAAAGTTATATACAAATCTTAAGTATTATTTTTGTTCAGTTTTATGGCCAGGATGTGCATGGGGCAAAAACCATGCATATGAGGATGATTAATAATAATTCCTGCTTTCTTCTGTATTTCTGTAAGGAGTAATATTGCTGTGGGTACTGGGCTCTTAACCATTAAGCTGTGCAGTCCTTGTGCTCAATTGCTAGGCTTGTCGTTGCTAAGATCCATTTAGACTTTTTCTTTAAAACAATTAAAAATAAGAGTGTCAGGTTTTGCAGTAAAAGGCAGAGATCTGAAAAGAGAAAAACAATTTTCTCCCACTGTTTTTTTCTTTGATTGCCACAGTAGTTTGCATGTGCACAATATAAAAAGCTCTTGAACTTCTAGCTGAGCTACGAGTGAGTGGGAAGACATAGTAACATAGCTAAAGGGAAAAAAATCCTTCCTGCTTATAACCCTAGTGGTTGGATTGGAAAACTATCTTTTACATGCCTTGGTTTGAGTCAAGAACACACATTTCATATGCTTGGGGCTGGATCGCTCATGTGCATTCATCTCTTAATGACAGCAACATCAAGTGATGGATGAACCGGTGCAGATATAGCACTGCTGGCAGACCTTTCCCATTTCATGTCACCTCAGACTAGTGGCTGATTTGTGCACAAGCTAAGTAAGCTGTAGTATAGGGCCTCAGATTATGAGGGACCTCTAAATAAAAAAATTCCTTAATTTCAAAGTTTATATAATTGGTTGAAAAAATAAAGGAAATAGGGGAAACAGACTCTAAAGTAGACATTGTTTTGATATCGCAAAAATGTCCTTAGAAGCCACACAATTATTTGTCATATTATGTTTCTAAATGTATGCAGAAAAAACTAGAATACAGTGTTCATACATGCTAAATAAGAAACCATAAGGTATTTTCATTTGGAGATACAGTATTTCACATGCAAATAGGCTTATTGCAAGATACGTTTTAGTTAGATTATTCATTTTTAGTTGCATTCTCGCCTATATGTCAGTATATATGCCAGTATAAAAATTTATTGCAGTAATACCTCAGGTAACAAAGTAGATGCGTTCCTGGACATCTGTAACAGAAACTTTGGTACTAGAGGTAGGAATAACATGGAAAGAATAGGGATAGGTTCCTACACCTGCTCATAGATAGTGGGGGCAAGTTCAACAGGGGCTTTAAAGGATACCTATCCAGCACCCTCCCCCTCTGAATCATATTGGATCCTTCCCTCCCCAGCCCTGGGAGACAGCAAGATAACTCTTTAATGCAAAGACACAGACTTGTCAGTTTCATCCTAGCAAAGCAAAGGCAAGGGTTTGAAAGTTTATCCATAGCTAAAGAAAGACAACATGCTTATAGGTTTCACCTTCAAGCAAAGGCATAGGCTTGAAAGTGTATCCATAGCAAAACAAAGCCGATCAATTTCACCTTAAAAAATACTTCATTAAGACTTCCGGGAAGGGTGACTTAGCCTGTGCCTGCTTTTGAGACGGGCTCCTGCCTCAAAAGAAGCTTATTCAGATATATCAGTCAGTTTTTTCTTTTTTTTTTGACTGATTAAACTTCTCCCGGGTAGGGAGAAACGAAGAGATTAACCTCAAAGCCTATTTTTGTTGGGACGACCAGATCTCATTAATTTATGGGACGAGGTCCAGCCGACGAAGGTGGGACGGATTTTCAACAACAAGCTCTATCTGTTAAAGCGAACGTTCATCTTATCTTCTAAGAGAGAACGCACTAACAGGCAAGCACCCTTCTTTCTATATTTTTCTTTTACTTGACTTAAATTGTTGCTGTTTAAAAGAGATTTGCCAGATTGATCAGTTTTTGACATCTCACTGGGGAGCCATAACTTCTCTCTGCTACGCACTAATTAATAGCTTATCTCTGTTTTTGTTGCAAAAAGCTGTCCTGGATTTGCATTCTAAAGATATACACAGAAGAGGGATTTCTATTCCAGATTTTTATTTTGAAAAATATTATACTGTTTTGAGACTACTCTCTTTTTGGTCTATTTTATTTTGACGAATCTGTTTCTTGACGATTGCCATTAATTGTTTCGATCCTGGGAACTGCATTTTGTTTACTTAACTATTGGAGAGATAAGGCTGTCTGCACTGTTTATACTGTGATGTCACCAAGTTTGGAGTATTAACCCAATTGTTGCTGAAATAAGAAGTGGTTTTCCTATATTTTTCTTTTAAAATGGCAATTAAGAAAGTGGCTGAAAATCTGGAAATAACTATGTTTCAGAAAATAATGGATGAGATTGAGATAACGAAAATTGAATTGAGTAAAATGAAGCAGGAGATTAAAGATATAAGGGTCCCTGTGAGAGAGGTGACCCTGGAAGGGGTCCCTGTGAGAGAGGAGACCCCGGAGATTGGAACAGGGGTCCCTGTGAGAGAGGAGACCCTGGAGACTGGAATAGGGGTCCCTGTGAGAGAGGAGATCCCGGAGATTGGAACCAACGTGGAACAGGAACAAGATTTGGAGTCTATGGACTTTAGAAATAAAATCTATTGTTTGGAACTCAATGTTATCTCTGAAGAAATGAATGAAGATTCTAGAGATAAAGTTATCAATGGCATGGATAATCTTCTGGACTGGAATGATGTGATGGAGCCCAATATAGAGAAAATCTATGGAATTAACTGCAGCCATGTGACAATGGAAAAACTTTTAAGAGATGACCCAGTGCATTTTGAAAAAAAGAACAGAGATATGATTTTACAGCAGTATTTCAGCAACCTATTCAGAATGGATGGCAAGAAAATATTTGGGATAGAGGTAATTCCCATCAGACTCTTACTATATGACTATGGCTTTGACAGCAAGATTATTATGGAATACTGATAATGGAAGATTGGATATTGAAATTACTGGACTTAACAAGACTACTGAAGATGGAAGATGGAAAATGGAACTAATAGAGATAATAGAACAATGGCTACTGAAATTATTGAACCTAACAGATTCTGATGTGATGGATTAATTGAAATGTTTATTTTGACTATGGTTATGACAATAAGATTATCATAATTAGTAATGAGATGGATTAATCGATATGCTTATCTGGAAAAAAAAAATTGATAGATATATTTCTTAAAGAATTGAAACCTCTCTTTGACTTTTTGTGGAAAGAATAAAGTAATGTTTATGAGATTTGATGATTAAGTAAGATAACTACTGGAGGAAAGTGATTTTATAATATGACTTAAGAGACAGGATTGTTATATATTATAGACTTATAACTGATTTGATCTTTGACAAATGGGAAGTCAATATTTTACTCTTTATTTTTTATTTTTGTTTTTTTTTTTCTTTTTTTCTTTTTGTTTAACTATTTTTGATTTTGTTTTTTGTCTTTGAATGTTTTATGATTTTGTCTTGTATGTTTTATGAAAATCTGAATAAAAATTATTGAAAAAAAAAATACTTCATTAAAAGGAGCTTCAGGTATTAGTGTATTAATATTTTCATTGTCCTTTCTGTTAGAATAATACACTGCCTTGCTTTCTTTTCCTTATTTTTTTTTGTAATGCTATGGGATCTGTCTTAAACTTGACAGAGCTTAGGACTTCAGCATGTTTTAACCATGCCCTGCCTCAACCATAATGGGATGGAGCCAAGAGTTTGTGAGCAGAAGGAAAATAGCTCCTTGCGTTGCTCTGTGAATGCCTGTGCAAGAATTTGCACAATGCTCTAAAGACAGGGAGGAGGAACTTGTGGCTCTCCCCCGTGTTCGTGAGCTCCAGCTCACATCAGTCCCAGCCAGCATAGCCAGTGGTCAGGTATGATGAGAAGTCCAATAGCTTCTCTAGGGCCTCAGGGCTGCCATCCCTGCTGTATGTAAGCAATTCTGCATATACTTGTGCAATAGGTTGTGTGTGGTGTAGCAGTTAGAGTGTTGGACTGGGACCTGGGAGACCAGGGTTTGAATCCCCACTTGGCCTCAAAGTTCACTGGGTGATCTTGGGCCAGTCACTGCCTCTCAGCATAATGTACCTCACAGGGCTGTTGTGAGGATCAAATGTTTGTACACCACCTTGAGCTCTTTGGGGGAAAGGTAGAATATAAATGTAATAATAATAATTTTTCTCATGCCTCTTAGCATGCCTCTTGTAGCTGTTCTGTGAGCAGAAGATGCCTTTTTTATATGCAAAACGGCAGGGCACATTTGGACCCCACCCAGTACTCAGGGCACTTGAGTTCCGCCTTCAGCTTACCTTGATGAAATACAGAGGCATCAAGTTATGCACATGGGCAGTGAACCAAGCCTCTCTCCCCGAGGAAAATTGATTGCTTCATGGGAAATGGGGATTTAGTGCTGTCTTACTATCAAAGGCTTCTGACTCAATCCAAATTGTATGTAAATAATTGTGTCAAGCTTAGCAAACTCCTAAGTTGGATTCCTGTACATGCTAGGCGTAAGCCCCATTGAACTCAACAGGGCTTACTTCTGAGTAAGATGTGTGGAGAATTGCACTGCTAATGTTGTTTAACTCCCATATTGTTTTCACTGAGTCCATCTTTGGGAGTTCTCACTTGTGGTCGCTGCTGTTCCCACGGCACGGCAACTCCTCTCCTCACAAACTGGAGACTTGTAAATTGCATTGGCCTTTATATCTGGAATAGCTTGGGCAAAAAGCCGTGTCAAAAGATTCCAGAAGAGCATTCCCATAGTCCCATGAGTGCTGCAACATTTGGTCTCTAAAAGATCAGCCAGGGTTCCAGTTCAAGTGGAATGCCTTCCTTTTTAGTTAAGCTTGCATAAAATTTTGCAGAATCATGCCTATTGTACTCCAGAGAATAGATGACTCACACATTAAGGCCCATCCTCAACCATTTTGGGTTATGCTATTCCTTCCCCCAGGTGCTTTGTTGGTGCTTGGAAAGATAATGCTGTCAGGATTTGGGTCTGCTACCATCAAGATTAAAAAGTTCCATTGGAAAGAGTTTCCAACACTTATGGGAACATAGGAAGCTGCCTTAAAACTGAGTCAGACTGTTGGTCAAGCTACCTCAGTATTGTCTACACTGACTGGCAGTGGCTTTCTAGGGTTTCAGGCAGAGGACGTAACCACTCCTATCTGGAGACGCTGGGGACTGAACCTGGGGCCTTCTGAATGTAAGGCAAATGCTCTACCACTGAGCTACAACCCTTCCCCAGTTAGAAGTTCAGTTCAGTTCCCCTCCTTAACAAGAGGGCATGGATGTCTCCTAATCTTCTCCTGGAGATATCTGGGGTTGAACCTAGGACCTTCTACATGCAAGGCAGATGCTCTGCCACTGAGCTACGGCCCTTTGCAGAAGCCATAAATGCACTCAAGGCCAAACTACATGATGGCTTTCAATGTGCATGTTTGTTTTTAAATTGCAGCCATGGGAATTCTTGATCAGGATTGGGACCTTGATCAATCATATTGCTGTCCCGAACAAAAAATCCTCCCCTGCCTCAGCTCCCCCCTTCTATTTGTTATGGGAGAGACACTACTATATAACATCAGTTATATAGCAACAGCCCCACCTGCCTATCAAAATGGCCTGCCAAAGGTGGGGGATCTCAAGATCTGGCTGCCAATTCTCTACCTTTGGCCTAAGATAACCTGCTGCTTCCAGGCATGGTGGCAGATGCTGTTCCTTCGTCAGCATTGCAGTAAGATTCAACTCCCCATCCAGTCGTCTTTTGTACATGCAATTCTGGGGCAGGAGAAAATTTTGTTCTTCTCAGGGAGCAAAATATCCTGGGCAGGCACTCTTCCCCTAAATGGCACGTGTGTTAATAACATGGCCTCAGGATCAGTCATGTGTGACTTTCCCGTTTGAAACTCTGCCGCAAGGGAGGCTATCAATCAGGTGGGAGAGATTTCGTGGTCAAATAAGTCTTGCAAATGCCAGTGTATCATGCAATCACATATAGCACAGAAACAGCTTCCACTCTGCTGGGAGCAAGTATGAAGAGGGACCTATTTTTATTTTATTTTATTTCAGATTATTACATACTGCGTTATATCAAATAAATTCCAAAGTGGTTTCCATAAAAAATGTACATCCATAAAAACAAAAGTAATCATAAAATAAAATAGTTAAAACATACATATTAATTCATAGCCATCAGCAAAAACCTATTAAAATTGTGCCAATTTGTGCTTACAAAAGGAGGGAGTTCTAAAACTGGGGAGCCATTACAGAGAAGACCCTCTTCTGGGTCCCGGACATCAATCAACACTCATTGGTGGGACCCTCAATATGGGCCCCTCTATTCTCAGAACATGGGACAGTTAGCATGAGTACCTGAAGTTCCTTCAAGTACCTAGCCAAGTCATACAGGGCTTTATATGTTAATGTTAGCACAGGGTGGAGAGACTTTGGCCCTTCAGATGTTGCTGAACTACAATTCCCATCATTCCTGGCCATTGGCTATGCTTGTTGAAGCTGTTGGGAGTTCAGCAATATCTAGAGGGCCAAAGGTTCTCCACGTGTGTTTGCACCTTGAATTGGGCTCAGTAATATTTGCATATATTCCTTTCCTATTGCCAAGTGGGCAAACAATTAATTCACGCCGTGCAGCGTGACACCCCTGCCTTACCCTGATGTTCCAGTCTAATGGTCTTGCAGCTTATCTGATTTCTCAGATGAGCAAACTGTACTGCATTTAATTATTATAGGCTGAATAATTCAGTAGCATTTCTGAGGCTAGCTGCTTTCTGCTGGTTCTCTGGAAAAAACCCACTGTGTGTCTCAGGAAACTTGAGATTCCCAGCATGGGAACTGGCAATTTCAGCAGCAACGGCGTGACTGACAGTACATAATGGACTAAAAGGCAAGTGCCTTTTCAAGTTTTCATCAGCCTGTAAATTTGCATAACTTTTCCCCAAAAAAGGATGTTGTTGATTAATAAATGTGAAACATGCCAGAGTATCTTGGGTATTTTGCGCATATTCCACAGTGTTCTTGGGGCAAAATTAAACAAGACACCTTGACTTTAAAAATCAATATCAGGTATGGGGGCCCCAATAGCAGGAGCAGAGGGGGAGCCAAAGGGTTAGAGCTCCCCTCCTCCCACCAGGGCTCTGATCTAGATTGCCACCCCCACCCCCCCCTGTTGCATGCCTGCTATTTACTTTTTTTACAGCCATCAACACAGTTGCCACTTGTGTGAAATGGTGTTTCATAGCAACCTATTCGGGTGTTACATGCATGAGTGGTGGGAATACCCACCCCAGAGAGGCTCGCCTGGCACCTTATTCATTTATACAATTTATATACTGCTTAATGTAGCAGGTTTACAAAAATATACAAGGTAGAACTCATAAGCAGAGATCAGAAACAGATCTTGTCCCAGTCTGCATCTTTGCTGGAATTGCTTTTCAATATGTTTTTAAGATGTTTTTAGTGTTTTTGTCCCTTGTTTGCCACTCTGGGCTCCTTCTGGGAGGAAGGGTGGGATAAAAGTTTAATTATTAAAAATAATCAACATCATACAAATAGAAGAATATTCCGTAAAACTTACAAAACCCGAGTGGAACTCAGTAAAATGGAAATGGACTGCCTTCAAGTCAATCCTGACTTATGGCGACCCTATGAATAGGGCTTTCATGGTAAGCAATATTCAGGGGTGGTTTACCATTGCCTTCCTCTGAGGCTGAGAGACAGTGACTGGCCCAAGGTCACACAGTGAGCTTCATGGCTCTGTGGGGATTCGAACCCTGGTCTCCCAGGTCATAGTCCAACACTCTAACCACTACGCCACACTGGCTCTAATCAAATGAAACTGAGCAGTGCAAGAAAGAAAGTTACGAAATTTAAGAGTTAGAGTCTGAGAGAACCTGGGTAAACATGTTTTACAGAGGTATTTAAAGCTCATTACTGGTCCTGCCTCTTTAACTACCCGGAGGGGGCATTCCAAGGTGAGGAACTGCTACTGAGAAGGCCCACTTCTGTGATGCCACCAGATGACAACCCACTAAGCGTAAAACTACCAGCAGGACCTTCATGGAAGATCTTAGAGATCGTCTCTGTCTGTACTGGGCAAAGTGCTCTGCTAGGTATCCTGGTCCCAAGTTGTTTAGGGCTTGAAATGACAACAAGAAAACCTTGAACCTGGTTCAGTAGCTAATAGGCAGCCAGTCTTTTAATACCAGCATAGTACATGTTTATAGTCATTTCAATGCCAGGTGAAGATTTTTTTATATCCTCCCAACGCTTAACAATATAACAATTTATATTTGTAATCCACTAGTTTATATGCCATGTGTTTTAGTGGTGCTGTGAAACCAGTTCTCTTTTTGTTGAAAAATGTTTTTATGTTGCAATTTGTTGTTTTATGATAGGAAACAGGATTTAGAGGGCCACAGGTTACTTATCCCTGTTTCATGATGTTGTGTTCTGTTTATGGTTGTGAAACACCCAGAAAACCATGTTATTGGATGGCCTATGTAAGTGTTATAAATAAAAAAAATCTGGCTTGTTCAGCTGGAGCAGGCTTGAAGAATTTTTGGCCCTCAGGCGTTGCTGAACTACAACTCCCATCAGCCTCAGCAAGCATGGCCAATAGCCAGGGAGGATGGGAGTTGTAGTTCAGCAAAATCAGGGAGGGCCATAGGTTTCCTGCACCTGAGTTAGAATCAGAGATTAGATGGATCTCTTCTTTGGCCTGATCCTACAGAACATTTATTATGTTCTTTTTAATTTCCAGAAAGCTTCCTTCCCCTTGAATGTGTAATGTGTTCCCTGCCTCCATTAAATGCAACCTAAGGATGGCAAAGCTCCTCTGAAGATAATCAGTATTATCTCTGCCATGAATGTTATTGTGCAGATGAATCCCTAATATTATCTCCTGGCTAGTTTTTTCCTAAACTACCCTTTGTGTTAAACAGTAGGGCACTTTTTACATTTTAGTGTTCAAATTATTGGGGGGGGGCACTCATCTTTTTTGTGCTGCCCCCCCTTTTATTGAAAGGGTACCATAATTTAACTAAATTTTGGAAGTCAGTAATGGGTGTTCATAAATTGTTACTCGTGCACCATGGCCCATGATTCAAGCTCTGGTACCCATACATTTAAATCATCACATTTAAATCATTGGCAGTCTAGGTACAAACTTTAAATTAAGGTGAGAGTGTGATGGGTGGCATGCCACCCTCTTTTTAATCAGCCTCCTTCCCCTCCCCCAGAGATCACATAACAAATTATTTTAAAAGTGGGTGTTAATTTTTAATTTTACACATTCCTAAAACCTTGCGTGACTCAGTCCCAATCTCCGAATAGCTGCAGTTCATTAGTTTAATAGACTGAGGGTTAATGGTCTGTTAAGGATACATCTGTCGCCGCTGTTCCTGACCTTAATTGCTTTGACCTCCCTCTTTGATAACCTGTTATATTGCAAAAAGCGTGAAGATTATTTTTAAAAAGAAGATGTCTTGGGTTTGTGCCTTTCGAAGGTCCTTATTTGTTGCTCCGTGATGTGTAGAGTGCTGGGCCAGCCTTGTGGCTCTGTCCTTTTTGGCTGGGACTTCCTGCTATTCATTTTCTGACAGCAGCAACTCTTACTTTCGAAAGCTGCTGCACTGCAGATCTCCTCACCCCGCTTCCCTTTTCAGCATCTGCTGATAAAACGCTTTTTGCTGCAGTGGTTGCTGTACCTGATTCCTGACCTTGAATATCTTGGAAGATTATTATTATTGGGGGGAGGCTCTCTGCAATTCAGCTGTCATATGAAGAAGCAAGAATGACATTTTTCTGAATTCTCGTGCACCTCTTGCTCTAGGGCATTTTCCTATGCTCTATTAATGACAACCCCTGAATTCTAATGTGCAGGTACACCCAATAACTGAATGGGATGTTGAAGTGGATTGAAAGATCATCTGTGATCTCAGGTCAGGTCAAGGGCTCTTTCATCCCAAGGAAAACAATAGTGGGATAGTTGTGTGTAGCAAGTGTTGTTTACAGCTCCATAATGTGTTTACTGTAAGTGCAGGATTGATCTAAAGTTTCTAGGGAAAATGCATGCATTCCATTTGTGGAACCGACCATTTCATTAATAATGTTTAGTGTTTTTTTCTTGAAAATATTTCCCAATATCTCCATAAGCCTTACAAGAGCCCTATAAGGTAGATCAACGTTTTCATTCCCATGTTGCAGATAGTTTGTTACGAAGTTTTTACAGTTTAAGACATGTTCTAAATTCTTTTAAATGTAAAAATACGTTTTCGTGTTTGCTGTGAGGAAGGAAACTGTTTTCCAAAATGCAGAGGGTGTTTCCTACAATAAACCTTTTTTTGGGGGGGGGTCATTTTGAGATCCCATTCCTCTTTTGTTTTCTTGTACCTAGTGCATTATGTCCTTTGTTTTTTGTTTTTGAAGGCTGGTGTAAACCATCAAGAAAACTCCATAGCTGCAGTTTTGCCATAGAGCAGGAGTGGCAACCCGTTGACACCCGGGCTTAATTTGGCCCAACTCATTTGCCCTCCTCCCAGCAGTTTTGGCCAAGCCATGTTCATCTTCTCATCAGCTGATGTCATATATAATGATGTCACATATAATTTGGGGGCTGGGCCAAAAGGGGCTTCTGAAGTGCTGACCTTCAGGGCTTTCAAACAACCTTGTGCTGAGCTTTGACGTCCCACCGATCAGCTGATTATTGGAGCTTCAAAACACCATACCACCCAGTGCCATTGTGATGTCAGGTGATTGGCAGGTGGGTGGCCCCACCCACCTGTAAAATTTGGCCCATGAGGATGTTGGGGAGGTAAGGATCTGGCTCACCAGCCAGATCCAGTTCCCCACCCCTGCCATAGAGCATTGGCTTTTGCACTCTTCTGACTTTCAAGCAACCTTTCCCACTTATCTATGTGTCTGCTGAAGAACCCCAGCATATCTACCACAGAAACATTGTGCATTGCAGGGAATGTTCCAGGGATACCATAGACTGGAGATGGGGAGGGGGCAGGGAGTCTAGAATAACACACAGCCTAAACATGGAAAGCCACCATTGGCCATGATTCTCTCTGTGGACAGAAAGTGGTGCTGCACTGTCTCTTTGCAAAAACCCTCTCTGTTCCTTGCATTGGGAGTTAAGAGTGGAAAGCCAGTTCAGTTTTAGGTCTGAAGTATCAATAAGAGCTGTGATGGCCTTTTACTGTCTCTGTAGTGGTGATGGCGAGGTCTCTTGGGCCTCGCCATTACCCCCCCAGCCCATCAGCTGAAAGATGCACCCTAAACACGTCAACACTCTCAGATGGATCTCTGTTGCAGGGAAGGGTGAGCCTTGGCTGCCGTCACACTTTTTCCTGCTGAAGAAACTTTGGTTCATTATATTATTTTTATTTTTAAACATAAAAAGAGCCCTTCTGGATCAGGCCAAAGACCCATCAATCTGGTGTCCTGTCCTCACAGTAGACAACCAGATGCCTTCAAGCAAGACCAAGTCTGTTGCACGCCTCCAGGCCTGTCTGTCTGGCCCTTGGGACTCTTGCTGTGCCATGCCCTGCAGTGGCCCTGCTCTGCACTCTCTGAGTGCTTTTACCTGCTTGGAACGTGCCCGTGGACTATGATAATGCCTCTTGCTTGCCTGGATGGATGTAGAGAGGAGTGGCGGGGGGGGGGGGAAGGTCCGGGGTGTATGGAAAAACCTCTGACTTTTGCATAACGTGAAATGTAGCCTGCTGTGTGTCACAGCTGTTGCTCCTCCCACTGTTGCCTCTGGGTTGCCCTCAGAATGAAAAAGGTTCCCCAACCCGGATTTCTCTCTTCACAATAAGCCTCCCCATTTTAAGGAAGATGGAAGTCCTTGAAGGGGTTTTTCTTTTAAGGCACAGAACATCAGGATTGTAATAGAACCCCTCCTTAATTCTGAGCTGGAGAAGCCCAGATGCTATGCTCAGAATAAGCTGTGCCACATTTAATCTGCATAATGTTCTGACTGCAGCATTTAAACTGTGGAATAATAGGAATAGCTTTGCTCAGATGAGGGGCTCTAGAAAGCAAGGGAGCTGTGTGCAGCTGAGAAACCACACCATGTGAGCAACGGGCTTTGTTGTTGTCATGCGCCTTCAAATTGATTATGACTTATGGCAAGCCTATGAATCGACGACCTCCAGTAGAATCTGTTTTAAACCACCATGTTCAGATCTTGTAAGTTCAAGACTGTGGCTTCCTTTATGGAATCAATCCATCTCTTGTTTGGCCTTCCTCTTTTTCTACTCCCTTCTGTTTTCCCCAGCATTATTGTCTTTTCTAGTGAATCATGTCTTCCCATTATTGTGTCCAAAGTATGATAACATCAGTTTCATCATGTCTTTTTCACAGTCCATGGTATCTATAAAACTCGCCTCCAACACCACATTTCAAATGAGTTGATTTTTCTCTTATCCACTTTTTCCACTGTCCAACGTTCACATCCATACATAGAGATCGAGAATACCATGGTTTGAATTATCCTGACTGTAATGTTCAGTGATACATCTTTGCATTTGAGGACTGTGATGTTCCTGCTTATAGTGTAAATATGGTAAGTGCTGTTTATATAGAAGACATATGGTAAGTGGAGTGAAAGAGGAGGGGGGAGTACATGAGCAGTAGAATGCTGGATGATTGGCTGAGCATTTGAATGGCTGGGAGTATAAATGGAAGAATGACAGTTGAATCTGGGTGGATGTTAGTAGGGTGGAGAAGAAGGTGTTTGGTGGGTGGATGTTAGTAGGGTGGAGAAGAAGGTGTTTGAGGGTGGATGTTGGGAGTGTGGAGAAAGAGGTGTTTGAGGGTGGAGGTCAGGAGTGTGGAGAAAGAGGGAGTTGGAGTTCTGATTAATAATAAGTCAAGTACAAAACAGGAATAGATGAAACTATACGTTTGTGAAACATTCTAAAACTAATCTTGTTATTTCTGATATTTAATAAATACTTATTTGGTTTACCAAAGGCCTGATCCTTGGCTGGGGGATATACATACCAGAAGGGAGGGCAAGGTAATTACCAAGGCTGAACAGAAACAGTATCTAATGGTGGCAGCGGTGAAGGGAGGAATAATAACAATTCAAGTATCCAGAGCAACCCAGAGTAGTATGCATTATCTATAAAGATACAAGGGGGTTGGGAACAGCATAAGCACGCAGTCACAAAAGTAACCAGCTAGAGAGAGACTCAGGCAAAGTCTCTGGGAGTATTGGTTATAGGATGTGACTGGTGGTGCTGCCTAGCAGCGGGATCTAGTGAGATCTGTGCTAGAGCGGAGTGAGAAACCATATAAAGGACGGTCCGGACTGGTGGTATCCCTGGTGGTGCCTAGTGAAAGGCAGTAGCCACAAGCAGGTGGGAACCTGACGGGGAGAACCAGGGAAGGGCGTCACAAGGACCTTTTATAGTTTCCTCATAGCTGCCCTCCCCAGTCCTAGCCTTCTTCTGATTTCTTGACTATTGTCTCCATTTTGGTTAATGACTGTGCCAAGGTATTGATTATCCTTGACAGGTTCAATCTCCTCATTGTCAACTTTAAAGTTACGTAAATCTTCTGTTATTATTTTAGTCTTCTTAATGTTCAGCTGTAGTCCTGCTTCTGTGTTGTCGTCTTTAACTTTCATCAGCATTCGTTTCAAATCATTACTGGTTTCTGCTAGTAGTATGGTATAATCTGCATATCTTAAATTATTGATATTTCTCCCTCCAATTTTCACACCTCCTTCATTTCGGTCCAATCCCGCTTTCCGTATGATATGTTCTGCGTATAGATTAAATAAATAGGGTGATAAAATACACCCGTCTCACACCCTTTCCGATTGAGAACTAATTGGTTTCTCCATATTCTGTCCTTACAGTAGCCTGTTGTCCAGAGTATAGGTTGCGCATCAGGACAATCAGATGCTGTGGCACCCCCATTTCTTTTAAAGCATTCCATAGTTTTTAATAATCTACACAATCAAAAGCTTTGGTGTAATCTATAAAGCACAGGGTGTTTTTCTTCTGAAATGTCTTGGTCCATTCCATTATCCAACTTATGTTATGTACCTCTTCTCTTTCTAAATCCAGCTTGGATATCTGGCATTTCTCGCTCCATATATGGTAAGAGCCTTTGGTGTAGAATCTTGAGCATTACTTTACTTGCTTGGGATATTAAAGCAGTAGTTTGATAATTACTGCATTCCCTGAGATCCCCTTTTTTGGAATTGGGATGTATATGGAACGCTTCCAGTCTGTGGGCCATTGTTTAGTTTTCCATATTTCTTGACAACTTTTTGTCAAAATTTGGACAGATTCAGTCTCATTAACTTGTATCAATTCTATTGGTATGCCATGTGTTCCTGGTGATTTGTTTCTTCCAAGTATTTTAAGAACAGCTTCCACCACACATTCTAAAATTTCTGGTTCTTCCTCATACGGTTCTTCCGTGACTGAATCTGTCATCCTTGCATCTCTTTTATAGAGTTCTTCAATGTATGGCTTCAATCTTCCTTTTATTTTATCTTGATCAATCAGTGTGTTCCCCTGTTGATTATTAAACATCCCTACTCTTGGTTTAAATTTTCCTTTAGTTTCTCTAATCTTTTGGAATAGGGCTCTTTTTCTGCCTTTTTTGTTGTCCTATTTCTATACAATAACTATTATAATAGTTCTCTTTGTCCCTACGTACTAGGCGCTGTATTGTTGCATTTAGGGTTCTGACTCTGTTTCTATCTCCTTTTCCTTTTCCTTTCCTTCTCTCTTTAACCATTTTAAGAGTTTCTTCAGTCATCCATTTAGGTATTTCTTTTTAGCTGGAGGAATTGTCTTTTTGCATTCTTCCCTGATAATGTCTCTGACTTCAGTCCATAGTTCTTCTGGTTCTCTGTCAACTAAGTTTAAAGCCACAAACCTGTTCCTTATTTGATCTTTATTTGCTTCTGGGATGTTATTTAAAATGTATTTTGGCATTATGATTGCTTGTTGTTCTTCTTTAGCTTTACTCTGATTTTTGATATAACCATTTCATGATCTGTACCACAGTCTGCTCCTGTTCTTGTTTTCACAGGAAGTATGGAACTTCTCCTTCTTCTGCTTCCAATTATATAATCAATTTGATTCCTATATTGACCATTTGGTGATGTCCACATGTACAGTCGTCTTTTTGGTTGCTCAAAAAATGTGTTTGCAAGAAACAAATTATTGGCTTCACAGAATTCAATAAGCCTTCCTCTGCTTCATTTCTGTCTCCTAAGCCCCATTTTCCCACAGTTCGTAGTTCTTCTCTGTTCCCTACTTTTGCATTCCAGTCCCCTATGATTTATCAGCAAATCTTGTTTTGGTGTGTAATCAATTTCCTCTGTACCTCTGCAAAAATCTCTCCATTTCCTCTTCTTCTGTGTTTGCTGTTGGAGCATAGACTTGGATGATGGTTTTGTTAATAGGTTTTCATTAAATCTCACTACCACTCGCTCAGCCCTTGTGTTATAGTTCCCAATTGGTTTTGTTACATGATCACTTCTCACTATTAAAGCAACCCCGTTTCTTCTTAATTTCTCATTTCCTGCATAAAATATTTTGTAGTTGCCTGACTGAAAGTGTCCCATTCCCATCCATTTTAATTCACTCACGCCAAGTATTGTAATGTTAATGCGTTCCATTTCTTGCTTGACCATTTCTAACTTTCCCTGGTTCATGCTTGCCATGTTCCTATTGTGTGCGTTGTACAACTCCAGACTCTCCTTTTGCATCTGTGCACATCAGCCTCTGGGCTTCCTTTCGGCTTTGACCCAGCTACATCATTAGTCACAGCGCTACTCGTACTTGTCCATTGTTCTTCCCCAGTAACTTGATGAGTGCCTCCTGACCTGGGGGGTCTCATCTTCCAGCACTATCTTGTGTTGCATTTTGGATACTCTGTTCATATGGTTTTCATGGTAGGAGGTATTCAGAGGTGGTTTACCATTGCCTTCCTCTGCATCTGGATGCATCTTAGTCTGGTGTCTCAGCTTTGGCCATTCCACCTTGGGTGCCCCTGCTAGGAGTCTAGCCTCTTGGTCTAGACTCCTGACAGCTTTGCTCTCAGCTTCTTCGACACTCTCAACCACCCTCCCCATGTTAAGGTGTGCATCCTGGAGGAGGTGCATCAGTGCTACTGACTTAAAATAATTGCATAGGCCTTCCCTCTCCACAGAGAACCTTTGGAACTGTTGTTCTGTGAGGGGAGAGGGCTAGAAATCTCTGACAAAGAATTGTTGGCATTCTGATTCACCTTTCCCAGGATTCATTATGGGTAGCCTTGGCATTTCAGCTGATATATAACATGCATAAATTTGCAGTGTAGATACATCCCTTGAAAACTCTCTGTCTCCACCCAGATGCTACCCACATAGGAATCTGCCTTATACAGAGTCAGACCTTTGGACCATCTATCTCAGTATTGTCTACACTGACTGGCAGCAGCTCTCCAGGATTTCAGACAGGGTTCCCTACAAGCTCTACCTGGAGATCCTGAGGATTGAACCTGGGACCTTGTGCATGCAAAAGTGATGCTCTGCCCACTAAGCTAAAGTCCTTCCACAGAGAAAGGGGGCCTTGCATCCACACAGAAAGAAAGAACAATTAGTACTAGAAGCTTAATTTTTAAAAAACTTCATTAAAGTAGAGATAATTAGAAGAGCAACTGCTGTGCCAGTCAGGTTTTATATGTGAGTTGTTCAGAATTTTGCATGCTTTCCTTTTGGTCAATCCCTGCTTCATGGATCATGCTGTGATTTCTCAAAATCACTTTTTGAGGGGTAATAACTCAAATGCATGTCCCCTTATTTGCTTGGAGAGCTGAACCCTCCAGTTTTCCTTGTCAGCAATACATCAGTTTGTGCTCCTGCTCTCTTAAAGGACGTTCTGTCCCTCTCTTTGCAAAGGGAATATAGTTTAGCGTGCTAGTAAGCACTGAGCAAATGCCAAAAGGATGCTGTTGTCAGAAATTGCTGCCTCACCCTCACAAACCATCAGTGCCGCCCACTACTATCACTGCCACCAAGATCATGGCAATTTAGTGCTGCTGTTGTGACGCAACCGTGGCATTGCAGCACACAATGAATGCATTTCTAAAAATACATTTAAATAATGTTGTATTGCTTCTACAATTTCTTCTCTGTGCCTTAAACCATTATGAAGACTGTATTCCCCCCGGGGGGGGGGACTCATTCTGATGTTCAAGAAAGCTAGAATTAAGGAGTAAAGCATAGGCACAAAGGAAATTGCCTTATGCAAAGTCATGTCATGTTCAGGTCCGATGCTGGATCCCACAGAGAAAGTGGTAAGGCTGGAGGCAAGGCGCAAGGCTGGTTAAAAGTTGCTGAACCATGGATTGCTTCAGGTGAGCAACTTGCTCCAACGAAGGTTGGGATAAGACTGAGGCCTTTTAAGCCTGCTACCAGACTGTCCTCTCTCGGCTCTACCCCTCTGTAGAGAGCTTCAGAGCCTTAGCCAGCCTTCTGGCCTGAAGATGGGCACTCCATTCCATAGCTTCTGTTCTAGTGCGCTCCTTGCACCATCAGACTGGTGATGTGTGATGGGAGGCACCTGATTCTTCAGGCTCAGGGGAAGGTGCCTGTTAGTGTCTGGGCTCTGGCCATGTAAAGTAGGTTCCTCTGGGGGCTCCTGTCCAACAGACTCAGGTGCAATGCTCTCCCTATCTTCTGTGGTCAGCTCTGAGTCGTGAACCTAACCCAGCTCCCCACCTGGTACCCCTGCAGCCTCTGTGTCCACATCTCTGCTAGATTCAGGAGTCATGACAGGTCAGACCATTAGTCCATCAAGTTCACTATTATCTACAGTAGTGGTAGCCAGATGTTGGACTACAGCTCCCATCATCCCTGACTATCAACCATGCTGGCTGGGGTTGATGGGTGATGGTGTCCAGCAACATCTGGAGGGCACCACACTGATTACCCCCTGGTCTACATTGACTGGCAGTACCTCTCCAGAGCTTCAGACATGAGTCTTTCCCAATCCTAACTGGATATGCCAGGAATTGAACTTGAGACCTTTTTCATGCAAAGCAGATACTCTACCACAGAGCTGTGACCCTTCTTATGAGATCTACTTAGGATGTGAGGTTTTATGTGTCCACACAAGGGCATGCTCAGTTAGACATAGCAAGATCATTGCATCAGATCCTACCTTTGTGATTCCTACAGATGATGGATTAAAGATGGACGGTGGTTTGCTGCAGCATGGCATATCATTTGGTGCTTTAAATTCTCAATACAGGGGTCATAGACCTCATTAATCCTCGACTGGTTCTAGATGTAGGCTTTCCAGTCCTCCTTGTCTGGTTAGTACAGCATTGGGAAACATTGGCACAGACCTTTGTTGCACATATTTCTGTCTCTTTTGTTGTTCCTGGCTCAGTGGCAGAGCATCTGCTTTGCATGCAGACGGTCCCAGGTTCAATCCCTGGCATCTCCCAGTAGGGCTGGGAATTTCCCATGTCTGAAATCCTGGAGAGCCACTGCATGTCCATGTGGGCAATACTGAGCTAGGTGGACCAACTATTTGACACATTATGCTCCTGGGCTCCTTCTGGGAGGAAGGGTGGGATATAAATTTAATAAATAAAATAAATATAAGCTAGCTTCCCATGTTCTTCCGAGACCTTATGGCTCCCTCATGAGTCTGGATTTGTTGGGAAGCTAAAGAGGATCAGAAATGGAAGCACAAGTAGGAAAAGGCTGAATTCTTTCCTTCCTTCAGTGTAATGATCCCCAAGTCTGCAATTTTCAAAGCCCTTGCACAGGTTTTACGCAGTTATATGCTGCAATTTTGGCGCAAGACTGTTTATAGTACAGCAAAGACCAGCCCTTATACATCATTTGCAAAACAGTATTCCTTGTGTTTTGTGAAAGCAATAACTCAGAATATGGGAATGCACAAGTTATCCATGGCCCTTTTGTCTCCTGAGGATTTTTCTGAAATAGCCTTCCTTGTCAAACTGGTTACTCAACCCACCCTCCACATGTTAACATTGTAAAAGTGTGTGGGAAGTTTCAGCATGGAGGGGGTGTTTTCCTTCCTTCCTTCCTTCCTTCCTTCCTTCCTTCCTTCCTTCCTTCCTTCCTTCCTTCCTTCCTCTCATTTTTAGTCTCTCCAACCTGAGCTGTGCTTTGACCTTTGCAGACCAGAATCCACTGCTACTTATAGCGTCTCTTGCCCTTCTGTCCAACCTCTTTCCCCAGCCTACAAAATGAGGAGGTTTGGCCTTTTAGTAAAAGCGTTTTCCGTGAAACTCTTTTGCCCCCTGCGCTGAATGGGTGTAGGGTGGAAGAATTTCTACAGACCAGCTTATTGTTCCCCACCCCTCCTCCCCTTCAGCAGTTTCAGATGCATTACGCATGAACGCATTCATTTTTGGAGACAGCTCCCCGGATCAAAAGGCTCACACAGTTTCCCAGTGTGAACGAGTCTCATCTGGGAGAATTACTGTATCAGCTCAGGCTAACTCACAGATCTCATTAAACAAACTGAGCAGTGGTAGCTTTTCTGAAGCACTTGGAGGAGCCACTATGGCGACAGGTGCAGGGGGGGGGGTGGCATTCACACAACACATCTTTCTCATTAGGGGGTTGTTCCTGTGATAGGATTCCCTTGGGAAACTATGCTGTGGAAACTGTACATTCACAAGAATTGCGCACTGACATTCACCAAAGACAGACATTTTCCTGAGCCAGCTTTGGCTTGTTGAAAATGCTGGGGAGGGGAAGCTGTTCTGTGACAACATCCTTTTTATTTTAATGACACTTATCTGTGGCAGTGGAATTCGCTGCCACAAGATATGCATGGAGGCCACCAGCTCATGATGGTTTTACAAGGAGATTGGGCAAATTCTTGGGAGGATAAGACTCTCAAATGCTGACTGGTCATGATGGCTGTGTGCTACCTCCAGGATCAGAGGTAGCAGGCCTCTAAATACCATTTGTTGGGGAACATGAATGGGGAGAGTGCTGTTGCTTGTGGGCTACCCATTGGCATCTGGATAGCCACAGTGGAAAACAGGATGGGCCTTTGGTATGTTCCAGTAGGGCTCTTCTTACATTCTTAGGCCGCATCTGCACTATACATTTAAAGCAGTATCATACCACTTTAAAGAGTCATGGCTTCCCTCAAACAATCCTGAGAGCTGTGGCTTGTTAAGACTGCGGCGGGTGGTTAGGAGACTCCTATCCCCCTCGCAGAGCTCCCGTTCCCAGAGTGGTTTAACAATAAATCCCTCTTCTCAGAGAACTTTGGGGATTAAAGCTCTGTGAAGGGGATAGGGGTCTCCTAACAACTCTTAGCACCGTCAACAAACTACAGCTCCCAGGATTCTTTGGGGGAATCATATTTTATGAAAATTCTATTGATGAGGGGAAACTGTGTTGTGCATATAATTTTCTCAATTTGCCACTTTCCATGTATGTGCTTAAATTATATTTTGATTCTGAAATACCATTCCAGAACATACGTGTGTGTGTGTAGCTGCACAACAGTTTGCCTGAAGCCGCCTTATGATGCACGTGAGCGTTGCTCAATCTTATTTCTTTTCCAAAACACAAAAGGTCCATGTTCAACTGGTCCAGTCATCATTCTCTCATCTCCCTGTCCCATCCCCAAGGAACCATGGGAACCTGGGTGCAGCCAGGTTGGGCCTTAGGATGGGAGGGTGGCACTCCCATTCAGTGATCCACGGCAGCGTTGGGGCATGCAGCCCAACCCTGCTGCGGATCACGAGAGGGTGCTCCCAGGCACCCTCCCAACACAGATAGTGCGGGCTTCAATAAGCCCGCACGCACGCCCCACCTATCTCTCTTGTTAGTGTGAATGCCATGCACTCTGTGTGCGTATGCCTGCCATCACCCAAGATCCCAGCAGGGTCTTCCCTAAGGGGCTAATGTCCCCACTGCCATCTTTGCTTATTAGCCACCTGTATGGAGGCGGTGTTGGGCTACAGTGCCGTAGGCCCGAGGCAGGCTGGTGCCAACCCTTCTCTGTTTCTTGAAGATGTTTAAACGTTGGCCATCTTGAGCATTTTTATTTCCCCTCCCCCATTTATCTGGAGCTCGGCTGATGACATCAGGCACTGTCAATAATAACACTTCCATGGCTTACAACATTCCAGTATAAACCGCTACAGAGGAACTCATAAAAGCCCAATGGGAACAATAGTAGGCTGCTCCTGTGTCTCCCCAGCGCCTTCTCTGAGCACAAAGCATTTATTGTGAGGTGACATTTCACTGAGATCAGATGCTTCCTTCTCCTCCCCCCACTTCCCTAAATGCTGAGAATCCAAACACCCTATTTAACAGCCTCTAGTTTTTTGTTTTTTTAAAGAAATGCTTAGATCGGTGGCAAAACTCCAGAATATATTGTCTGTTATTTGTGATTTATTAATTAGACTCCCCTCCGGGTTTTCCTTCTGTGCTGTTTTTAAAATGTACTTGGCACTGGAGAAATTCAAACAGTTTGGCTTGGAAAGAAACCTCTGTTCCAGATGCTCAGTGATTTTGATGACTATACCGAGTGACACACGCACATGCACCCCCCATCTCCTCTCGCTTTCCGGATGGTCCCATTTAAACAGCGGCCTCCTGGGCTGTATTGGTGGCAGATAATGAGGATTTTAACCTCCTTAATCATGCTGGCCAGAGGTGGGACTGGGGAGAAGCATCTTTGGCTTAAAAAGTGCATGATAAAAATGTCCATCGTCAGCAAGGCCTCTGTGGTTTTTGTGGCTTTTTAAAAGTTCTCAGACTGAGCTAGCAATCCGTCCTGCAGAACCATTTGGGCAGGATTAGCAGCCATGGAATTATTCAGTGACAATTCACTTTGAATTCATCTGTGCAGGACTGAACTCAGAATCTTCTTGTGGTGTTGCCCGTGTGCTCCAACAGCCTCCATTTCTTGTTTATCTCTTGTTTCCTGTAGCCTCTCCTTGGTAAAATCATGGAGCCTGATTTGCCTTTTGAGGACTTTAAAAAAATAAAAACAATTCTGTGAGAGCTTCTGTTTGCCGTTCTTCCGGTTTTAGACCTCACCTTTAGAACTTACATCCGTGAGTGGTAGAAGGGCACATGTGTGGGTGCATACCACTCATGTGCTCTGTGACACCTGTATGGACATTAAGGTGTGCAGCCAGCTATATCCGATTGCTGCAACTGGTGAGGTTCGTTTTGAACTGTTTAATATGTTATAGGACAATCATTTTTTCTAATGATTCTTTTAATTGCTTTAGAAATAATGTGATGAAGTGGTTAGTCAGACAAAGGCCATATCTGCGCCTTACATTTAAGCAGTATCATACTGCTTTAACAGTCATGGCTTCCACCAAAGTAATTGGGAATTGTAGTCTGTAAAGGGTGCTGTTAGAAGACCCCTATTCCCCTCAAAGAGCTACAATTCCCGGAGTGGTTTAATAGTCAATCACTCTTCTCAGGGAACTTTGGGAATTGTAGATCTGTGAGAGGAATAGCTGTCTCCTAACTCTCAGCACCCTTAACAAGCTACAGTTCCCAGGATGCTTTGTGGGAAGCAATGACTGTTTAACGTGGTATGATACTGCTTTAAATGTACAGTATGGATGTGGCTTAGGACAGTGGAGACCTGGGTCCATGTCCTCATTCAACTTTGAGGCTCACTGGGAGACGTTGGGCCAATCACCATCTTTCACCCTAACTTACCTCATAAGATTGTGAGCTCCATGGAAGAAAGTTGGGATGTCATCAATCAGTGCAGGACAGTTTACTGCAGAGAAAATGAATATAGTGTACATAAACTTCAAAAAAGTGCAAGTGTGTGTGGAAATGTGTGCAGTGTGTGGAGATGTGAAGACAGGGGCACTGAATACAAGTGAGAAAGTATGTCCTCAGAGCTGTTCCGCAGAGTATATGCAGAAGAATGAGTTACTAGAATCCTGGGATAGTGAAGCAGACCATAGATGAGAACTTCAGGTAAGGGGTGCCATTTTTTTTTAATACTCCCACACTTGGGGAGAAAAACCCACACACAACATAACTTCTCCTTCCATGTAGATAACTAGCATATCAGGCAGAAAAGTTTAGCATAGGCCTCTCTCTGATGTGCTAGGTAGCTATATTGGGGGAAAGCCATAGCTCGGTGGTAGAACATCTGCTTTGCATGCAGAAGGTCTCAGATTCAATCCCTGGCATCTCCAAGTAGGGCTGGGACAGAGCCCTGTCTGGAAACCTGGAGACCCACTGCCAGTCAGCATCAGTAGTACTGAGCTAGATAGGCCAATGGTCTGACTCTGTACAGAGTTGTGAAGGCCCAGGGGGGGAAATGGAAAAAAATCAGAAAAAGATTTCCCCCCCCTGGGATTTCCCAGTTTTTCTGGAAAAAAACCTGTCCCCCCCCCATTTTTCCAGGCCTTCATATCTCTAACTCTATCTGAGGCAGCTTCCTTTGTTCCTAAGTAACTGTGTATTTATTTATTATATTTATACCCCACCTTTCCTTCTAAGGACCTCAAGGTGGCATACACAGTTCCCCCCCCTCCCCATTTTATCCTCACAACAACCCTGTGAGGTTAGGCTGAGAGTCGGTGACTGGCCCAAAGTCACCCAGTGATCATCATAGCTGAGTAAGGATTGGAAACCCGGTCTCCCAGCTGCTGTTCTAACCCTCTAACCACTCCACCCACTGGCTATATACATAAGAACATAGAGATGGTTTTTTTTTTTAAAGAAGTGGAAGATCATTCACAAATGCTAGCATCCACCAAAGTAGCGCTGTCCCACATTCTGCCACCTCATTCTGCCTAATGCATGACTTTTCTCTTCAAGAGAGAATTAGATACAAACCTGTGTGCACTGATGTCCCCATTACCCTCTATTTTTCTCAGATGGGTTGCCTTGTTATCATTTGCATGGATTGCATAACAGGCTTTTGTTGCAGGGCAGGAGGTGGGGGGGGGGCTTCATTAGAGGACCCAGACGCAGACTGGAGAGGAAAACTGGGGAAGAATGCAAGCACAGGGGCGGCAAAAACAATTAGCACCACTCCAGCTTTTCTTTTTCTTCCCCACCCCCACCCCTCCTTAAAACCCACTTTGTGCCAGGAAGCCTGCCTTATGGGGACATGACATCATGAGCAAGAACCACATGATCTCTGGATTTCTGGCAGACTACTTCCTTTTTAATTCCTTGAGCTGATTTGGCTGGGTGGCTTTTCGGAGCAAATCTGAAGCATTTCTATTCCCAGCTTGCAAAGGTGACATTGTGACGAACAGAGTCAGGGTGCCCCGTACAGACACTTGGGTGTCTGAAAAGCTCTGGACTGGAGGCTGCTCCAGTGGTTACGTAGGAACAGTCTCTCTCGAAACATGACTGGTTCGAAGATGGTGGGAGGGGGAGGATTTTCCTTTGCCTTCTCTTGTCGCATTCAGGAGACGTGAAGCCTCTTGGATAGAAAGCTAAAGTCTCCAGAGCACTCCATCTAAGGACTGGAGATAATTATGTATACACATACCATCCCTCTTAAATAAACACAGCCAGTTTCCTCTCTATATCTGCATGTAACAATGCAGACAATTCAGCGTAGAGCTTGTTAAAGCCAAAGCACATCTCAGGGAAAAAAATGGTGGGTAAATCTGACTCAGATACATGAAGGGAATGCCTACACTGTAAATATTGTTTAAGTGGTCCCCCCTCCCCAAGAATACTAAAAATTGTACATTACTCTGGTGAGGTGTTGAGAGTTTTCAGAAAAGGGCAACCAAACTATCAGTGGGCTGAAGCAACTCCCCTGTGCAGAAAGGTTACAACATTTGGGGCTTTTTAGTTCAATATGAGAGAGTGATAGAGGTGTATACAATTATAAATGGTGTGGAGAAAGTAGATAGAGAGAGGTTTTTCTCCCCTCATAGTACTAGAAACCCAGGGCCATCCAGTGAAGCTGAATGTTGGAAGATTCAGGAAAGACAAAATGAGGTGCTCCCTCATGTAGCACATAGTTAAATTATGAAATGTGCTCCCACAAGATATAGTGATGTCTATCAACTTGGACAGCTTTGCAGCAGGATGCAGAGAGTAGGAATAAATGGACAGTTCTCCTAATGGAGGGCTGTAGTAAGTGGATTCTCCAAGGATCGGTATTGGGACCTGTGCTTTTTAATTTGTTCATAAACAATCTAGAGTTAAGGGGTGAGCAGCAAGGTGGCCAAGTTCGCTGATGATACAAAATTGTTCAGAGTGGTTAAAACAAAAAGGATTGTAAACAGCTCCAACAGGACCTTTCCAAACTGAGGGAATGGGCAGTAAAATGGCAAATGCAATTCAATGTAAACAAGTGTACAGTTATGCATATTGGAGCAAAAAAAATATTAATTTCACATATGCGCTTATGAGGTCTGAATCGGTGGTGACTGACCAGGAACGAGACCTTGGGATCATAGTGGATAGCTCAATGAAGATGTTGGCCAATGTGTGGCAGCTGTGAAAAAGGCAAATTCCACACTAGGGATCATTAGGAAAGGTACTGAAAATAAAATGGCCCAAATGCTTTTATATAAGTCTTTGTTGGGATCACTTTTGGAATACTATGTACAGTTCTGGTGGCCTCACTTCAAAAAGGATAATTGTAGAGTTGGAAAAGGATCAAAGAGGGCAACCAAGATGATAAAGGTGGTGGAGCGACTCCCCTATGAGGAAATTTTGCAGCATTTGAGGCTTTTTAGTTTAGAGAAAAGGCGAGTCAGAGATGACACAATAGAATCATAGAATAGTAGAGTTGGGAGGGGCCTATAAGGCCATTAAGTCCAACCCCCTGCTCAATGCAAGAATCCAAATCAAAGCATTCCCGACAGATGGCTGTCCAGCTGCCTCTTGAATGCCTCCAGTGTTGGAGAGCCCACTGCCTCTCTAGGTAATTGGTTCCATTGTCATATGGCTCTAACAGTTAGGATGTTTTTCCTGATGTTCAGTTGAAATCTGGCTTCCAGCAGCTTGAGCCCATTAATCCGTGTCCTGCACTCTGGGACGATTGAGAAGAGATCCTGGCCCTCCTCCGTGTGATGGCCTTAAAGATTTGTAAGATAATGTATGGCATGGAGATAGTGGATAGAGATAAGTTTTTTCCATGTCCTGTAACACTAGTGGATGTGCAATAAAGCTGAATCCTGGGAGATTCAGGACAGACAAAAGAAAGTACTTCTTCATGCAGCACATAGTTAAGCTATGGAACTTGCTCCCAGAGGAGGCAGTGATGGCCACCAACTTGGACGACTTTAAAAGAGGGTTAGACAAATTCGTGGAGGACAGCAGTATCAAAGGCTGTTATGCACGATGGCTGTGCCCTGCCTCCACAGTCGGAGGCAGTATGCTTCTGAATACCACTTGCTGGAAACTGGGGGGGAGGGGGAGTGCTCTTTGCACTCAGGTCCTGCATGCTGGCTTCCCATGGGCATCTGGTTTACCGCTGTGAGTACAGGATGTTGGACTAGATGGGCCCTTGGCTGTATCCAGCAGGGCTGTTCTTAAGCTCTTATGGGAATGAGTATTGAACCAGTTTATAGTTTAGATATGCCCAAAGAGCTATGAAGGAGAAACCATTAGGCTAGGATATCAGTTTGCTGTGTGTTGTGGCTGCACATAAGAGCATAAGAAGAGCCTGCTGGATCAGGCCAGTGGGCCATCTAGTCCAGCATCCTGTTCTCACAGTGGCCAACCAGATGGCCTAATGGGAAGCCTGCAGGCAGGACCCTGAGCATAAGAGCAGTGTCCCATTCTGCAGTTTATAGCAACCAGCAGCCTGGCTGGGAGTCCATAGTCTGTGAGTTCAAATCCCCGCTCGTGTCTCCTGGGTGTCAAGGGCCAGCTAAAGATCACCCCCACGTGCCCTGCCGCCTGTGCAGCCGTGGGCAAGCTGCATAGTCCCAAAGAGCCCAGTTGCCCCCCAGCTGGCAGTTGCGGACAAGGAAGAGGCTGCCTTGTGCAGCTGTGGGAAGCTGAGCAGGCCCTAGTCAGCAGGGGAGGACTAGCCTCAGAGGGAGGCAATGGTAAACCCCCTCTGAATACCACTTACCATAAAAACCCTGTTCATAGGGTAGCCATAAGTCGGGATCGACTTGAAGGCAGTCCATTTCCATTTCAGTCAGAAGCATACTGTCTCCAACCTTAAAGGTGCCACTTAGGCTAATTGGTTCTAGTTATTTTCAGTTAGTAGTTTGCTCTAGCCATGTTACTCCCCAGTCCAAATGCCATGAAGCTGTGACTGGATCTAACTCTACCTTAGCAGAGAAATTTTGTTATATCTTTTCTTTTTTTGAACTTCTGTTTCTTTTTGTCCAGAGCAGCAATCAGTTATTCCAAGCAGTCTTAACTTGACAAATTCTGCAATGGCCTGAAAAGTGTCCTGGCCAAACTGGGTATCCTAAAAGTAATTTGGCAGGATAATCCAAGCTTGAAAGAAGGAGGGTGCAGCTTGTAAACTCATCAGCACTTCTTTGCTGACAGTATCCAGAAGGGGCAGCTGTGTTAGCCTGTTGCAGAAAAAACAATAAAAGAGTCTTGTGGCACCTTAAAGATTAACACATTTTATTCTGGCATAAACTTGCATGGACTAGAGTTGCACTTGATGAAGTGAACCATAGTCCCCATGAACTTATGCCATAATAAATGTGTTAGTCTTTAAGGTGCTACAAGACTCTTTGTTATCCTTTGCTGATGCTGCATACCTGCAAGGTTACAATGCTAAGCAGGACTGCTCATAGCACCAATTAAAAAAAAAGTATGCCAAGGGAACCCAAATTCTGAGGACGAAATAGGGCGTTCTTTCAACATTTCCCATAAATTTGCTCCAGCTGCATTCTTCATTTTATACCTTATTTTAGCCTCTTTTTCAGTAGTTTTTTAAAAATAGTAATGCTGTTATAACAGGGAAGAAATTGATTAAGTGGAAGGCAAGTGATAGTATGGGTGAGAGAAAAAAGACCTAGAGAATGTTAGAGGGGTGTGTGTGTGCGCACGTGCGTATGCATATATATTGCAGCAGAGTGCAGAAATAACTGGTCTGTTAAGACTGGCAATTAAAAGAATGAAGAAACTTAAGGTTTATTACTACAAAGAGGGAAAGTCATACATGCTGAAACAGCCTTGTGGCCTGCACTCAGGGAGCCATTACTAACTAACTGAGAACAAAGGCAGAAAGAGAAGGGAGGAAGGAGAGAAGCAAAACCTGCAAAAACAACAAACACATTAGAGGAAGAATCAGCAGAGGGAAGAATGGATTGCTTTTCTGTCTGTCCCCCTCCCCCTGGTTAGAGTCACTTGTAACATATGTTGGTGCTTTACTCCCAAGAGAGAAAAGGTGTATAAGATTGGGAGCAAAGTTGCTCCATCAACAACCTCCATCTAGTGCCAACTTGCAGATTAAGCAAGTTTCCTTGCTCCCATTGGAGGCTGGGAGGATGAAGCACCTAGTCTAGATTCCAGAAAGACTTCCAATTTCTTGGTTTAAACAACCAGCTGAGACCATGCCATGGTATACACCTGGGCAACACCCAGGTGTGATTTGCAAAGTCTGCTTTGGGACAAGCACCAAGAGGGACTGAATGGACTTGTATTAGAAGTTAAGGAGGCCTCAAAAAAAGAAAACCAACCCTTCAGTTTTCATTTTTGAAACATACAAATTCAAAGCATACGAATCCCTCAAAAACTGTGTTATGTTGATTGGATTATAAAACAACAAGAAGGTCTGGTGGTTTTGTTTTGTTTTGTTGGCCCAAGTAAATGATCAAGAAGAGATAGTGCTTCTCTTCAGCAATTCCCAGTGGAATGTGAATGGAGGACTGAAGATTGAAATCATTATTGTGGAGGCAGGATTGTCTTGTAATTAACCCTTTGACTAAATCTGTGGTTTTATAAAAATCAAAACTGAGATCATTGCTTCAGCAATTTAGGCCATTCAACTCTGGCTGATTCTAACGAGTGCAATTCATCATGTTTTCTTTCTGATCTGGAAGAGAGAGATCTGATAGACATAGCCAGAGCTGCGACACCCACGCATAAGGAGGAGAAAGTTAAGGAGATCTCAAGTGTTACGAAAGTTGGGAGTGTGATGGAAGAGAATAAAAAGGGTTGGTGGATTTATTTTCCAAGGTATGCAAAAGCAGAGCAAAATTCGGAGGGAAGACTAGTTTCCAAAAAGAGAATTAGAAAGCCAAAAAATGGGTAGAACCAGACCATGCATGTGTGCCTCACTCTGCTCTGAAATGGGCATTCTGTGCTCATACAAGGGAAGATAATGTGTTCCATTTTCTTTTACGTATTGGGGATTATCGTTGCCCCTTAAAGAAAGGCCCTGCTGCCTCTTTATTCCCCAAAAGGAAACAGACTCAGAAAAGCAGAGGAGAGAGTTTAGCAGCATCTGAGATCTTCCTCATGGCTTAGCTAAGCTTCAGCAGCACCCCAAGAAACCCTTTCCTCCTTACCCTTCTCCCTGTGAAAGACAAAGACTCCCATTACAGCCAGATGCAGGGGCAGGGCAAAGTAAGCCCCATCACACATGCCTGAGGTCCGAGTGCTTGCAAGCCAGGCAGAAAGATCTCCTGCCTACCTTGCAAAGAGGTGGGAGCCTGGCCACCCAGGCCTGACAGCTTCCCTACCCCACCCCCCACATCTGGAGAGAAGCAGGGCCAAGCTCACTACAAGGCCATCCACCGGAGGAAAAAAGCCAGCTGTGTGCCAGCCAGGCCAGCCCCTGGTCACCAGCTGGCCAACTTCCATCCACTTGCCCACCTGTCTGTTCATTCATTCTCTGAGGAGCCTGGAATATTTGGTGATTATTATTATTTATTATATTTATGTCCCATCCTTCCTCCCGAAGGAGCCCAGGTGGCAAATGCAGAAACAATAAAATAATTGAAACATCTTAAAGCATCTAAAAACAATTCCAATACAGATGCAGACTAAGAAAGATCTTTACTTAAGAGACTTGTTGGAAGAGGAATCGGCTTTGGGTTGTGCAGTTGGTGTTGGGTTCTTGCAGTAGCATATGTTCATTTGTAACAAACGGGAAGTTTGCTTGGTTATTGGGAAGGAAGCAGGAAACTACTTAGTAAATGTGTACTTTTTAAAAGAAAAACCCTTAGGATCCTGGCAACAATCCTTACTTAAGGATAATCATTTGGCAGTGTGTATTTAACTTTGGCTGATCTTAATGTGAAAATGTGCTATTAATTTGTATGTTCAGAGGACATTGAGTAAATAATTTTGGGATTTTAGCAATAACTACATAATCTTTTATGGTTGATTCCAGTAAGAAGGAAATATGCACTTATTTTTTCTCTGTTCTGAGCACACTGCAGAATTTATTTTGGGTTTTTGCAATATTTTATGACTGAGTACGTGCTAGAAAACACAATTAACAATATCATATTTCTGAGAATTGTTCATTTATTATGGCTTTTGCAATAGAATTTTAGTGGACTATTTAAAGGGGAAAGTGCAATCACATTCTCAAGTGGTAATTTTCAGAACCTTAGGTAGCAATCATGTACCCACTTACCTGGGAGTAAGTCCCATAAAACTCAGTAGGGCTTATTTTTTAGTGTATGTGCATAGGCTTGCACTGTTAAGGATCAGTTTAATAGAAGCTTTGTGTAATCTATATTTCATTGATTCATATAATAAGGCTCCTCTAGAAAGTGATCCACTAGAATTTATATAAACTTTTTAAAAATAAGGCATTAGTATGATGAGATATGTAGCTGAATGGCTATACCCTCACTTTAGATGGCTGATTCATCCATAAATGAACTCAGAGTAGACCCAGTGAAAACAGTGGACTTCCATCCGTTTCAGTGAGTCTATTCTGAGTATGACTAAAATTGGATGTCACCTGGTGCATTTGAAAAGTTCTTTATTTCTATGTACTTGATGTGTTTAACAAATGCTTAGATATATATATAAAAATGTAAGTTATTGGTCTGAAGCTAAGACAATTTGTGTCCATCTCATATAGGGGCATACTGTTATATCCTGGTGCATAAAGGAGATTATAAAATCCTGACAGGGATTTTTAGCACAAAGATTGGGAATTATTGGTAATTGCATAGGAATTTTTTTTTATTCATTTATGCAACTTATAGACTACCAACGAATTACAGTGAGTACTAAGGCTCTGGACAACATAAATTAAATAAAATTCCTCAAAAGACATGAGAGAACAGATAACTTTTAACTAGGTGACAATCTCAAAAAGTAGTAGGTGTTTGTGTCTCCTGGGGAAGACAATTATACAGTTGGAGTGCCACTATCTTGCCTGCATAGCCCATTGCAAACTGAGCCACACCTGTGCATAAGACAATGCCCCCTCCCACTGACCTCAGCTGATCAAAAACACAATATCATTGAAGAATATCAAAAAGCTAATGAATATGATTGATACTGCTGTATTATGAATGGCCCGTTTGTTTTTGATGTGGAGAAGGCCTTTCATAGAATGGAATGGTCCTATCTCTTTGAAGTCATGGAGAAGTTTGATCTGGATAGAAATTTCTGTAGATGAATCTCCAGTAGCTAAAAAAAGTACTAAGAATTTGCCGGAGGGGGGGCATGATGCTTCTGGTACACCAGATCAACTGGTTTAGCACCCTGATTCCATCCAAAGATTGTTGGAGTTGGTATAATTTGGCATAGGAATATGTTGATATACAGTTAAGGACTTTGATATGGTTAACTCAGATGGAACCATCTTCCTTACTAAGAAAAAAAGGATGCCTTCTCAGGTTTTGTAATCTTCAAATAGATATGAGAACTCAGTATATCCAAATACCTTGCCTTTGGCAGCAGTTATCAAAGACCTGATGTTCAACTTAAATAACAGACTGGGAAACATTTATATATGGGAAGATAAGGGGATAGATAATTACAAAGGACTGCTTGATGAGGATAGTCATGTTAGTATCTTTTCTTTTTAATAAAGCAGGACTACAGCTCAGCGTCAAGAAGACTAAAGTAATGACAACAGATGATTTATGTAACTTTAAAGTTGACGATGAGGACAATGACCTTGTCAAGGATTATCAATACCTGGGCACAGTCATTAACCAAAATGGAGACAATAGTCAAGAAATCAGAAGAAGGCTAGGACTGGGGAGGGCAGCTGGAAGAGAACTAGAAAAGGTCCTCAAATGCAAAGGTATATCACTGAACTCTAAGATCAGGATCATTCAGATGATGGTATTCCCAATCTCTATGTATAGGTGTGAAAGTTGGACAGTGAAAAAAGCGGATAAGAGAAAAATCAACTCATTTGAAATGTGGTGTTGGAGGAGAGCTTTGTAGATACCATGGACTGCGAAAAAGACAAATAATTGGGTGTTAGAACAAATTAAACCAGAACTATCACTAGAAGCTAAAATGATGAAACTGAGGTTATCATACTTTGGACACATCATGAGAAGACATGATTCACTAGAAAAGACAATAATTCTGTGAAAAACAGAAGGGAGTAGAAAAAGAGGAAGGCCAAAGAAGAGATGGATTGATTCCATCAAGGAAGCCACAGCCCTGAACTTACAAGATCTGAACAGGGTGGTTTATAACAGATGCTATTGGAGGTTGCTGATTCATAGGGTCGCCATAAGTCGTAATCGACTTGAAGGCATATAACAACAAATCTACAAGGAACAGTTTCAGTTGCTCAAAAGAGAAGTGGGGGCCTTGAGCTGCGGCCTTCTCCCCTTTCTTTCCCCAGAATGCTTCAGAGTCCCATGGTGCTCCAGAGACATTCTTCCTAGGAAAGGAAAAAGGTGGGGTGGTTGAAGGCTCATAATTTTTCTTGCTGCCTTTCCAGGAAAGAAAAAGGAAGGAGACCTTGTCACTTCCTGGTGGGTTTGTAGGATGCAGGGAGAAATCTAGGGGAATTTTTCCTGTTATTTGGGGGGTGTCCTGGATGTACTTTGGGAAGGATGTACCTTACCTGGTTTTTCTTTTTGTTTCTTTGTTGGGGTAGATGTGGGTTTGTTCGTTTGGGGAGCGTTTAGCCTGCCCCTTTTTGTTGTTTTTAGGGGGGTTGCCTGTTGTGTGTTTTTGGGGGGGAGGATTGTGTGTGCGTGTGTGTTCCCAGGATTCTTTGGGGAAAGCCATGACTGTAAAATAGTATGATACTGTTTTAAATGTATAGTGCGAATGGAGCCTTAAAAAACTAGCACATCAAGGAGATGGGTGGTAGCTCAACCCTCTCCTTCCTGTCAAAGTTTTCTACTTGAATGGAGATTTTTATATATACTTAAGGAAGAAAAAAAAAACAGATCTCTTCCCTGCAGTCTGACATGGTACATCCCTTCTACCAGCTCAGAACTCTTAACACCTCATTCTGCACAGCAAGTGGGCCTCCATCTCTCTCTCCTCTGGAGCTAATTCTCCAACCATTTGTTTTCTTTTATTTAGATTATTTAGATTTATATTCCGCCCTTCTTCTCAAAGGAGCTCAAGGCAGCAAACACACAAAAAAGGTAAAGCAGTATAATTACAAATAAAATAAAAGCCTATCTTAAGCATCTAAAAAAAAAAATCTCATGCCTTCACAGCTACTAATTTCAAGGTTGCCATGGCCAGTACCTTCCAGCCATCAAACGCCTGGGTAAACAGGAATGTTTTTAAATTCTTCCTGAATGGTAACCGTGAGGGAGACCTCATCTGGGAGGGCATTCCACAAAAGGGGATTAATTTTCAATCTCCTTCTTTCCTGCCTTCCATTTCTACAGTTTAATGTATATTGTGAGACTATAGTGTGTGTGTGCGTGCGTGCGTAGCTACAATGGTGTCATGGAGGGGGAACGCAGAGGGCAACAGTGTCTTTCAGAGCAGGAGCAATAATGACATCATCTGGCAGAGTACCAGGGCAATTGACAAACCCTCCTTGCTCTGGGAAGTAAATGAGGTGATAAGGAGGCTTTCAAGTTTTGCTATTGTTTGCCATAGGTTAGCATACAGGAAGTCAGAGAATGAGGAAAATAATCAAGCTGGGGGGAGGAAGTTGGTACTTTTTTCTTTATCTTTGATGGGATTCTTGCTTCATGCTAGCATTTTAAAGGGTGGCATTTCTTCTTAAAAGCTAAAATTTGCATTTCAGCTGATCAAAGGTATTTTGTTAAAGCTCAAGGTGTTTTTTACAAATTGAATTTATTCTGTAAGCATACAACTGTAAAATATACAGTTGATCTTAACACATTCGTTGTTATTCTGTTTATGGAGATGGGTGGTCGAGGATCCCACTGCTTTCTGATTTTTCGGGTTCTCCTTGGAGGCATGTCTATGGGGACCAACAGGATAATCTCTTGCTCTTCAAAATTTACCATTACACCACTGATCACCTATTGCTGTTTTGCATAAGGCCTAAAACAAGCGAGGAGACATTCAGTTTGAGACAAAACGATCAGCTGTGTGAAAACTGTGGATTCTCATTCCTTATCTGGTCTGATGTTGGCATTCATAAATGCAAAAAAAAAAAAAGTTAATAGAAGAATTATATCTCTCCAATCCATGAGGATTGTCTGCCCCTTGTAGCCCCAGAAATTATATTTGCATGTTTCCTGTACAAATGTGCTTCCTTCTTTTGCGATTGCTGGCTGCTGCTTGAGTTGAATTAATTTTTTTGCTTTTAAGCACTAGATATGTGGGATGCAGGGAAGTCCTACAGCTCAGTGAGAGAGTATCTGCTTTGCAGACAAAAAGGCCAAGTTTCAGTCCCCAGCATCTCCTGTTAGGGCTGGGAATGTCCCCTGTCCAAAACCTTGGAGAATCACTGCCAGTCAAATGTGGGCCAAGGGTCTAACTCTGTATAAGGCAGCTTCCGGTATATATACATAGTGACAAGAAGTAAAGGCAACTCTGATACATCCTTAAGGGGTAGTGAAATAGCCAGCATTGTGTAAGTTTCGAAGAGACTGTACAGCATCTTCCTTCCTACAAAGGAAAAACAAAATAGGATTTGTATCCATCTTCTGTTTAAAATTCTGGGTGGCACCCAGCTAAACAGTTCTGCTAGTGCAAGGACTTTCAGCTGTGCTATGCAACTTCCCCACCCTCTCCTTTCACCTACACAACCCCTAAATCCGTTCCAGGGGTTCCCCCAACCCTCTTACGAGGGGTGGTTACAGGGGCAGGAGAGTGTGGGAATGTTCCATTGGTCATTGCAAAAAGGAACACTGCGCTAGTGAAAGGATGCAGCTCAGTGATGAAGCATCTGCTTTGCATGCAGAAGGTTCCAGGTTCAATCCCCAGCATCTCCAGGTAGGGCTGGGAACACCTTTTCCCTGAAACCCTGGAGAGATGCTACCAGTCAGTGTAGGCAATACTGAGCTAAATGAACCAATGGTGTGACTCAGCATAAGGCACATTCCTGTGTTCCTTACTGTCTAGTTGGATGCCATCCTTGTTTTTGGGGATGGGGGGTACCAGTCAAGGAGATGCCATGAAAGACTGGTGGGGACAACATTTCCACTTGTCTGCCCCCATTAAAAATCTTCAAATCTTTTATTTGGTTTGAGATAACCTGTGCAATGCAGCAGACAAAGGTTAGAATTAAAAATATTGTCACTGTTTACACAAGGCAGCTGTTCAGACAAACACAGAGGGCATTGTGAGAAACTTAGTGCCTCTTTATTGAAGTGCTATAACATCTGTGCGAAGAAATTAGGAAATGGAGTGCTAATAATTGTGAATAAGACACAGAGATGAGATACAGACTGTTCTTGCTGCCTGTCTGTCTGTATAGTGATACAGCACAGGAAAAGCAGAACTGGTGCAGAAATACTCTCTGCGATACCCATTTAA
This sequence comes from Rhineura floridana, assembly GCF_030035675.1. Classification (NCBI taxonomy): domain Eukaryota; kingdom Metazoa; phylum Chordata; class Lepidosauria; order Squamata; family Rhineuridae; genus Rhineura; species Rhineura floridana. The sequence goes on from NC_084481.1 coordinate 218,813,133, forward strand.
ATGCCACCCTTTCTAGGTCCTATACAGAATTTTGCATGCACGGAATTGTAGGATACAGATCCTTCCACCATGACCACCACCAGTCTCTGACTCTGTAATGTGTAGGATTCATGGCTCCCTCCCCCCCCCCATTTGTCTAAACCAGGAATTAAAAAACTGCACCAGTCAATATAATTTACATCAGAGAGCTGTCCCACCGACTTCAGCAAAGCCGCTACGGAAATAAGTGATTCACAGAATTGAAGCTTAGGTAGCATTGCTAGGGAACTGGGTTTGGATGAGATTAGCCAGGCTGCTGGTTCTCATTCATTCATCCCTTCTTCTCTCTCTCCCTCCCTCTCTTTCTGTAGGTGGACGCATCTGTTCCTTTTCCCCTTGCATCGAACAAGTTCAAAGGACCTGCCTGGCTTTGGAGGAACTTGGCTTTACTGAAATTAATACTTTGGAGATCCTACTCAGAGTGTACAATGTTAGGACAATTAGCTTGCAAATCCCTGATCTTGGGAAAACAGCCAAGGATCATGCTAGTGCAGAGTTTGACAGAGGCAACCCATCAAATCAAGATGCCCCGTGTGCTGGTCTTCAGCAGGGAACTGTACAGTTTAAAAGTGCTGTGCCACTCAGGGAAATGGTGGGTCACACTGGATATTTGACCTTTGCTACCAAAAGCCTATTTTAGTTATATACATAGTTACGGCCTCCTTACTGGCCTCCCTCCCGGTCAAGTACTTTTTGCTCGTGAGGCAATTCCATATATAGTCAGATTGAGTAAGATTATGCTTTTGTGTAAATAGCATGCAGGAGCACCAACCAGATCAGCTTCAGCAGTACACTGTCGTTCTGGAACACAGCTTGGCTTGCTGTCAGGTAGGAAGATGGATTAGCAGCTAATAGCTGAGGGTTGGAATTTGCAAAGTAAAAGTCACTTGCTGAGGTGGAAAAAAAAAATGACCACAAGGTTTCTTTGTGCTTTCTGGAATTCCTGCATTGATCCTTCCCTCTAAGAGGGTGTGCAATAGGGAGACTTTGTTTTTGTTTTTATATCTACCGTTAGGGATTTATTTAATATTTGGATTGTTAAAAAAGATTTCAAAAGAGGCCCAGAATTAGTTAGCAGTGCCCCCAAGGAGAGTCCCAGCAATTGTGTGGATCTATATATAGGCATACATGTATACACCCACCTACCCCCAAATAGCATCATACCTGATTTATTATGGTCAGCTGACAGGTATAGAATAGATGTTTCTAGTGGCTGAGTTCACACATAATAAATTAGGAAGCTTGGCTTAATAAACCATAGTGTGCACCATCTGCGATCTGGTGCAACACATCCTAATCGCTCATGCTTCACTCTTCCCTTGGCCAGTGCGTAATCAAACCAGGAAGGGGATAGCTTGCTGTTACACTTGAGTTTAAGATTGTGGTTGGCTTGTCCCTAAAAACTCAAGATTTGTAAGCCAACAACAAACCATGGTTTAAGGTTGACACAATGGGTTAAGGTTGCTTAATTTACCCTAACAAACAAAACAAACCACAATCCCAGGTGCAGATGTAATACTAAACTATCCCTTCCTGGTTTGCTCACCTGCTCACATGAAAGGAGGGGCAAAGCAGGAATGATAGAGGCTGGATGCACCAACAGAGTATAGTTTATTAAGAATTGTTGCATGTGAATGCAGCCATTATCGCATATAATGGCAGGCTGAGATGGTCTGTGTTCATACCATAAATCAGCTGGTTCCACCCCTTGTTAGTGAAGAGCAGGAGTTTAACAAGTATGGCTACTTAATCATATAATCCAACAGATAGCAGGCAATTCCCCCCCAAATTAATGGGGAAAATTCTTTCGGTTTAGAGTACATCATGACACCCAGATGCACACACACGAAGGTGCCCCATTCTCTTCATTGGAGGGATGCAATCCACATACATTCTTTTGCATTTGCAGCTTTGAGTCACCTTCCATTGGAGTGAATGAAGAAGTGCTCACTGGTATAGGAACATCACATGCATAATGCAGCTCCTGTGCCTCTGGATCAGCTGTCAGACTGAAGTATCCCATTAACATCCATCATGATCCTATGGGGCGACTGATTTGCAGAAGTGTGCCCTTAAGGTTGCTATTCTCAAGCCATGTAGCCCAGAGCAGCCTAAATGCATCCATTGATATTCTTCCAAAGCGATTTGGAAGATTAGAATTTAAGGCCATAATCGGCCTAACACAAGAGCAAGGAACCTGTGGCCCTCCAGATGTTGTTGGACTCCAACTCCCATGCACCCCGGCCAGCTTAGTCAATGGTCAGGGATGATGGGAATTGGAGTCCAACAACATCTGGAGAGCCACATGTTCACTATCTCTGCTTAACACTTGCTCTGGGATACTCTCATTGAAGTCACTTCTTGGGAGGAATTCATTTGAGTGTCACCACTTCAGACATAATGTAACTCAAAAAAGCACTGTCAGGATTTTCCTCTTTCAGTAGTAAGTAAGTTGGTAAAACGCTCTTGGACAATACTGTTTGAGGCTACCAGTAAGGGGATGCATGACTGAATGAGTTGTATTAAAGATTCTGTAATAGAGATTCCAGATGCAAAACTAGTTCTTGGAGGGAGAAGGTTAGGCTACAGGTCTTCTTCCTAACAACCAATGTTGAATGGGAGTTTTCTCTATGGAGAGTACTTCAATCTGTTCCCTGCTTGCATCCTGAAATAATAGTATTCATGAACAGTTTTGCCACCTCTCCTGCTCTTTGTGTGAATAAATCCATAGTACAATTGCACATCTGCTTGGTCATAAATAAATGGATAGATTTGTACCAAAAAGCTTATTTGATCTATTTTGTATGTTAGACTGGTATTTACAGATGTCCATTACTGTGAATATTATAAGAATAAACTCTCCCTGGTGTTCATAATCAGCATTTGTGCACTTCACAATCTTATCTGCCCAGGAACTGGATAAAATGCAATCCATCAGGTAAACCTTTTTATCCATTCCAGGCGTAGGCTGATTAGTAGATCTGCCTGAAAATGTGAAACTGGTTTGCCCTTTTCTTGACCAAAAATAAACATGGCTGAGCTTTTAACGGGTTGCAGCCATGGTGCTAATCTATAACAGTTTAACAAAAGTTCCCCCAACCACGACAGCAAAGATAGGACGGCAGAGCAGATTAAAAATTAGGAAAGCAAATCATCCGGGCTTGAGGCTGTTACGTAAGTGTTCCAGGGCTCCAGCTTTCCTCCTCCTCCTCGGAAGGCTGTGGAAGTCTTTATTGCAACCCTGCTCAAAAGTACTTTTGAGGGAAAGCGGGATGGAGGCTGCTGCTGCGTTGTTAATGGGGTAACGACAAGTGTATGCCTTGAAGCAAAGGGAGAACTGCACACACATGTAAGCATACGATCAAGGGAACTAGAACTGGGAGGAGGAGGTGGCTCAGACCTGCAAAGGGAGAGGAAACAAACCGAGCGAATGCCAATTGCCAGGCTCTGCGATGCCTTGCCCTTAGTTCAACACTAGTACAAAGTGCTTCTAGTGCAGCGATAGGGAACATTCTTCAGCCTGAAAGGTGGGTTCCCTTTTGGGCAACCTTTTGGGGGCCATGTACCAGTGGTGGGTGTGGCCAGAGGCAAACATGGGTGGAGCAATGAATGTAAATGTTACCTTTGTACAGGAGGCTAGTTTCTACAGATTCACACCCCTTTCTGTCCTCCATTCAGGCAAGCAAGAGGCAATATCAGAGTTTAAGGGCACATTCTGGCCAGGCAAAAACACTCAAGGAAGGTGCAAGCAGGGCTGGTAAGGGGTGTAGCTGCAGAGGGGATATGTTTTATTGAATTTATGTCCTGCTCTTCCTCCTGAAGGGCCAAATAGAGAGGCGTGGAAGGCCACATTGGGCCTGAGGTTCCCAATCCCTAGGGTACACAAACCACTAATGAGTGAAAATCCCAAATCAATGGGTTGGCAAAGGGCAAGCTGAAATGTTGCACACAGTGGTGCAGACATAGGTTAATTACTGTCTATTTCATATTGCTCTAGCATGTTTATTCAGAAATAAGTAGAGTTCAATGCGACTTACCCTTGAGGAGATGTGTGTGGGATTGCAGTCTTAGCCAGTCTCATACAGCCTCCCTCTGTTGCTCCTGCCTTTGCTGCATTGCAGTGAATTGAAAAATACTGTAATAGGGGGCTGTATTTTCTTTTCCTTTTGCCACGTGACAGAACATCAAACATAGTGGTGTAAAAATGTCAAGCAGGTTTCTCCTCTGTTATTAAAAAGAAGGGGAGATTAATAAAGGTACAGAACAGGGACAGGTTTTAAAAGCTGGCATCCCTAAATGAAAAATGGAAATGGGCTGCCTTCAAGTCAATCCCGACTTACGGCTACCCTATGAATAGGGTGTTCATGGTAAGTGGTATTCAGAGGGAGTTTACCATTGGTTTTCTCTGAGGCTAGTCCTCCCCAGCTGGCTAGGGCCTGCTCAACTTGCACAGGTGGCAGGGAATGTAACCCCTGAACCACTTTATGTGGGGGTGATCTTTAGCTGGCTCTTTACACCCAGGAGACACGAGCAGGGATTTGAACTCACAGACTGGACTCCCAGCCAGGCTCTCCTCCCAAGTGTGCTATACCAGCTGTTCCATCCCTAAATACATAGGTACTTTTCACAGCTGCCTTCAGCTGGGTGGGCTACGTTGCATGTGCATACCTTACAGCAGCTTTCACCCTCCAGGTGTTTTGGACTAAACTCCCATGAGCCTCGGGCAGAGCAGCCATGATGAGAATTGTAATTCAAAGCATCTGGAGGGCACCAGGTTGGCAACAACTGGTTTACTGTGCAGATTCATCTTTCCCCTTGTCGCTTGCTACCTGCTATAATGATGCAGTCAAACTGAGTATTCACATTTCAGCAGTTATGAATGATGGGGCCCAGCACCTAGATTTCACAGCAGAGCAATAGAGGGTGCAACCTGATGTATTTGGTAGCTGTCTTCTTTAATCTCTCACCTAGGCAGCTGTGGCAGTAATGTCATTACCTACAGACAAGTCTCGGCATGCCTGATTTAATTGCAAAGTCTCCTCCGGCATTCCTGATGGAAAGGAAGAATGCCTGCCCCAATGCTGGCCTTTGCTGTGTTAACCACTTCGCTGAAGCTTTTGTCAATCAAGACATACACAAACAGAGGAGCTATGGAAAACTATAATATCTTTTAAGAACACAAGAAGAGCCCTGCTAGATCAGACAAAGGCCCATGTAATCTAGCATCCCGTTCTCACAGTGGCCAACTAGATGCCTATAGGAAGCCCAAAAGCAGGACATGAAGCATTAAAAGCACTCACCCCATGTGTAATCCTCAGTGACTGGTATTCAGAGGTATACAGCCTCTAACAATGGGAGGTACAACATAGCCCTTATGGCTAGCAGCCACTGATAGTCTTATCCTCCATTAATTTGGCTAATCTTTTACAGCCATCCAAGTTGGTGGCCATCACTAAATCTTGCAGGAGAAATTCCATAACTTAACTATGCACTATGTGAAGAAGTACAACCCACAGGGTGTAAGGGGTAGAGATGCAACATTGTATATGCAATACGAACCTAAACTTACTGTTTTAATGACATAAAATGCATTATTATTTTCTGTCAGGCTGTCTATTTATTTATTGAATTTATGGATTTATTGATTGATTTACTTCATCTCAAAGCACTTTCACAATGCAATAAAAACACATAAAATAATTGTGTACAATTTCAAATCCAAGACAGGTATTATGCTATTTGGCATATTTACAAAATTTACAGAATAATCCTATGCATGTTAATTCAAATGTAAGACCTGTTCTTTTCAGTGGAGCTTACCCCTAGGTAAATGTGCAGGTGTCTGTGTGCTGGGGAAGAAATGCTGAGGTCAACCACAAGTCAGGAGCCAGATCAAAATGACAACAGATGGAGAAAACTTGCTTCTTCAAGCTAGATCACAGTCACTAGACAGTTCTCCAACCTTGTACCCTACATATTTTTGTACTACAATCCCCATTTTCCCTAATCATTGGCCACTGACAGGAATTGAAGTCCACAACATCTCATGAGCACCAGATTACGGAAGATTGTATCAGAAGAAGGCCCCATATGATCCTCTCATGAAGAAGGTGCTACCCTCTAGGAGCAGAAATTTACCTTGAATTTGAGTATTATAGTCAGCATGGATTTTTCGCATTCCGCAATGTTAAATTGAAAATGCCTCCATGCCATTCTGATGCTTCCCATAAACTCATTTCAAAACAAAACCTTACAAAATTTATAGTCTTGAACTCAAAAATGCTTGCTTAACAGCCCTCTAAATTTTCATGGCAATACATGAAACAGAGAGAATCGAGAGTTCAAAGTGTAAAAACGAAAAAAAAACATCCCGCTGTTGAAATTAATTAAAAATCAGCCATGGTGACAGAGTAATCCTATTACTGACCTTGTCTCATACTCTGATCTTCATCTTCTGCAGTTTAAAAGTTCAAAAAATGCCTGGCCGATTTTTAATTAAGAAATTTTGCATTGAACTCAATGATAATGTCGGGCATGCTCAGTAAGAACCAACTCTCAGTGTTCTAAAAACCAGACTCACAGCTGCTTGGCTAATCAGGAGGCCACACCCACATCAGACTTTGATTTCACTTGAGACAGTCATGGCTTCCCCCAAGGAATCCTGGAAAGTGTAGTTTGTGGAGGTTGCTGAGAGGAGACTCCTATTCCCCTGACAGAGCTCCAGTGGCCAGAGTGGTTTAACAGTCAGCCTCTCTGACTGAAGCTCTGTGAGGGGAACAGGGCCTCTCCTAGCAACTCTCATCACCCTTCACTAACTACGCTTCCCAGGATTCTTTGGGAGAATCCATGATTGTCTAAAGTGAAATAAAGGTCTGGTGTGGATGTGAGCAGGAACAGCTTTGGTTTAAATTTGGGTGGAAAGCTACATGTGCCTGCTATAGAATAGAAAGGTGGGAAAAACCCCATTGAACTCAATAACTATGCCAATGATCAGACCTGCCCTCCCATCACTTCCCTTTTGCCCCTTCCCTCCCCCTTCCTTCACAAACTACCCTTCCCAGGATTCTTTGGGGGGAGCTATGACTGTTTAAAGTGGAATAAATGTATGGTGTGAATGTGGCCCTTGTCTTAAAATGCATTTCACTCATTCCAAAAGGAAAAAATATATAAATGTGTTGCTGTTCTTCAGTGTTCCTTCAAATTAAAAGGTCTGTGGGAGGGGGGCAAAAACTGGCAGTTTTCAATTTCTTCCCCCCTACCCAGGACTTCACACACTACTCTTGCCATTACCTTCCTGAGGCCCAGTGCCCTGAATCCGTAGCAGTCATTTTTTGCAGCTTCCTGCAGTGACAGCTTTGGACATCCACTCTTCTGCTCGTGTGTCTATCCTATCATTTCAGTACTAGACTGGCACATGCAGGGGTTGCCAACCTTTGTGGGGCCAGTGGGCACATTTGGAAATTTGACAAAGTACTATGGGTGCCAGTCACAAAATGGCTCCCATGGGGGGGTGGCATAACAAAATGGCTGCTGTGGAGGCATAGCATAATGTAAAGTGGCTGCCATATCTAAAAAAGCAGAAAACGCAACAGGGCCACAAAATGGTGCAGGCATGTCCCCCATAAATGGGGGAAAGAGACCTTCATCAGTCATCGCCATTCTTACACAGAGAAGTGTTTTGCACCTCTCCTCTATTCAGGACAGAAGGGAGGAAGGGTGTCCACTCCTGGCATCCAATGAAATGTAGGCTTGTATAAGGGGGGTGTTCAATGTAGAAGAGGCTGAACCAATGCAAACGGACTGAGCAGGAAGAGCAGATGTCTCTTGTGCATTGTGGCTCTTTGAGGGAATACCTGTGGTGTCCTTTTGTGGGCCCTGTAGAAGATACTGGTGGGCATACTGGCATCCGCAGGTGTTGTGTTGGTGACCCCTGCTCTAGGACATCTGAGCTCTGCTGGATCGGGTGGCTTCTTTGAGCATGTGTTATGCACTCTTCATCCATTAAATTTCTACACCAAAACATTCTGGGGTGCCATTTAACGCAGTGGAGATGGGTAGCTCCAATATCAGTGGGGCAGAGAATCCACTCCAGATTTTAGTCCAAACTTTCAAAGAGCTGCCCAAGGTGCTAAAAGTTCAGACAAAAACCCGGAGCTGATTTGCTGCCCCACTGACATCAGAGCCACCCATCTCCATTGATTTTAGCTATCCAAAGCTGGCAAATATGCCCAACTCTGCTGATGTAATTTGGGGACGTGGAGCAAGACACCCACTTCAACAGCTGCTCCAACAGACTGCTTTTAAAGATGTAAATGTGTGGGAAGCACTGACCTCATTCTCCGTCATTATTTCTATAGTACTTTCCAGCGCACAAACATCTTACAGTTCATACCTTATAAGAACATACGATTTTAAGAATCACCTTGCAGGATATTTGACCAAAGGACCATCAGGTTCCACATCTTGCTTCTATTAACATCCAGCTAAATGCCCCTACTAAACAGGACATGCTAGAAACAGAGGTCTCCTGTTGTTCACCTGCTCAGTCTAAAGCATAGACACTCTATGCTAAAAAATTCAAGAAAAGTTAACCCTGCAGTCCATTTGTGAGGCTGGTCAATAATGTGCATATATCTGCATGCATTTACATAACATTGCTTTCAAGGAAGCACTAGATTCCCTGGACTAGTGAAAAACCTGTGCTGAGATTTCACCAAATGTTGCATACATATCTTTGTAGGACCAGAACCCTGTGTTTCTCAACACAGAGAGAAATCCCTGTTATAATGGAAGGATGTAGCTCAGTGGTAGAGCACATACTTGGCATGCAGAAGCTAGGTTGAGTTCTTGGCCCCTGCAGTTAAAAGAATCTGGTAGCAGATGATGGGGAAGACCTTCCTCTGCCTGAGATTTTGGAGAGCTGCTGCTTTTCAGAGTATACAATATTCGGCTAGACGGACAAACAGTCTGACCTGCATTATTTGTTGTTGTTGTTATGTGTCTTCAAGTAGATTACAACTTATTTATTTATTTATTGTATTTATATACTGCCCCATAGCTGAAGCTCTCTGGGCGGTTTACAGTAACTAATGACTTATGGCAACCCTATAAATCAGCGACCTCCGAGAGCATCTGTCATGAACCACCCTGTTCAGATCTTGTAGGTTCAGGTCTGTGGCTTCCTTTATGGCATCAATCCATCTCTTGTTTGGTCTTCCTCTTTTTCTACTGTTTTTCCCAGAATTATTGGCCAAAGTATGATAACCTCAGTTTCATCATTTTAGCTTCTAGTGACAGTTCTGGTTTAATTTGTTCTAACACCCAATTCTTTGTCTTTTTCGCTGTCCATGGTATGCGCAAAGCTCTCCTCCAACACCACATTTCAAATGTGGTGTTGGAGGAGAGCTCTGCACATACCATGGACTGTGAAAAAGACAAAGAATTGGGTGTTAGAACAAATTAAACCAGAACTATCACTAGAAGCTGACCATGGCTAAAATCCATTGCTAGCTCTATCTTTCACTAACCATTTCGTTTTTCAAAAAGCCATCTGCTAATGCTACATCTAAACTCATGCCGTGGCATTAATTTCAGCTGATGCAGCCTGGGGGTGTGGACAGGGTGCTTGCAGCAATACATCCAATCATGTGTTCCCTTGATCCTTGCCCTTCCTAGCAGAGACTGTGTGACTGGGTGGGTTCAGAATGCAGTCAATGCAACGCTGCATGAGGGATGGTCTCTGATGTCCTCCAGGAAGCACCGAGTCACACCATTGGTCTTATAGTTCAGTCTTGTTTACACTGACTGACACCTAGTGTCCAGGGTTTCAAGCCAGGGTCTCTCCAATCCCTACCTGGAGTTGCTGGGGAGTGAAGTTGGGACCTTCTGTGTGCAAAGCAGATGTTTTACCACTGAACTAGAGCCCTTCCCCAAAATATCCACCAGATGTGCACACACCCTATTTAGGCAAGGAGGTACAGAGCAGCTGCAAGTATTCTTGAAGGATGCTGATTATCTCAATCCATCCCAGTCTAGTTTCAGGCCTGGTTTGAGGACAAAACCAGTCTAGATGGCCATGATAGATGGCCTTTATCAAGAGTGAGGCACAAGAAGTGCAACCATTCTTCTAGATCTCTCTGCATAAGAATGTAGGAAGCGGCCTTATACTGAATCAGACCTTTGAGACCTCTAGCACAGTACTGTGCACACTTAATTGTCAGCGGCCCTTCAGAGTTTCAGGCAGGGGACATTCCCACCTCTACCTACCTAGAGATGCTGGGGCTGAACTTGGGGCCTCCTGCATGCAAAGTAGATGTTCTGCCAGTGAGCAGCAGCACTTCTGCAGGTCTTGATGCCACTAGCCATGGCACTCTCCTAGACAGACTCTGTGGGATGATTATGGGAGGCATCATATTGCCGTAGTTCTCATCCTATCAGCAGGGCTGAGGCCAGAGAGTAGCATTGGGAGAGTGTTTATCACTCCGTAGTATCTAGAATGTGGTGTACTGTAGAGCACAATTTTATCACCAATGCTTTTTAACATGTATATAAAACTGCTGGGGAGGGGGGGTCAGGAAGGATTTGGGGTGGAATGTCATCAGTGGGTTGATGACACTCAGCTCTACTTCTGTATTACATCTGAATCAGGCGTAATGCAGTAAGGGAAGGTTGGCAGCCCAGTGGTAGAGCATCAGAAGGCTTGCATTCAGAAGGTCCCAGGTTCAGTCCCTGGTATCCTAAGATCCTAGCAATTCTGGACATCATGTGCACAAATTGGAAAAGCAGGTAAGTGGGAAAACATGCCTTCCTAGCACTGCGTCCCTCCCCACTTTTTTCTTTCTTTCAAGCAATGCTTCTACTGACAAATGGACTCTTGAATACATGGTGGCTATCACTCTGAGAGCCAGTGTGGCATAGTGGTTAGAGTGTTGGACTACAACCTGAGAGACTAGGGTTCAAATCCCCGCACAGCCATGAAGCTCACTGCGTGACCTTGGGCCAGTCACTGCCTCAGCCTCAGAAGAAGACAATAGTAAACTACCTCTGAATACCACTTACCGTGAAAACCCTATTCATAGGGTCACCATAAGTCAGAATCGACTTGAAGGCAGTCCATTTCCATTTTTCATCACTAACTCTTGTATAAGCAAATTCCTTAGTTTAACTTTGTGCTGTGTGAAGAAGTACTTCTTTTGTGTGTCCTGGATCTTCCAACATTCAGCAATATTTCATGTCTCCAAGTTCCAGTATTATGACAGAGAAAATCCTTCGGGAAAGGGCTGTAGCTCAGTGGCAGAGCATCAGCTTCGCATGCAGAAGGTCCCACATTCAATCCCCAGCATCTCCAGGTAGGGCTGGGGAAGACTCATTTCTGAAACCCTGGAGAGCTGTTGCATAGACAGCACTGAGCTACATGGGCCAATGGTCTGACTCAGTATAAGGTACAGTTAGGGGATAATTAGGAGGAGAGGAGAGTCTTAGTTTTGAATTTATGAATGCTTCCAAATGAGGTTAATTTGCAAATGGGTCACTGAGATCATGCAAACAAGTCAATGGCAACAGGTTTTTTTAAGCTTCTCTAATTTTCTCCAGAAAGGGTAAATCCAGATTAATGAGGGGAAATCCAGACTGGCATTTTGTTGCCAACAACACTGTGTAGATGCTGCAAAAAAGCCCTTGCAAACATGAGGAGCACCAATCCCACAATTAGGGTTGCCAGGTTCAATCCCTGAGACTGATCCTGTATCTTTAGGAGAAGAGAAAGTCAGCCAAGTGCAGGTGTTCTTGCAACCCTGTAATAGGAAAAACCACAAGGTGGAATTCTCCCTTCTCCCTGCACAACTTTTAAAGATGCAAAAGACCTCTTGGAGGCTGGACCTGGCAACCGAGATGTCTTTTGTATCTTTAAAAATTGTGCAGGGGGGGAGGGGAGAATTCCACCTTGTGGTTTTTCCTATTACAGGGTTGCAAGAACACCTGCACTTGGCTGACTTTCTCTTCTCCTAAAGATACAGGATCAGTCTCAGGGATTGAACCTGGCAACCCTACCCACAATAAACACCCACCTGGTTGTTTCTATTTCCCCTTCTTGGCCAAGTTCCTAGGATGAGCCTTTGAGCCTCTTGTGCGCAAGTTCCAGAGTTAAAGGTCTTTTTGAACTTTTAACCTTCCTATGAACTTTTTACCCTCCTATGCAGGAGAGCCAAAGGAACCATACAACCAAACACAAACGGTGAGATTCACTGCTAATCCTACTCAGAGTAAACCCACTGAAGTTAATAGACACAACTAAGGTTCATTAATTTCAGTGTGTCTACTCTGAGTAGGACTTAGTTGAGTACAACCCAAAGCGACTGAAACACCTAGTCCTCCACACAGTGTTACTCAAATATATGCATACCGAGAGGTGTTGTGCTCTTAACATATGGGGAATATTATGTTATAATGCTATGGCCCAAAATCAGTAAATATGATAGGAGTTGGGAACCCTGTGGCTGTCTGGTTCACTCATTTGGACTGTTGTAATGGGGGCCATAACTGGACTTTATAATGTATGCACCCAGCACCAAACACATGACATCTTGTGTAAGCAGGCTGAAAGAGTGTACAAATGTGTGTGTGTGTGTGTGAATTCACCCAGTATGCAAGAAAGATTCTGCAGACTGGAGGAGCCTGTGGCTATAAAGGGGGGTGGGGAGTGGTAGAAGAAAGGACACAATTTTTTTCTTCCATTAACTTTCTTAAGCTATCTTCCTTAGAATCCAAACCTTATTGTCATAACTATTGAAAAACATCACAGGGGTTTGGTTTTGTTGCTACGGATATGTATTTGGCCAATCTATTTTCCTTTCTCTTTCACCTTTCTTTTCTTATTTGTTTAGTTAACTGTATTTTATGTGGTTTGGCTCAAGATTAGGCTTTGGCAACATATGCACTCAGCACCAAGCAAATCATAAAATATTGGATGGAATCATATTGGATGGAATCATAGAGTTGGATGGAATCTTGCGTGTCATCTAGTCCAATCCAGCCCAATCTCCTCCTTTGAGAGGAAGGAAGATCACTAAAGGAGATCCTAAAGGATTATAACAGGGTGGGGAACCTGTAGTCATTCAGACATTGTTGGACTTGGAGCTCCCATCAGCTCTAGCCAGTGTGACCAATGACCAAGGAGAATGGGAACTGTAGTCAGGGGTGTAGTCATCCAGGGTCTGTGGGGGGTCTTAGACCCCCTTACATTTTTGGGTGCAGGGTCCCAATATCTCCAGCATCCTTTCCTGCTCTTTAGAGCCAATCAGAGTGAAAGGAGGTGAGTTAGCCACTGAGAAGACTCCTCTCAGTAGCTAACACACTCCCCTTTCATGCTGATTGGCTGCTACGTACGTCTGTTGTTGAGGGGAACATCACATGCAGGAAGGAGTGTGGAAATGATGAGGGAGAGCAAGCAAACAAGCAAAAGAAGGGAGGGAAGGGAAGGGGAGGGAAGGGGAGAACTTGGGCTGAAGACCTCTCTCTCTCTCTCTCTCTCTCTCTGTCGCTGCTACACAGCCTCTAGCTTTGTTTGTTTGTGAACAACAATCTTAGGCTTAACCCAGCAGCAAAAAATGGGGGAGGGGAAAGATGTGTGGTTTTGTTCCAGCCCAAAGCCAGGAGTAGTAAGGGAGGAGGAGGGAAAGAGAGAGAAAAAGTGTGTTGGGGCAGGGAGGGGAGAAAGGAGTGTGTGTGATGGTGCTTCAGCTTTTAATGATGTTGGGTAGTGTTAATGATGATCTCATGTTAATGTTAATAATGTTGTGTCATATATGATAAGGTGAAATGCAAATGGTGTGTGTGTGTGTGTGTGTGTGTGTGTGTGTGTGTGTGTGTGTGATGCAGCCAACGCCAGAAGTTAGGATGAGGAATTTCCATGCTTACGTTTCCTCCTAAAACTCATCAGCTCTGCCCAGATGTAGTTACTATGAGTCTTAGTATGCAACCAAGAAGGAAAATGCAGCAAACGAAGTTGATTACCTTACAGCATCTTAGTACATTTGCCCATGTACATGCACAGAAAATAGTAGCTGTAGCTGAAAGGCAGCACATGGAGATCTGCATTGATCGTTGTAATGCATCAGTAAGGGGAAGTACTCCAAACAAGATAAAGAGACTGAAAGCTCATTTTATTGTATGATCTTAAGGCTGTATAATCTTAGAAGGGGCATGGCTGTGTGGGGGCATGGTATGACTGTCAAGAAGGGGTCCTGCACTTCTGAATTTGCCACTATGCTACTAGTTGTATTTCAACAACATCCTCATTTTTATTCTATAAAGAAGGGCTCAATGGGTTGGGGAAGGTGAGGGTTAAAAACTTGATCTACAACAAATGTTTTGGAATACAAGTGCATTTGATTTACTGTTACATTTCAGAAAATAAAAATTCTGAATTTTAGGTATAGCATTAACAAAATTCTTGTCCTCACAGACATTTGGTTGCGAAAACAGGAAAGGTGGAAGACATTGGCTTTTGAATTGCTGTTTTTATTGACTGTTCCTTCTGCTGTTATTTCACCTACTTTAGGGCTGTTTTATCATTTTTAGGAGTGTTTTTTGTAAGCTGCCTAGAATCCTGGGAGAGATGGGATTTTAAAATGTGCAAAATAAATAAAATGTGTCGACTGTTATTTAATGGGCTTCATTTGAAGTATCCTTCAACTCTGATTCTAACGTACGTTAAGGTATCTGAAGAAAATGTTACTGGAACAGTGAGGATGTGAAATTCAGGCTATTCTAACAACTGGGCAAGGAGAGGGGTGTGTCATATGTGGGTTGTTGTTGTTGTTATGTGCCTTCAAGTCGATTACCACTTATGGCGACCCTATGAATTAGTGACCTTCAAGAGCATCTGTCATGAACCACCCTGTTCAGATATTGTAAGTTCAGGTCTGTGGCTTCCTTTATGGAATCAATCCATCTCTTGTTTGGCCTTCCTCTTTTTCTACTCCCTTCTGTTTTTCCCAGCATTATGGTCTTTTCTAGTGAATCATGTCTTCTCATGATGTGTCCAAAGTATGATAATCTCAGTTTCATCATTTTAGCTTCTAGTGACAGTTCTGGTTTGATTTGTTCTAACACCCAATAATTTGTCTTTTTTTCAGTCCATGATATGCACAAAGCTCTCCTCCAATACCACATTTCAAATGAGTTGATTTTTCCCTTACCCACTTTTTTCACTGTCCAACTTTCACATCCATACATAGAAATTGGGAATGGAGCAAAAATGAAAGGATAATTTGTGTCAATGCCTCCTTCAATATTGCCACTTTCCCTAAAGGTGCAGAAGGTTATATGCCTCCAAATACCAGTTGCTGGGAATCACATGTGGGAAGAATATTGTTGCGCAAAGGTCCTACTTGTGGGCTTCCCAGAGGCAGCTGGTTAGCCACAGGATGCTGAACTAGATGGGCTATTGGCCTAATCCAGCAAGGCTCTTCTTCAGGTTGTTGCTAGTGACAACTTACCCTGATTTGCAGGAATATCCAGAATGCTCTGTGCAACATGCAGCAACTGTGTATGCTGAGATGGATGAAAGAAGGATCTATAACTAGGAAAACTGCTCACATATGGCTATGCTAGAGTGCCCTCTCAGAGGACAGTCCCAGAAGAGGTAATACTATTATCTGAATAAATCCAGTGCAAAAAAGTAGCTCATGTACATACATGTTCAAAAAACTTAGTAGGTGACCAGGGACATCAGTAAGACCTTGGGAATCAACACCTGAAGGTTACAGATTCAAAGGTTTTGTGGACCAAGGCAGGTGCAATAAAGGTAGGGCATTTGCGTAGCCTTTGCATGGAAACACCCACATTCAAAAGAAGTCTGAAGGTCACTGTACAAAGGACTGTATGCAAATAACGTACCTGGAGTACGTTGCCATAGAGGCAAAGTTCACTTTAATTGTAGGCAACAGATTGGTGTAAGATATTATCGATGCTGCAACACTACGATGTTGTTTGACCCTTGTGTATCATGTGCAGGGTGGGTGCAAAAGGAAACCAGAAATATTTTATGCTAACAAAGACAGGATTGGCTGGCCTGCCTACCCAAGTGGGAAAATTAATATTTGCCCCAATGAACAATCTTATAGATTGTGTTGAGCAGCTAGCTTGCTGGACACCTCCACTCCCACACACTTCTTCTTCTTCTTCTTCTTGCAGCTTTCTTGGCTCTCTCATTTCACTGTGATGGGTAATAAATCCCAGCAAAGAATTATATTGCCGTTCTTGGGCTACCAATGCCATCCACATCTTTGGCTGCTGGGGGCACAGAGAGACATCATGTGATGGTGTCATGAGAACATTACAAGGTAACAAGAGTCCTGTTGGATCAGGCCCTTGGCCCCATCCAGTCCAGCATCCTGTACTCACAGTGGCCAACCAGATGCCCCAGTGGGAAGCCCCAACGCAGGACCTAGGCACAAGAGTGCTTGCATGAAACAGTGTAAGTGACATTTCTTTGCAGAGGATTTAGTGGGAGGGTGAACCATGGGGATACCACTTTCAATTTCACTTTCATGTTGAATCTCCCCTAAGGTGCTGGCTTTGATGTGTAACACTTTATTTGGGCAGCGGTGCGTTTTTCCTCCACCACGCCACAGTAGCTACCACAGTAGCTGGCTGGGGCTGATGGGAGTTGCACTCCAAAACATCTGGAAGCACCAAATTGGCATAGGCTGAGTTAAAACATCCAGAGTGGTGGGGAGATTTGAAGCTGTGTCTCCAGTGTCTCATTCTGGCTCAGAAACAAGGAAGCAATAAATGAAATCTCAACATTTTAGACACTGTGAACTGTGATCTTTCCAGCTCTCTTGAGGGGGGCGGGGAGGGCAGGGAGTGAGAAGGGATTGTCACAGTTCCCAAGATACTAATTGTCACACTTGCCAGTCACATTAATAAGCAAGTCCCCTGTAGCTCATGATAAATTTCCATTGTGATCCTGAAAAAGGCTGACCTTGGCAGTAATGACAATGTAAAGAAAAGAAGGCCGTGTTCAGATTTCGGTAGAGATGTCTCGTAAATCTTAAGACTAATAAGCCATACTTGAATAATGTTATCTTGTGCAGGGCAGGCAAGACAGGCTGTGAGAGAGTCAGGTTCTTTGGAAGCTTATAAAATAGAACAGAGAAATTAGGACTCTCTGGGGCTTCCACTCAGGAGCGTTGGATCCCTACAAGCCAACAACAAACCTGATCAGAGCCCAGTCTAGCCCCTCACTCATCCTCAACGGCAGATGTAGGGAAAATTCAGCATAGCGTTCCCCATGCTGTCCAAAAGTCACAAGGACCCCATGTTGGTGTGATTCCTCTGCACATCTCATCATGCCTTAGTCAGTCTGAGGTAAGAGACAGCCCCGTCCTGCATTATATGGAGCCATTGAAAAATGGAAATGAACTGCCTTCAAGTCAATTCCAACTTATGGTGACCCTACGAATAGGGTTTTCATGGTAAGCAGTATTCATAGGTGGTTTATCACTGCCATCCTCTGAGGCTGAAAGGCAGTGACTAGCCCAAGGTCACCCAGTGAGCTTCATGGCTCTGTGGGGATTCAAACCCTGGTCTCCCAGGTCATAGTTCAACACCTTAACCACTTCACCACACTGTCTCTCACACCACACTGGCTCTCTATGGAGCCATTAGCTGGAGGAAAACGGGTTGCTCGGAGATTGCTCCTCTCTCTCCCAGGAAGAATACAATAATATCAGAGGAAGCTCCGCTTGGCCCCAGCCATCAGCCAGAGGACCAATACCTTTTGGGAAGAGCCGCCTTCTCCTTCCCTTCCAGAAAGGAGCTTCTAGAGCTGTCCAAATTTCTCAGAAAACTAGTTTTTTTCTGGGAAAATGCTGAGGTTTTTCTTTTTACTATCCGCCCTTAAAAAACCCAACAACCACTTTCTAGGAATATAGGAAGCGGCCTTATCTTAAGTCAGAACATTGGTCCATCTAAGCTCAGTACAGTCTGCACTGACTGGCAGTGGGTCTCTAGGGTTTCAGACAAGGTGCCTTTCCCAGACTTACCTGGAGATGCTGGTTGTTGACGCTGGGACCTTCTGCATGCACAGGTGATGCTCTTTCACTGAGCTATGGCCCTCTGGTTTGAGCCTGGCCACCCTTGAGCTGGCACACACAGCTCTGGTCTCCAGCAGGTGGTAATGGTCAGCAGGGGCTCAGGAAAAGCAGCTGAAGGAGTCACTGCTGCTGACCCCAATATCTACCACCAGAGGCAATTGCCTCATTTTGCCACTGGTTGCCCTGGGGCTGCTCAATCTAGCTCCAGCAATTGTTCTGTCATCTTAAAACAACACCAGCACCAAACTTTAAAACAAAAGAAAACTAACAGCGAACGGCCACAGAACAATTGCTGTTTCGGTTTTCATGGAATATTTAGGGGGAAATTCCATGTAATTGTTTTTCCTTTCCTTCCCCCCTCCCCGTTAATGTAACATGTTAAATATTGCTGTGTTACAGTCTATGTGTGTTAGAATTGCTTTTTAATATTCTTTTTAAACCTTTTTTTAAAAAACATATTTTAACCCTTTTTTAAAGATGTCTTTAAAGCTTTTTAAAAAAATGTTTTTAAAGTTGTTTTGTTTTCATGTATTTTAAAGTCTGTTTTTATGATGTTTTAAAGTGTTTTAGTGCTTTCGTTTGCCATCCTAGGCTCCTGCTGGAGGAAGGGTGGGATATAAATAAATAAATAAATTGCATTAACTGCTCAGAGCCTTGAGGCTGTAGTGGGATATATATAAAATGCATAACTAAACTGAATGTGTATGTATGGACACAGCACACGCATTTCTGCTTTGATGCCAGTATTTCTAGACCTTGGTTACATGCACCAATCACCTAAATATTGACTTCCTAACATTCTGTCACACTCTAGAGTGACCAAGAAACAGAAAGCAGAATGGAGGTATATGCAGATGAAGGGGCAGGACTGTGCAGGAATGGAAGCAGGCTTGATTCTTAATTTCTGGGGTGGGGAACAAGGCTGCCCTTAGACATGGTTTGGAATCTGCCGTTTGGCTTGTGCAGGATTCTGCCTCTGAGTAAGGATGAACTGTAAAAAGCCTGTTTTAGGTTAAAAACATAGTTGCCTATAAAATTCCAGACCCAGTTTAAAGTGTTGGTACTTGTGTTCAGAGATATGGCTCCAGCATATCTTAGGAAGCACTTTCCCACATATGTTCCCACCACTCCCTTCAAAGTGAGATGAAGGTCTTTCTCTTTTTTGTCTCATTTAAGCATGTCTGCTCTTCTTGGGCATGAGATAGGGCCTTTTTGGTGGTTGCCCACAGAGTGTGAAATATTCTTCCTAGGGAAGACTGCCCCATTTATTTCATTTTATTCTGTTCGTAGGTGAACACTTTTAGATTCATGAAGGCATTCCTGCTTCACTGAGCTCTTCATTTTATTGAACTCCACTGCTCTAGGTTGGTGTCTTCATTCTTGCTGTTTGACAGGTACGGATAGGTGTAGATTTTTATGATTGCTGTTTAATTTTTTTCTCACTACTGTGTTTTTTTAGTAGTTTTATGGATTTAAATTGGTAGGATGATTTCTATGCCACTTCAAGTGTCCTTATGGAAAAAATAACTATTACTATTTAAAAATAAATTAAAAAAAATAAAATTAAAAATTAATAATAAATTTTAAAATAATAAACACACTGCTTCTTTGCCATTTTTTAATAGCCCCAAGAACAGACCTTTAAATCTTGCTGCAGTTCTTCCCAGTGCTTGGAAATAAATTAGTTCAGCTGAATGAAGTTGACTGAACTGGTACAAAAGTGTCTAAACTACACCTGAAAGTAGTTCCCATAATTATTGGGTGAACTAAATATGAATTAAGTTCATTTTGGAAGAGAACTTTGAATGATTTCTAGTTCATTCCTTCCCACCCTACACTCCCTGGCAGGAGGCCTGGACTCGTAGCTTTCATTTTTAAAAAGAAAAAAAGTAACCGGACATTTACAAAGGAAGTTAGAAAGCAAAATGTTGAAGCAACATTTTAAGGCTTATTAAGCAGGTGCTGCTGTTGCTAAGGCCACTTAGTCTCTTAATCTTTGTTGCTAAGCAATCAGAAGGAAGCAATGTGAGGCATTTCCTGTATCTTCCCTGCTGAAGAAATTTGCTCTCTTTGGACAGGAACAGCTCACAACAAGAAGTACAGGTACATGAATGAAGCAAATGATGCCTTCTACCTTTAACAGCTGTGTGGCTGGCACATATTAAACAGGGTAAGCTCTAGTATAGAAATACAGTTTCACCTGTTGATATTCAGTCTGTCAGGCATCTTATTACTTGACTCTGCCTCCTAATTTACTTACTGATTCTTTATGAACATGTTGGCCAAGGATGAACATTTTATGATTAACTTGAACTGAACTACTTTGTTTTGTACAAGGACAAACTTGAACTTGAACTAGGTCCTTTTTAAAATGAACTTGCCAAGCACTGATTCTCTTCCCCTCCTGCAAACTCTTTTCTTCTACTGATCCCTGAAATGGTCACCCCCTTTTCCACATTTACAATGTCCACTAGTGATGCATCCAAACTAAACAGTGCTCTGATTAGGTACCACCAGCTCATACATTCTAGGAATTTGTTTTTCATATTGTAGGAATATGCTGTTTTAACTGTGAGTCAGTTTCCTCATGGATTTCCCCTCATGGCGTGTACATGTCAGTTTCTCCAAACCTTGCAATTAAAGCCTTGCAATGAAAGTAATATAAGAGCCAGTTCTTAGGAACTTAGGAGGCTGCTTTGTACAGAGACCACTCCACTTAGCTCAGTATTGTCAACAGCTCTCTTGATTTTCAGAGGTGGGGTTTCTTCTTTTCCGTTGCTACCTGGAGATGCCAGGGATTGAACCTAGGACCTTTTGCGTACAAAGCATGTGCTCCATTGCTGAGCAGCTACAGCTGTTTATCTGTAAGGGTAACTTGAGGAAACATGCTTTTCCCTATTATGTCATGCCGGTGCACAAATGAGTTTTGTGTGCCCCTGGAGGGTACAATTTACCATAATCGGGTAGCATTGAGCAATGAGGGAATAAGAGTTGGACAGTGTGAAGGCTATTGATCAGGTGCTTGTGCATTAAGGCAGGCTAGGAAGATTGCATTCACATGAGAGTTCTCTGCAAGAGCTGATTAACAAGCACAGCAGTGTCTGTGCTCCTGTTTCAGCTGTAGCAAGGGGTGGGGGTGTTGCACATGCATGCACTGATGCTGACTGAATCTTTTTCCCCATATTTACTGGTCAGGAGAAAGCAACAAACATCATCAACAAGGCAATGTGCAAATACTAGTCCTGCACCAGCTCTATGCCAGGCCCCATATGAACCATACCTGCCATCTCCACTTCCCCATAGATCTCACTTGGCTCTCTCTTGGGGCTGTTTTTCTCTTTATGCAGTAGCTGTAAACATTCCTTTATCTCAGTTTTCAGCCACCTGTCTCACATTTATGGGAACTCTAGGAGGAGGCAAGTTTGTTAGTTTTTTAAAATGCAATTAAACCTTTGCATTTGGCATCTTCCAAAGTCTTGCAAACAACTGAGGCCCAAATCATCCTTAACAAACAAACAAAAACCCCTCTAGCAACCAAGCTCAAAGGAAAAACATATTTTAAAAAATACAAAATTCTTTATTACAATAAAACGATCATCTTAAAATGATCATCATATATATACAAACACTCCAATAATACATCCTTAAAAGGCCAAATCCTGTGCAGTATATGGCAATATGTGTCAAAAGCATTTCGACACAAAAGCCTTCATCAATGGCCTAATATTTATTTATTTATTATTTGGTTTATATCCCGCCCTTCCTCCCAGTAGGAGCCCAGGGTATATTGCATATTACATGAAAGGAATGGAACAGGACAAACCTGCAAACCTGCACAGATCAGTACTTCTAGAATAAAAAAATTAAAACAACACAATTGCATATAAAATTTCATATAATACACAACTGCATATAAATTATTATAAATAAATAAATTATAAATAAATAAACAAAAATGTCAAAGGAGCTGGGCAAAGCAATTCACTTTAGACCTCCATAGTAAGCAACTGGAAGATTTTGAAAAGTTGCCTTCACTGCACATTCAAATACAATAGAGTGTTACCTTGGTAATGGGCCAGAAAAATGCACCAAAAGCATTCTTAAGGGGCTATAAGCCCACAAAGATGGGCTGTTAGTTCTTATTTCTGGTCACATCAACAGAGAACTGAATTCTTGCTTGACAGATAGGAAGCATCAATAACATAGAAGGTTGTTCCCTTTGTCCTTGCAGGAGGCTGATTAAGAGATCGAGATAAATCTATTGCATCTACAAATTCATGTGACAGTCCGTTGTAAGGCTAGTTGTTTTATTACCTATGTTTTGTATATAAGTTAACTTTGTTATGATCCATAGTTAAGTCAATAAGTTGTAGCTCTGCTGACCATAAGGAGAGCTTGCTGGCCAACCAGAAGCTGATGGGAATCTGCAAGCAGGACCTGAGCACACCAACCAGCAATTTTAGGGATGGAAGGATCTGTCAATTTCTCATTTTTCCAATCTTAAACTAAGTTCTTCACATTTCTGCAGCAATTTGCGGTTTATTTATTTATTTTAAATCATCATGGGAATTCTTCAGCATTTTAGTGTGAATCTTTCTTAATAAACATATTTTGCTTGCAGTTTTAACTAATGTAAACATTTTTGCAGGCAGTTTTCCCCAATATAATGCATTTTATGTTATTTTCACTAATATATTCATTTTTATGCACATTTTCCCCAGTATATGTATTTTTGTAAATATTGGGGAAGGGATGTAGCTCAGTGGTAGTTTCTGCCTCGCATGCAGAAGGTTCCAGGTTCAATCCCTGGCATCTCCAGGTGCGGCTAGGAGAGACTCCCTGCCTGAAACCCTGAAGGGCTGCTGCCAGTTAGTGCAGACAATACTGAGCTAGATAGACGAATGGTCTGACTCAGTACAAGGCAGCTTCATTGTGATTATAATGAGCAGTAGTTGTAGTAGTAGTCGTAATTGTTCTTATGTTCCTATAGACAACTGCTTCACCAAACAATCCTGGAAACTGTAGTTTGTTAAGGGTGCTGAGAGTCATAAGGAGACTTCACAGAGATATAATTCCCAGAGTTGCTGGAAATGGCAGGAGGGGAAAATGCTCTTGCACTCAGGCCCAGCTTGAGGGCTTCCCATGGGCATCTGGTTGGCCACTGTGAGACCAGGATGTTGGACTAGATGGGTCTTTGGCCTGATCCAGCAGGCTTTTCTTATGTTCTTAGAGTTCCCTGGAAAGAGAGATTGATTATTAAAGCACTCTGGGAACTGTAACTCTGGGAGGGGAATAGGGGTCTCTGAACGACTCTCCGCATCCTTAACAAACTATAGTTCCCAGAACTGTTTGGGGGAAGCCATGACTGTTTAAAGTGGTATCATAGTGCTTAAATGTAAGGTGCAGATGTAGCCTTAGTCAAAGCATGTGTGGCTATTGGCCACATTGCCCCTTTCTTTAGTGGGGTGCTTTAAGGCTTCACATTCCTCAAACGGCTTGCTCACAGTGCAACCGCCACACTAGCAAGAGGTGCTGCTTTCTCCTGTAATGAGCAGAGCACTGTCATTACTGCCATCAGAGTCAAGTGTATTTATAAAAGCTAAAACATGTCCCTGGTTCTGCCCCCAACAGCCTGTCATGAGACAATGTCATGTTTCCCCACCATCTCTGCAGGGAATGCCAGGTATGCAATCAAATCTCTTGAGGTGTAAAAGCGGAAAGCATTATTACTGCCTTCTTTCCACAGACTGAGTCCCCAGAGATCAGCGTTTCCGTGGAACAAGCACTTCAAGAACCATGCTCTGCTTTTATCCTATGTTATGTAGGCGACTATCACACTTGGTTTGCCTCAGGGGATTATTCCACTTACAAATTAGGAGTTGTCCCTGTGTCTTTCAACCCTGGGGCACCAAGGTTACTATGGCAACCAGGTGTTCAAAGGAGCAAAAGGCACCCCCCCCCCTCTCTCTCTCTCTCTCTCTCTCTCTCATACACACACACACACACACACACACACACACACACCCTATAGCTTGTAAGCTGCACACATCTCAAAATGTGAGGCAGTGCTAACATTCTCTCTCATCTCTACTGTTAAGAGAGAGGCGTTTTCCCTAGCACAACTCTTGTTATGCTGCATGGCAAATTCCACATTTCTGTTCTTTCTGCCATTTATTATTTTGCATTTAAAATGGATTTTAATGAGACATACCCTGAAATAAGTGATGGTGACAGAGGAGGAGGAGGAGGAAGAAGACGAGTGGACGAATGAGATTTGGGGACATAAAAATTATTTTGTAGAGGTGCTTCATGAATTTTTAACTTAAAGAAATTAAATCAGAGGTGCACATTCAATAAATATAAATCAAACTGCTAGCATCTGTGGTTCATGTCATTATGCTGGATTGATAGAAAGCAATGTCTGAATCTGGAATCAAACGGAGTAGCTCCATTTACTTGCTGTGTATTCTACCAGCTCCTGGATAATATTGTTATGGGTTTGGGGAGATGGATAATTTCTATCAGACCCCTTCCAGCCTCTGATTTGGAACCCTGCACCTGGAGGTGGGCTCTGCATCTGAGAAACCTGCTCCGCTGGTCAGATGAGTCTCCTTTGTTAACCTAATAGAGTGGCCAGGTGGGCTAATGGGTCTGTCAAGTGCACATTAACTGGTGAATGGGCCAGGGAGATCCTTGTTATGTTGTTATGTGCCTTCAAGTTGACTACAACTTATGGTGACCCTATGAATCAGCGACCTCCAAGAGCATCTGTCATGAACCACCCTGTTCAGACCTTGTAAGTTCAGGTCTGTGGCTTCCTTTATGGAATCAATCCATCTCTTGTTTGGCCTTCCTCTTTTTCTACTCCCTTCTGTTTTCCCAGCATTATTATCTTTTCTGGTGAATCATGTCTTTTCATGTGTCCAAAGTATGATAACCTCAGTTTCATCATTTTAGCTTCTAGTGATAGTTCTGGTTTAATTTGTTCTAACATCCAATAGGAGATCCTATTGTTATTGAAACTCTTCAGGAGAGCCTCCCCCTCCTGCAGCCAAAGAGAGGCTTGTGTTTTTAGCTAGTCTCAGGAAAGGCTGGGAACTGGAGACTCACAGAGAGGCCTGGTCCCTGCATAATGGCTTCAAGATGCCTCCTGTAAACCTGATGGACAAGAAATATCTATTGGACTGCTGATGCTTTGGACCCTTCCATCTCAAGCTCAGGTTGGAATGTTTGTAAATAAATAAACCATCTTTCCTAAAAGACACCACAGTCTCCGCTGGCCTTCTTTCCGAGGAAACCAGACCCTGGGCAAGTGCAGGGACCCCTGGAGATCTCTAACCACTCAGAGATTGGGGTGGCGTGCAACAATATTTTTTGGCTGTACAAGTAGAAATATTTTGTATCAGGCACTCTGATACAAAAGTCCTCAGTGTCTATAGCAACTGAACCAGCCACCGAACCCTTGACAAAGTCCTCCCTCTTTTTATGCATACTGTCTACTTGCACCTCGTGCCATTTCAATAATCAGAGAGAGTGGGGGTGGGATAAATTAGGAACATAGGAAGCTGCCTTATATTGAGTCACACCATTGGCCCATCTAGCTCAGTATTGTCTACACCACTGTTCTTCAACCTTGGGTCCCCAGATGTTATTGGACTACAGTTCCCATCATCCCCAGACAGCATGATCGATGGCCAGGGATGATGGAAATTGTAGTCCACAAGCATCTTGGGACCCAAGGTTGAAGAACACTGGTCAACACTGACTAGCAGCAGCTCTCCAGGGTTTCAGCCACAGATATTTTTTCCGAAGCCCTACCTGGAGATGCCGGGGACTGAACCTGGGGCCTTCTGCATGCAGAGCAGATGCTCTGTTGCTGACTTATGGCCCATTTCTGTGACCTGATAAGAGTCCCAAGGGATACAGAGGCCTGGAAGGCTGCATGTGACCCCTGGACGATGGTTCCCAGCCATGCAGCAACATTTAGAGATAGAAGCAGGGCTGTAGGTAGAGCAGGGCAACAGGTGCAGCCACCCATCCTTACAATCCTGATGCGAGGGCCAAGGACATCATTTCCTCCCACCTGCTAGGGTTGCTAGGCTCAGGGCCTGAGAATGATTCTGTATCTTTAAGAGAAGATGAAAGTCAGCCAAGTGCAGGTTTTCTTGCCACACTGTAATGGGAAAAACCACAAGGTGAAGTTCTCCCTTCCCCCTGCACAACTTTTAAAGATACAGAAGACCTCTTGGTTGCCAGGCCCAGCCTCCAAGAGGTCTTCTGTATCTTTAAAAGTTGTGCAAGGGGAAGGGAGAATTCCACCTTGTGGTTTTTCCCATTACAGTGTTGCAAGAAAACCTGCACTAGGCTGAATTTTCTCTTCTCTTAAAGATACAAAATCATTCTCAGGCCCTGAGCCTGGCAACCCTGCACCTGTATGTTGCTTGGCACCTCTGCTGAGCAATCATTGGCTGAAAAGGAACCATGTCATTGACCCCCAACCACAGGTTTCCTCCATCCAAATGTTTCTAAAGCAGTATGAGAAGAAGCCATAGGGAGGTAAGATACATTCATCACCACACACCTGCGTTGTCCCTTCATCTCTCCCCCCTGCCTGCCCCATCCCACTGCCTTTGCCTTACCGTAATCTGTTTTGCCTAATTCCCTGTTTGGCCTCCTCACTTGGCAGGAATGAGTTCTGACAGCTGGCGTATTCTGGTGAATTGGTTCAGGCCCAGAAACTAGGAAGTGCTAAGAAGGAAAAATAAAAAAGAAAGGTGCATTTTTTAAAACCCAGCTTCAACCTGCTCATTCCCATTAGCTGCAGATGAGCTGAGCTTATCTGAATACAAAACCAGGTACAGATGGCATGCTCAGCCGTAACCTGAGATCTCTGTAACTGTCACTTTTTAGTGGATCAATGGTTCATCTAACTGTCTGGGCATCATCTTACCAGCAGATGCTCTGGAGGAAGGTTTACACTCCTGGGCATGCGTAATTGAGTTACGTCATGTGTCTGGGAGGTGGGCCTAGTTTCTGGCTCCAGCTGGCGAGAGGCACCTATTCCCTAGAGGGCTAAGGATCAATAACCATTGTCATTGCTGCCCTGACTAATATGATGCAAATGCCGTCTGTGTCTAATCCTTTTAAATCCTCTCTCAGTTCTTATTTCATTGCATTTTCACAAGCTGAAGAATGTTGTCATTCTCCCTAGCCCCATTCATGGGTGGTGCTTTTAAAGGAATAACTTCTAAGGGCAATGTAAAATGTAAACAATCATGACTTCAACATTGCAGTTGTTTATCATCTATAGTTTATTAGGGTTTTCACATTATAAGAATTAAAAAAGCACAATCCCTCGTTCTCCCCGGCCCCCGACTCTGCCCCCATGCTCTTTTCAGTTGAAACATTTTCATTTTTGATGTTCAGTCATTTGGTGTGTTATACAGTATTCAAATTCACATGTTCAAATAAAAGTAAGGATAAATGAACGTCAGCGTTGTGCTGGCATCCCAGATTAATATACACTGAGTTGGAGAAGTTTCAGTCCATATGTTGCACCTCCCACTTTTTCTGGTTGTGAATATTATTCGGTAAAGAGTTCCCAAAATACACTCCAAATCTCTTGAATGTTTGTCTTTTTGCCCCTTAGTTAACAACTCCTGTCGGCGCCAGCCAGCAGGACCAATGGTCAGGGATGATGGGATTTGTAGTCCAAATGTCTGAAGGACATCAGACTGGGGAAGGCTAGGTAGAGACTTGTTTTTAAGTGCTGGTCTTTGACCGTAATAAATGATTGATTGATTGACTGACTTATTTTTAAAAGATAAATGAATGCTAAGTATGCAAGTAGCACTAAGTCAAATGTTCTGTCAGTGCAAGGATTTTTCCTTGTGCAACAGAACATGCTCTCCCTCTCCTCATCCCCCCCATGCCCCCTAAATCTGTTTTGGAGGTTCCCCCAACCCTCTGGAGTAGGCGTGGGGCACATTCAGGGAAAAGAGGGGAGAGAGAAATCCCCTTGTGCTAGCTGTTCTGCTAGCATAAGCATTTAGCTGAATACCACCCTTAGAATCTTCCTCAGGGGACCAGGCCTGCAGAGGCCCATCTGTGGCTACCTTGCTCGACGTTTGTGGTAAACCAAGAGAAAGGTTTAACATAGCCTTCTCTTTGATGTGCTAGTGTATTGCACACGAAGAGATTTTATGTGAGGGAGCATTTATATGTGGGGAAGCATTTTTTTTAAAAAAGGTTGGGCGCTATCTACCCGCGGTCTGAAGTGGCTCAGTCTGAAATTCTGCCACCTCGGTTTACCACCTAATTCTGCCCAATGTGTAGACCAGCTCTTAGCAACAGATTCCACTGAGCAATTTCAAGGGGAAAAATGCTTCCTGCCAGCCGCATTATCAGATGATAATAAATATCATTGGAACCTTAAAAGCATTGACTGGAGAACACTATTAAAGTCAGAGAGAATGATGAAAGATTTAAGACACATGGAAAAGTACACCACAGGATACAGCCACCCTTTAATTACTGCAGTCACTGAAACCATGATGAATTTAAGGAGTGAGGCTGAGAAAAGAGAGAGACTGGCAGGTGAGAAGCATCCCCCTGTTCCTTAAAGAGAGCTTGTACTCTCTGAGGGAAAAGAGGTACCAGGAATCCAGTGTTGGGAGTTGAGTTTTGTACAGCAAAGGATTTGGTCTGATGGAAAGTCAGTCGGGGTTGCCAACATTTTTGCGCACATCTGGAATTTTGAGAAAGTGCTGTGGGGACCAATCACAAAATGGCTGTGATGGGGTGCATGACATATCACAAAATGGCTGCCAAATCTTAAAGAGTGGGAAGAAAAAGAGCAGGCATTCCCCCCCCATCAGCCACTCTAATAAATGGAAGAAAATATATCTTGATTAGCTAGTACTGCACTCACTGACAGGGAGGAGCTCTTTGCATCTCACCTCTGTTCAGAACAGATGGAAGGGAAGGTGTCCAATCCTGGCATCTAATGAAATGTGGACATGTTCAGGGGGCATGTTCAGAGTAGGAGAGGCTGAACCAGTGCAAACTGAAACTGAGCAGGAAGAGCAA
Source organism: Rhineura floridana (assembly GCF_030035675.1). Taxonomy (NCBI): domain Eukaryota; kingdom Metazoa; phylum Chordata; class Lepidosauria; order Squamata; family Rhineuridae; genus Rhineura; species Rhineura floridana. The sequence goes on from NC_084481.1 coordinate 218,842,361, forward strand.
ATAACCTCTTGTGCACTGTGGATTTTTGAAGGGATATTTAATGAGACCTTTCACAGGCGCCATAGGAGATACTGACAGGCACAGTAGCATCTGTGGGTGTCATGTTGGTGAGTCCTGTGTCCAGGCACTGGGGTTTCAGTATCCAGTCCAGTGCAGAATTTCTCATGCAAACTTTGAGGGGTGCATATAAGGGCACTTTATCCAAAGAACAGGTCTGGGAACAAGCAGCAGTGGATGGATATTGCTTTTATGCTTTTATCCTCCATTCATGGGCTTTCTGGAGACATCCAGCTGACCACACTTGAAACCAGGATGCTGGAGTAGATGGACTTTTGTCCTGATCTAGCAGGCTCTGATGTTCTAATATTCTTCTGCAAAAGATCAATATAGCCTGTGTTACCAAAGTGACTTAAATAATATAGGTGGAGTCCCGAGAAGTCCTAATAACATTTTACTGAGCAAACTGAACCAAAAGACAATCTATAATTTGAGGAAAAAGGAACAGAGAGGTTTTGCCTTTCTATGCTATGGCCTTGTACAGGGCAGGGAAGCATTCAACCAAACATACAGAGGAAAAATTCCCTCAGAACGACACAACCAATCAGAGCATGTGCTACCTCAATGACGATCATGCCATTCTCCTCTGGCCATTCTGCTTGATATTGGGTCAGCTCTGAGCTGCAGTTTCTACTTCACTCCCAATCTGAAGCCCATCACATAACAACAGTGTTAGTTGTTAGATCACCTCACCTACCTGTAGCACTAGCGCATAAGTGTGCATGCCTGCCATCACCAATGATGATGCCAGAGCATCCCTAAGTGGTTGACGCCCCTGCCACCATCTTGAGGATGGAAGGTTTGCCCACGCAGCACACAGGGTATGCACAATGACACTAGAGGTAGGTGGGGTGGATGGGCCTATATAAGCCCCATAGTTCCTGTATCAGGAGGGATGTTGGCCCTTTGGGTCCCAGTAGGCTGGTGCCCAGGGTCCCAGTCACGCCTGGCACCAACTCTGGCAGGAAGGTCCGAGCACCTTATTCTGTAACAGTACTCTGTGACACTTATTGGAGCCATTAAGATCATAAGAGCCCTACTGCATTAGGCCAATGGCATATCTTGTCCAGCATGCTGTTCTCACAGTGACCGCCCAGATGCCTATGGGAAGCCTGAAAGCAGGACCTGAGTGCAACAGCACTCTCCCCACTTGTGATTGCGAGCAACAGGTTATCCAAGGCCTCCAAACGAGAAAGTAGAACGTAGCCTTCATGGCTAGTAGCCACTGATAGCTTTATTCTCCATGATTGATCTGTTATTCACTGTAGTTGGGCAAAGCAGGACCTGAGTGCAACACCACTCTCCCCACTTGTGATTGCGAGCAACAGGTTATCCAAGGCCTCCAAACGAGAAAGTAGAACGTAGCCTTCATGGCTAGTAGCCACTGATAGCTTTATTCTCCATGATTGATCTGTTATTCACTGTAGTTGGGCAAAACTGGTTTAGAGGCACCAGATTTATTGACTTAGAATTCTACCCTTTTGACAAGAAGGGCTCCAAGGCAGCTCACAACAATTTTGCAAATGATCTGCAAGAATGGTTAATAAATTGTCCTGCAGTAGCACAATCCAGAAGAGCAAGAGACAGACCAAATGCCTAGCAAAATAGTATATTCATTATTTGCCTGAAGGCCAAAGGAAAGAGACCCAGCCGGGCTTCCCAAGACAGAGGATTCCACCATCTTGGTGCCACTACTGAGAAGGCCCTGTCACATGCCACTGCTATCTCCAGTCAAAGTTGGGGAGGATGCCTGTCTGAAACCCTGGAGAACTATTGCCGCTCAGTAATCAGCTTGATGGGCCAATGCTCTGACTTAAGTATATAGCAGCTTCCTATGTTCCTTTGAACCAGTCGAGCCTCTGAAGGCAAAGGGACAGGAAACAAGGTTATGAATGCAGAGGGCGGGCAGACACCTGGGAGAGGAACATGGTCCTGGGCTCAAGCTCTTGAGGTCTTTTAAAGTTAATATCCCCCAGCACTTTGAACTGTGCCTGGAAATAAAACAGAGGCCGGTGCAACCCAAATAATACTAGGGAAAAAATACTAGAAAAATAATATTCAGGGGGAAATTAAGACACTGGTTCTTAAAACTAATGAGGAAAGGAACCGCATTTTAAGGCATGTGATGATGAAGGTGCAAGCAGTCAATGTGGGTGGAGCTTCACCACCCATTTCACCAACTACTCTTCAATAGCACTTGGCAAGAGTGATGCAGGAAACATAAGCCACAAACTAATTCCTTAAAAAGACAGGAGCACAACAGAGAAAATTGATATGCTGCAGTTTGGCGGCGATGTCATCCAGAGTCTCTGCAATAACTGAGCGAACAAAGGATCTCATTTTCGGAGAAAATGGCTAGTGTGGAAGCTGCCTGGCTTTCCAAAGCCATAAGCAAGAGTCTGCTGCTTGAGAGCTGGCAAGTTTTGGATCTGGAACCTCATGCATGCAAATACACACTCTGTCACTGAGCTTTGGCCTCTTCTGCAATCCCAGGAGAGACCTGATACCTAGAATATATTTTAAAAAGCCCTTTACTTAACTTCAAACCAAGGGTTAGCATACATTCGCAACTGTACATCACACTGGTGCAAAATATATCCAAATGGGTTAATGTACATGTGCAACAGTACATCATATTAGTGCAAAAAAATATGCAAATATTTGCTTCAGCTCTAATTGAGGCATGATAAATATTTTGTGCAGAGCAAAGAGATACATCCTAGGTTTTTGTGTGTGTTTTTTTTGTTTTTTTTTACCCTACTTGTCCTGGGCAGCTGACCGGAGTTGCTTTTACATGAGCTCTCGGCTTATCCTCACTAGAGAATGAAGAGGAGTTGATTCACGTCATGATTCAGATTTCCCCTCCTGAGCAAGGCTATTTGAAATTTCAATTCCATGCCTCCTGACATGAGTGGGAAGAGTTGATTCAAAGTCTGATTCATGCTGTTTCAGTAGGGGAAGAATGAAATCTGATTGTGCTTGTAGATACAAGCCAAGGAGCATGAAGACCAACAGAAAGACTTAATTCAGCATGTTAGCTATAACCAAACCAAACACGTTTTTGCTAGGCTATTAAATTTTAAATTGTTTTTGAACTGAGTGTTTTATGCTAGCAGCTGATCATATGGAGCTGCATTATAGGAAGTAAGGCAGACTCCTGGGCCATCTATCTTAATCCAGTCTACTCTAAATTACAACTAGCCAGGGTGTTTTTTTAGTTCTGCAACCCACAAGATAGAGAGAGATGAACTGGAGTTGGCAGGCCTTTCTACATGTAAAACATGTGCTCTGTGGACCCTGCCCAGCTCAGCTAATACAAACCACAATGTAGAGGAAAGGCATTTGTAATGCAAATGAGCATGTTGGTCAGGGGAGATTTCACATTCACATTGCAAATGAGGTAAGAGCCACTCAAGTCCCTAATCCCCAGAGAAGCAAAGAGAGACCTGGCAATGCTCAGGTAGCAGCCACTGTTCACTAGTTCCACTGCTCATATCAGGACTATCCTGCCATTTCAGAGCTACGTGCATACAAACACACAGTTTTCCTTTCCTTAAATTCATTCATATGTATTTATTACGTTTAAATCAATTATATTTATACCATGCCCTATTCTGTGGCTTCAGTGATTTTTATGACTTGAAGCATGCCCAAACTTCAGTTAGGGTCCTCCCGCTGCATATATGGAGTGCTTCCTGAGATGATAGAGAAGTCCCACCATGCAGCTCTCTCTGGGTGCATTTTGGAGTGCCAAGGAGCATGCGGCTCAGGCCCAGTCTCAGGGCTGGCTCCAGGTTAAATGGAGTCCAAGGCAAAGGGTCCTCCAATAGTCACCCTCCAATGTTGGTGCCATCTTCACTTCCCCCACCATGGATTTGCCTGATGGCAGCAGCTGAGGCTGGGAAGCCACACAGCATTTTAATGTCACACAATGTCCTTCAGATGCTCCAGGGCATTATTGGAAATGTAAAGCAGTAGGTGGATCCCCAAATTCAGCCACTAACACCAGCTAAGCCCATGGGCAGGGGAGGAGGCAGGTGGGTGGGTCACGTGTAGGAATGGGCAAATCTGTCAATTTTGGATTCCCTCCGTTTCTCATTTTGCCAGTCTTAAGTTCATTTCTCCGCATTTCCACATCAGTTTGTGGTTTTTTTTAAAAAAAAGGCCTTGTGAAAATTCATCAACATTTGAGTGTGAATTTCTGCTAAATTCGGCACACATAGTTGTGTGCTGTTTTGCCTAATACATTTTGGCTGGGCATTTCTCCTTAATATAATGCATTTCTATATGTTATTTTCAGTAATGTATGCATTTCTAGCCATGCTTTCCCTGAATACATTACTTGGCTGGAAAACTGCATTGCAAAATTCAGATAAGTGTGAATTTCAGAGGATGGGTGTGTTAACTTTCACATATTGTTTCAGAAAGTGCGGATTAGGTAGGTCCACCTTTAAATGTGAACCGAATCTCTCCCCATCCCTTGTCAATAAGTACCAGTGGGCCCTGCTGGAATATCTTGCCCCAGCAGCTGCCCATTAATGCAGGTACTGATGCCAACCTGCCCAATATAGGCTGGATACTGAAAGCCAAGAAAGCTTTAAAGAGGGCTTGCAATTGTTTACCTATTCCTCTTATCCAGTCTCTCTGCCCTCTTATTTCCCTCTCTCTTTGTCATTCAGCCCCCCCTTTATCAGAACATTTATACAGAACCCCCCATGCTAGTTATGCAAATTCTAGGCAAATGTGTTTCATCAGAATAGTACTGATTTTTTTTAAAATCCTTTTGGTGCAGGGGATTGTTGTCTAATCAAATGTGCAGTGGGGGCTGATAACTCCGGTGTCAGTGAATCCGCTCTGGGTTTTAGTCCGAACAGCTCCTTTAAAGCTCAGACTAAAACCCACTGACATCAGAGCCACCAGCCTCCACTGCGAATGTGAATGATCTCATGAACATAGGCTCAAGAGCGCTGCACTAAGCTCCCCTGTTCACTTGATGACTGTGCAGAAAAGCATCCCCACCCTTCCACTGAAAGACATCTTCCACTGCCCCAGCAATGACCCAGACTGAAACTGGCCAGCTCTGAGCTCTTTAGGGCAAGGAGAAGCTTCCTGTTTATTTTCTGCTTTTCCCCCACTTGTGTGCCCTTCCTGTCCTCAGGCCCTTTCCTAACAGTCCACTGCCAAGTAACGTTGCATGATGATGACCTTTTTCCAATGAGGTTAGAAGCACTCGAATAAGACACATGGGCACACACCTGTGAGAAACCCATCCTAACATCTGTTGGAAGGGCCATAGCTCAATGGTAGAGCATCTGGCTTGGATGGAGAAGGTCCCAGGTTCAACACCTGATGTCCCCAGGTAAGTCTGGGAAAGACTCCTGCTTGAAACCCTGTCAGTCAGTGTAGATAATACTGAGCTAGATGGAGCAATATTCTGACTCAATATTCTGTCCAGTCCTGTCAAAGCTAAGAACATAAGAAAAGCCCTGCGGGATTCGGCCAGAGGCCCATTTAGTCCAACATCCTGTTCTCACAGTGGCCAACCAGATGTCTATGGGAAGCCCACAAGGAGGACCTGAGCGCAAGAGCATTCCCCCTTCCTGCAGTTTCTAGCAACTGGTATTCAGAAACATTCTGTGGAGGTAGGACACAGCAAACAGAGTTAGCAGCCATTGATAGCGTTATCCTCCATGGATTTGTCTAACCCTCTTTTAAAGCCATCCAAGATGGCGGACCCAGGTCAGGCAGTGGTTTGGAGTAGTCAGCTGAGCAGGAGATTGACAGCCAAGGAGCTTATATGTATGTACTCAAAGGCCAGAGGTCAGGCAGCAAGAGTGTCCAGAAACAGATCCTTCAGAACTCTGGACAGGTCCACAAGAAAAGGCAACTTGTTCCAACAAAGGCTGCAGAAACTGGGTCCAGAGCTTGAGGTTCAGCACTCTCAGATTCTCATGGTTCCTGGATGGTGATCTTAGTATCAGGGCCCAGGCCTGGTGCACCGGTGGGTGGTGTAGCTGGCATCTCTCCCTCTGAGTCTCTGTCCAAGTCACTGTTGGTAGTCTGGGTCGTGACAGTTTCCTAGGGAACAGCATTTCCATTTTCTCCCCACCAGAGCCAGTCTCAACCCCAACACTCATCCAGCCTGCCAGCTGTTGAAAATCACAAAGAAGGAGATTTAAGATGGACCACTGGAGCCTGAGGACTCTACATCCGAGAAAGCCGGGGGGACGGGGGACGGGGACGGACAGTATTAGTGTCTGCGTCCATTCATACTCATGCCATCCACTCTCATAGGGTTGTGCTGTAACAGAGTTTATTTATTTATTTATTACTTGAATTTATATGCCACTTTTCCATATTAATATGCTTAAAGTGGCTTACAATAACACAAAAAATGCAAATCCAACACAAAAAATGCAAATGATGACATCAATAGCAATCAATTCAAAAACATAACAATCATTTCAAAGCCTTTCAAAACATAACAATCCAACAGTCCAATCCTACCAGTTTATGGTAGTAAAGCCTCTGCAGCAATTGGGTAACCTGGCCTACTGGCATAGAAGGCTGTCTGGTTGCCATTGGCTGAGCGTCTGTGACCCTAAGGGTCTCCAGTTGCCATTGGTTGAGCTGCTCAATGGGGACTGAGGCACAATAGAGAAATGAGTTCTAGTGCTATGAGAGAGGGAGAACACCTTTTCTCTATCCACTTTCTCCATGCCATGCATAATTTTATACACTTCTATCATGTCACCTCTTCCTCGCCTTTTCTCTAAACAATAAAGCCCCAAATGCTGCAGCCTTTCCTCATAGGGGAGTCACTCCATCCCCTTGATTATTTTGGTTGCCCTTCTCTGAACCTTCTCTAGCTGTACAATATCCATTTGGAGGATATTTACTACAGGAGGGCACAGAGATGTGCTAGGGAGGGCTGTGGCCTAGGAGCATCGAGCCTGGGCAGAGTCCCATGGACCAGATGAAGAGGCCTGAAGGGTTGCATCTGGCCTCTGGGCCTGAGGCTCCCCACCCCTGCTCTATAATAAAGCCCTAGCCTCAGAATGTGCCCCTCAGCCAGCAGTAGTGTCTCTGGTGTGATAACATTGCCTGCTTCTGTTCCTTGAGCTTGCTCTCTGCTCATTTTTTTCTATACACCTGCGTCTGCTCCCTTGGGCCCCTTGGGACATGACACCTGCCTGTTTAGGACCATGCACCTGCTTCTGATCGGCTTGAACGGAGAGCTAGATTCCTTATCCCAAACCCGTTGCCTGACCTTGCTGAGACCCAACAGCTTCTCCCTCAAGGTCAGCTTGTAAGTTTTTAGATCTCAGCAAGTTTGTACAGCAGAGCACTTCTTACCTCTGTGCAAAATAGCTAAGGTCTTGCAAAGAATTCTACTTTCACAGAGCAGCTCAGATTCTGCGGTGGTAAAGGCCCAACAGCATAGCTTGTTAGACAGGGGTAACACTGGCATTACTAGGTCCTTAAATGACTCAGGGTGAAGGCCCATAGCACACATTTGCATATTTTAATTAATATGTATACATGCCAATATATTCCAAGTTTCAGAGGGAAAGCTGCCTGTGAGCAAAGGGGTTTTTTTTAAACGGCCACCTCCTAACAATGCCCCTGTTGTTAGATCCAAGCAACTAGGTGCAAAACAGATCAGATTGATTGACTCCTACATTCCATGGGCCTTTCAAGGAGTTTAACAGAAGATAGTACTTACTAGGGCAGAGGTGGCTAATTTGAGACCTTCCAGATGTTGCTGGACTACATCTCCCATCATCCCTGACCACTGGGCATGCTGGCTGCAGCTGATGGGAATTGAAGTACATCAGGAGGACCACAGGTTCTCTTTCCCTGTACTAGGGGCTGTACTAGAAAGCCTCTTGAGAGTTTCCTACATATCTCTGATCAATTGTCCCCAAACACTGTGATGATTTGTTGGTTTGTTTTAAAACAGTGGAAATAATCCAGCCAAAGTTCAACACGTGCAAGTTACATTTATTTCAGTGGGGAGGGAGTGAAGAGCATGCTTAAAGCTGCAACTGCATCCATACATTTACCTGGGAGTAAGTTCCATTGGAGACAATAGTCAAGAAATTAGAAGAAGGCTAGGACTGGGGAGGGCAGCTATGACAGAACTAGAAAAGATCCTCAAATACAAAGATGTATCACTGAAGGCTAAAGTCAGGATCATTCAGGCCATGGTATTCCTGATCTCTATGTATGGATGTGAAAGTCAGATAGTGAAAAAAGCAGATAAGAGAAAAATCAACTTCTTTGAAATGTGGTGTTGGAGAAGAGCTTTGCAGATACCATGGTCAGTGAAAAAGACAAATAATTGGGTGTTAGAACAAATTAAACCAGAACTATCATTAGAAGCTAAAATGATGAAACTGAGGTTATCATACTTTGGACACATAATGAGAAGACATGATTCACTAGAAAAGATTATAATGCTGGGAAAAACAGAAGGAAGTAGAAAAAGAGGAAGGCCAAACAAGAGATGGATTGATTCCATAAAGGAAGCCATACACCTGAACTTACAAGATCTGAACAGGGTGGTTTACAACAGATGCTATTGGAGGTTGCTGATTGATAGGGTCACCAATCAATTTGAAGGCACATAACAACAACAAAGTTCCATTGGACACAATGGGGCTTTCCTGTGAGAACATAGAAGATTGCTCTGTAACTCTGAGTGGCATGAACTGGACTTTAAAGTGCTTAACTCCAGCTGGATCACATAAAGGCGGTTTTATACCAGTGATTCAGTCATTCATTTCTGCTTACAAGTTATGCCTTATGCACACTGTAAATGCTGTTTCAGAAAAGGAGAAAGTATGTCAGACATGCAGGAACAGATTGTACCAAGAAGAAAGTCTAATAATCCTCATGGAAAAGGCAGTCAATGCTATTGCTGGGTATTACAGGCCTACTGTACTCTTGTTTTGCTTAGTACACACAGACACACGGACTTGCCTCTGCATCTTAATCCTAAACCCGGTGGCATTTTCTGCTCTGCAAGCCAAAACATGCTCTGAAGTGTCATTGCCCAGGAATCTATATATGCATTTGTGAAGAACAGGAGGAGTTGGAATTGAAATGCCATTCCTAAATCCAGCCAATGTAGAACGGGCTTCCGGTTGTGCTGTGCCGTTGTAGGAACTACTGCTACTCAGCAACTCCATCTGCTCAGAGACCTGTGGTCAGAGAGTGGTATTTAAGTTTTAATTCATTAAAAATAGGTTGACTAATGCAGCTCTCCCTGTGCAGGCTAAGACAGGGAATGGGTGGAGAAAAAATGCTACGTCTTCTAGCTGCCTTCCCCTCTTTCAGATCTCAAGGGCTTTGCAGAAGGAATGCACTATAACCCCACCACTATCATTAAACCTTTGCCTATGCCTGAAATGTTTCAAATAAATACATCAATAGGATGCCCAAGTGTTTGTGACTGCCTTTTTATTCATAGAGGTTTCATGGTCTGAACACATGACTAGCTTCGGTGCTCTTCCCTTTCCCTGCTCTGCTTGTTCCACTTCCCCAAACTTTTGCACACTAATATGTGGAGTGTGACTTACAGTGGAGGCTTGTCTATTAGGGCAAACGAGGCACTGCGCCACCAACCTCCGTCTACCCTCAGCCAACCGTCACAGCCCTCAGCCAATGTTTTTTCCAGAGCTTGGAAAAGTTCCTTTTTTTGAACTACAACTCCCATCAGCCCAATCCAGTGGCCGTGCTGGCTGGGGCTGATGGGAGTTGTAGTTCAAAAAAGTAAATTTTCCAACAAGCTCTGAATGTAGGAGGCTACCTTGCGCAGAGTCAGACCATGGCAGACCTTGGGAAAATTACTTTTTTGGAACTACAACTCCCATCAGCCCAATCCAGTGGCCATGCTGGCTGGGGCTGATGGCAGTTGTAGTTCAAAAAAAGTAACTTTTCCAAGCTCTGGTTTTCCCCTTCATTCTGGTACTTAATTAGGGGCACTATTTTGCTTTAAATAAAATGTAAATATACTGCCTTCAGGTTGATTCCGACTTATGGCTACCCTATGAATAAGGTTTTCATGAGGCTGAGAGGCAGTGACTGGCCCAAGGTCACCCAGTGAGCTTCATGGCTATTTGGGGATTTGAACCCTGGTCTCCCAGATCGTAGTCCAACACTTTAACCACTACACCACACTAACTTTAAAAGCTTTTAAATCAATCTGATTAATCAATAATACTTCACCCCATACATTATTATGGCTGCTGTTTCATAAAGCCCATAAAATTGACTGAGCAGTATAAGAAAGATAAGACAGAGACCAACCCTGTCTGCGGACATATAATATAAACAAAACAGATGCCAAATGGAACGGAACAAATTCTCGGTTTAAGACTGCTGATCGCTTTGCATTTTTATATGCAGCCTAGGCTATTACACGCACTGAGCCCCTACGGACTATAAAACTAAACAAAATTAAACTGATCCATCCAGAAAGCTAGTTTCTTCTAAGCAAAATAAAAAAGGGGGGGAGAGGTATTCACCCAAGTCCTACTCAGAGTAGACCCATTGAAGTGAATGAATCTAAGTTAGTCATGTTAGTCAACTTCAATGGATCTACTCTGAGTAGGAACAGCATTAGATACCATCCAGGCTGTTTTAGCCAAACGGTGGATCTGAACACTAAGCGAGTCCTTCCTTTATTGTGGTCTATAACTTATTCCCCCACCCCCACCTCTAAACTTATTCACAGTCACGTAGTTGTATCTCTCTCACTATCTATTGATCAGATCTATTGTTTCACTTCCTTTACTTTCTTCCTCAGTATAGCTGGGGCAAAAAGCAATATGAATCAGCCATACACCGCTGTGTCTGCTGCAGTGAAACGCTGTCATTGCAAGAAATCATTTGCAAAGCCCAAGGAGAAAGAAAGGTACTGAGGAGTGTAATCTATGAGGCACAGAAGTTTTAGCGAGGTCGCTGTAAGAGCTGTGAAACTCGCGTTCTATGCGGTCACCTTGGTTGACCGCAGCGCCTCAAGCAATGCCCTCCATTTATCAGAAAAAAAGCATGTTTGCCAGGTATAGGTCTGTGTACTGTAAGCAGCTTCCCCATGGTACTTAGTGAGAGCTTTGCAACTCGATGTTCTGCTTTTTGTATAAAATACTTCCTGTTATCCCCACTAACCCACCCCAGCTTTGGTCTTGCTTGATCTGGGAGAATCAAACCAGAGAACCTGATCAAAGTCAAACAAAGGTCCCTTGGGCAGCTTGATCCTATAATTCAGCTTTATCTGCCAAAGTACAAATTTCCCTTACCAAATAGTAGTAGTGGTAGTAGTAGTAGTAGTACTTTTTTCAAATATATGTTTCTATTTCATTGGGCTCCTTTGGCGGGGGGGGGGATAAAATAATAAATTAATAAAAATAATAAAAATAATAAATGAATTGAGAGCCAGTGTGGTATAGTGGTTAGAGTGCTGGACTACAACTTCGAATCCCCACACAGCCATGAAGCTCGCTGGGTGACCTTGGGCCAGTCACTGCCTTCAGCTTCAGAGGAAGGCAATGGTAAACCCCCTCTGAATACCACTTACCATGAAAACCCTATTCATAGGGTCGCCATAAGTCAAAATCGACTCGAAGGCAGTCCATTTCCATTTTTCAATAAATGAATTATCCCACCTTTCTTCAAATCTGGAACCCAAGGCAGCATAAAAGGGGATCCTAGCTGGTCATCCATCTAGGCACTGACCAGACCCAGGCCTGCTTGGCTTCAGCAAGGTGGTGACCTTATGTGCCTTCAGACAATACCCAGGGACCATGTACAAGCAGGGTTTCTCACAGAGATCCTTAGCTAGAGGGAAAGGCCATAGCTCAGTGGTAGAGCATCTGCTTTGCATGTAGAAATGCGTGTTTTTAAATTGCTTTTTTAAAAAATGTGTTTTTAAATTTGTATATTTGTTTTTAATGTTTTTAATTGTTGTAAACCGCCCAGAGAGCTTCAGCTATGGGGAGGTATACAAATGCAATAAATAAAATATAAATAAATAAATAATAGACAGTCCCAAGTTCAGTCCCCGGCATCTCCAGGTAGGGGTGGGAGAGAATCCTGTCTGAAATCCTGGAGAGCCCTTGCCAGTTAGTGTAGACAGTACTGAGCTAGATGAACACATAGTATGACACAGGATAAGGCAACTTCCTAAGTTCCTAAGAGGATCAACAACCTTGGTAGGTGGGACACCAGAAGGAGTGGAAAGGAAAAGGAGACTTACAGTTGGTGAAGTTATAATTCTGTTCTAACTTTTAGCAAAGGGATAGAAGGGGCTGTCAATGTGTTACAGATGGAGGCTCCTGTAATTGGCAGCCATGTGACCAGCTGAACAGGGCAGCTGCTGGAGAAGGAATTGTCTGCTGTGAGTTTAGCCTTATGGCTAAGTATGAGGTTTCACTACAGGCTCATGCGTGAGCATTCCCCTCTAGGGACACTTATGGGATGATTAGCAAGGCCAGTTTGTTGAGTGTTAGGAGAGCACATATACTCAGTGCTAGCTGATCCCAATTAAGCATCTAATAATTGTAAATGGAAAAAAATAGTGGTGACAGATTTCAGCCCTATATTGGTGTCTACCTCTTTCTGCAAAAGGGAACTCCCACAACCTTTGCTATAGGGTGTTCATACAGTTGCCCTATAAATTCAGAGAAGCCCTGAATCCCTTAAGTTCATTGCTTTTCCATCTCTCTGCCAGCTACTTAGCAGCTTTTTAGCTGCAGTGTGCTTCACTATGTGTTGATTACTGCACTACTAGCAATTAACTTTTCAGATAGTTCATGTAGTCTTTGTTAATTTCATTACTTTTCTCAGTTTCAGTCTGACCCACTTAGAAGCCATTTTGGCATGTACCTGGTATAAATGATTGAAGAGGATGATGAGAAGTCATCACGGGAGACAAGGGCAAAGTATTTCACCTTATTCCTCGCTCCCAACCCTCCCGTGGCCAGGTTCCTGGCTGCACATCTGCTATGTCCACCAGCCTGTATGTGCCAGATCAACACATATTGAAACCTCAGCCGTCCATGATTTGATCATGGATGAAGTTGGCAATCTGGCATGCATTACTGAGACCTGGGGTGAGTTGGGAGGAGTTGATCTGACTCAGCTGTGCCCATCCAGATATTCAGTGCAGCATCAGCGCACAGACTACAGGGACGGGGCGTGTGTGCATGTGACTGTGGTCCACAAGACTTCCATTTTCCTCATCCCTCTATTCTGGAGTTGGCTGGGGGAGCCTGCACCTAATGTCAGGCCAAGGCAACCCTGCAGCCCACCAGCTTCTTTGACAGTCATATTAAACAAACATATTAAATAAATCAGATCCATTTTTTGTGTGTATAATCTGTTTTCCATCCCATGGTAGAATAATCATTATATGACTAGTCTGAGCCTCTGCTAATTTGTAGAATGAGGTACTGGGGCTCACACTTTCCTAAACATCACAAATTGTGTCCCTACATGTGTGTGGGCTAACCATGCTTACACAGTGTTGAGAGAAATTTCCCTGTACGTGTTCAGAAACATTATTCTCTCCAGTCTGCCTTAAGATTTAGGGCTGGGGGCAGGCATGGGAATCAGAGACAGAATATGGAAAATGGACTAAGTGGGCCTTTATAGTGCCATCTTGTCAATGTTTATTCAGAAGTCCCAGTGGTAGTGCATCTGCTTTGCATGCAAAAGGTCCCAGGTTCCTTGGAAATACCTGTGACTGAAACCCTGGACAGTAGCTGCCAGTCAGTGTAGACAATACAAGCTACATAGTCTGACTCGGTATAAGGCAGCTTCTTATGTTTCTACATGTGGATATAGGATTGCATCCCCAGTCAGATCAAGCTGGGCCCTTCTTATGTTCTTACTGCAAGGAGGTTCCAGAAAAATCAAACTTTTGACAGCTAAATGCAACCTCAAAACAGTAAAGTCCTGATCCATTTTTAATTAGATTACTATCATCTACTTCTGGATGACCTCTGGTGTCATATTTCTTTTGTTTTATGAAATATGTATGAAGTTTCTCCCTGATCCTCAAAGTTCATCAAGTGGCACATTTTTGGACATGTCTGCTTGCAAGAACTTCTACCAGTGTTTGTGACAGACAACTTAATACGTTTGCCCTTTCAGGAACATTATTTAAAAGCATAACTAACCATTTCCTACAACAGCAGTCTCCAGCCTTTGAGTGCCAGTGGGCACATTTGGAATTATGAGAAAGTACCACAGCTGCCTCTCACAAAATGGCTGTTGTGGGGGCTGGGTCATAAAACAAAATGGTCACTATTGGAGTGTGACAATACAAAACGTTTGCCATGTAGGAGTGGCATGACACAACATGGCTGCAACATGATACACAAAGGACATAATATAAAGTGGCTGTTGAAGGGTATGGCATAACAAAAATGGTTGCTAAGGAGACATGACGAAATACAAAATGGGTGCCATGGAGGTGTGGCATAACATAAAATGGCTGCCACATCTAAAAGACCAGAAAAAGAGGGAGGACTACAAAATGGTGTGGGCCTGCCCCCATCAGTCATTCCTATCAATGGTGGGGTGAAAGCACCTATATCAGCCACCACCACCATGGTCACTCACAAAGAGAAGCTTTTTGCACCTCTCCTCTGTTCAGAGTGGATCCAGTTCTGGCATCCCATGAAATGTAGGCATGTTTAGGGTGTGTTCAATATAGGAGAGGCTGAGCCAGTGCAACCTTAGCAAAGGAGCAATGATCTAGTAACCACTTGCTTCTCTTCCTCTCTCTTTTTAACTGGCTTGTTTTATTGTATATTTTAATGATGTATGGATTTCATCACTGATTTTATACTTGTAAACCACTTAGAAGCCATTTTGGCATTTAAGTGGTATACAAATAAATAAATGAAACAGAAACTGAGAAGGAAGCGGAAACAGTCTCTTGTGCATTCTGGATTTTTGATGGGATATTTATTGACAACGTTCATGGTTGCCACAGGAGGTACTGGTGGGTACACAGGAACCACATTGGCAACCCCTGTACAATTTTCAAGGGCATTCTTTCTGTCCACCATTTGTTTATTGCAATTTAGCTTCACTACTCCCCAAGTATTCTTTCCCTGCAAGGACAAATTGAGCAGATGTCTGTACATCACATTTTAGTGAACTCCAAGCTGCTGCCCATCGTTCAAGGAGAACTGTTACCAATGTTATATGATGCAGCAAAGCCTCATTGTAGGATTAACTGTCATTCATCTTTATTTATTTTCCAGCATTCATTCCACCTTTTTGGCTCAGGCAAGTCCTCAAGGCAGCTTGCCCCAATCATAAAACAACTGAAATCAATTTAAACCACAGCCAGCCCATATCAAACAAGATAATAAAAACACGAATAAACATAAAATCACAGCAAAACAAAAACAGGAATGATGACAGCACCATACTGGATTCATCAGGTGTCTCCGTTCATTATCCCAAAGGCATTCTGGACTTTTGTTCTTTCCTGAAAAGCTAAAAACAAAGATCATTTTTTAGTATCGTATTGCAGTATAAAAATACTTATTTATTTATTAAATTTATATCCTATTTTTCTTCTACCATAATTTGGATTCAGAAGTCCCTTTCCATAAGTGGAAGGCCTCTTCCATGCAGAAGGGCTTTTCCTGGCGTAGAAAGTCTGACTTGGGAAGGGCCATAGCTCAGTGGTACAGCAGAAGGTCCCAGGTTTAATCCTCCAGATAAGGCCAGGAGAGACCCCTGTCTAAAACCCTTGAGAGCTGCCACCAATCACTGTAGACAATACTAGGCTATATGCACCAACAGTCTGACTCAGTAT
Organism: Rhineura floridana; assembly: GCF_030035675.1. Classification (NCBI taxonomy): domain Eukaryota; kingdom Metazoa; phylum Chordata; class Lepidosauria; order Squamata; family Rhineuridae; genus Rhineura; species Rhineura floridana. The sequence continues at coordinate 218,858,262 of NC_084481.1, forward strand.
AAGGCAGCTAACTATGTTCCTTGCATGAGAAAAGCTGGAATTCAGAGGTGAGCTTGCATTGGCAAAAGGCATTACAAAATCTCTTGCACAGTATCTCGCACAAGGCCTCTAGCAATAGCAGATGGTGTAGTGGGACTGACCTACTTCCAGCTGAGTAATTGCTGTGTACTGGGACTGAGAAGGGGAGGGATGAAGTGGTGGTGAAGTCAATGCTGTGCAAATGTCTTGGGTGTGCATGCTTTTCTCCATCACACCTATAGGAACATAGGAAGATCGCTGCTGGATGAGGCCGACTCCAGCATCCTGTTCTCACCATGGCCAACCAGATGTCTATGGGGAGGCTGCAAGCAGGCCCTGAGCGCAAGAGCACTCTCCCCATTATTACGGAGGTGGGAGAATTTCTATTCAGTTTACATTTAAAGGTGAACCTACCTAATCTGCATGTTCTAAAACAATACACAAACCGAAATACAGCCATCCTTCACAATCTGCACTTCTGAGAACTTTGCAATGCAATTCTCCAGTGAAAGAAAGTGTATAAAATGCATATCAAGGAAATTTGTTTTTATAAAAATGTGCACATTAGGGAAAATGGGATACAAACAAGTGTATATTAGGAGAAATTCACAATAAAATGTTGGTGAATTTTCATGAGGACTTGATAAATAAATGTTTGCAAATGGATGTGGAAATGTGGAGGGCCAAACCTGATTGGAAAAATGAGAAACTCAGAGAAATGGAAACCGTCACATTCTCCCATCCCTATCCACTTGCGTTTCCCAGCTACACGTATTCAGAGGCTTGCTACCTTCCACAATAGGGACAGATGATCGCCATTGTGGCTAGTATCCCTTGACAGCCTTATCCTTCATGCATTTGTCTAATCCTCTTTTAAAGCCATTTGCATTGGTGGCAATAGCTACTTCTTGTGGGGGAGAATTCCAATCCTGGAGGCATTCAAGAGGCAGCTGCACAGCCACCTGTCAGGGATACTTTAATTTGGATTCCTGCACCGAGCAGGGGGTTGGACTCAATGGCCTTATAGAACTCTTCCAGCTCTACGATTCTATGATTCTATAGGGTAACTATTTATTTATTTATTTATTTATTTTATTTTATTTTATTTATATACCGCCCTAAGCCTAAAAGGCTCTCTGGGCGGTGTACATGTGAAGAAGTACTTTCTGTTGTCTGTCCTGAATCTTCCAATATTCAGTTTAATTGGATGGCCATGAGTTCTAGCATTATATGAGGGAGAAGGCATCTCGCTACCCACTTTCTTTACACCATGTGTAATCTTATACACCTCTATCATGTTCTCGCTCCCCCTCCCTTTCCCCCCTAAACTAAAAAACCCAAATGTTGTAAGCTTTCCTGATAGGAGAGTTACACCAGTCCCTTAATCATTTTGATTGCCCTTTTCTGAACCTTTTCCAGCTCTACAATATGCTGAGAATATGAGATCAGGCACAGGGATCTGTCCCATATAAGATTCACTAATATGCAAAAAAAACCTTGCAGTTTAAGAATGTGCCACTCACCATATGCTCAGAGGAACATGTTACCAAATTCTCCCAAGCTACACAGGAAGTGGATTGGACTGTGAAAGACCAACCCAAATTGGGTTTGCATTTTCACAAATTTGTAGGACAGTACAATATCCCAGAAAGGAGGTCAGGTCTCCTGCTCCCGTGGTGCATTCCCTATAGATGCCCAATTTCCCTGCTTTTAAAAGTTTGATAGAAATATCTGTTAGCTATAGGTACATTCTTAAACCACAAGGGGTTTTTTGCCTATTAGTGAATTTCTCTGCTTTTTAATCCAGGAAGTAAGAAATGTACAAGTTTGCTGAGAATGGATTGATCATTTGTATGCTTATTGAGTTCAATGGGATTTACTTCCCTGCAATCATGCTTAGGATAGGTGAAACTGACCATGGGGGAGGAGGAGAGAGGGCAGAGAGGAGGAGGGGGAGGGGAGCAGGCAGAAGGGGGAGGGTAGGGGGAGGGTAGAGGGGCAGCGGAGGGGGGAAGGAAGGGAGAGAGGGAGGGGAGGGGGAGAGGGAGAGGGAGGGGAAAGGCAGTTTTGGTCATTTGCATGCTTATTGAGTTCAGTGGGCTTTACTCCTGTGCAATCATGCTGAGGATAGGGGAAACTGACATGGGGGAGGGGAAGGGGAGGGGGAGGGGGAAGGGGAGGGGAGGAGATTGGGTGGGTGGGAAGTGGGCGGAGGAAAAACCCCTTTCCTTTCCAAAAGGAAAACATTGTGAACAATTTGGGGGGGTTTCCCCCACCTTTTTATTCTACAGCAGACACATGTAGTCTCTCCTCGAAATGTAAACAAAATCTATCCCTGGCCACATGTACACCAGACATCTATTCCACTTTACACAGTCATAGCTTCCCCCAAAGAATCCTGGGAAGTGTAGTTTGTGAAGGGTGCTGAGAGTTGCTAGGAGATGCCCTATTCCCCTCACAGAGCTACAATTACAAGAATTCTCTAGGAACAGGGGCTAACTATTAAAGCACTGTGGCCACTGGAACTCTGTTTGGGGAATAGGAGTCTCTTAACAACTCTCAGCACCCTTCACAAACTACATTTCCCAAGATTCTTTGGGGGAAGCCAAGACTGTTTAAAGTAGAATAAATATCTGGCATGGGTGTGGGCCTGTGATTAGCCAAGCCAAGCAGCTGTTAGTCTGACTTTTAGAACACTGACAGTTGGCTCTTACTGAGCATGCCCTGCACTATCATAGACTCCAATGCTAATTTTCTTCAATTAATTCAAAATCAACGAGGCATTTTTTTTTTACTTTTAAACTGCAGAAGATGGAGGTCAGAGTATGGGGCAAGGTCAGCAATAGGATTACAGGTACTCTGTTCATATGGCTGATTTTTAATTAATTTCAACAATTTATGAGACCACTGATAGAATGAAGTCCAACAGGGGTCTGGGTTATTTTACTCTTGTTTTAGACTTTAAACTCTGGAGTCTTTCTTTTGTATATCACCATGAAAACTTACAGGGTTGCTAAGCAAGTGTTTCTGAGCTCAGGACTATACATTTTATAAGATTTTGTTTTGAAATGAGCATATGGGAAGCAGGACAATGGCATAGGGGGTATTCTCAACTTAACATGGCAGAATGTGAAAAATCTATGCTGGCTATAGGCTTCTTACTCAGGGTGGTATCTAACTAAACAGTTCCACTAGCACAATGGCTATGCAATGGAACTTCCACACCCTCTTCTCTTTGTGTACAACCGCAGTGTGATCCTAAATCTGTTCCGAGGGTTCTCCCCACCCTCCAGAACAGATTTTCAGGGATTGTATGGCAATAAGAGAATGTGAGGAAGTTCACTGTGCAGTTGAAAGTCCTTGCACTAGCAGAACTGTTTAGGTGGATACTGCTGTCAGCCATTAAGTTCACTAGATGAACTGAGACCAGTCTTCATCTCACAGCCTGACCTACCTCATAGGATTGTTGTGGGAATGAAATGGGGGAGAGCTGAAAGGGAGGATGACAAACATGTGTGTTGCCTTGATCTCTTTGGAGAAGGGGCAGAATAAATGTGTCATCCATATTTATTAAAAAAGGTTGGCATTTCTACGCTAGAGGTCCGCATGCAGTTTGGTACATCACAAGTTGTCTTACACCACCTCTAGCAGCAGATCACACAAAGGTTCTCTGACCACCCTATACTGATGCCTCCTAGCTTTGGTGCAAGTCCTGGGTATGAAGGTTAGACACCTACATCCTTTCCAGCTTGAGCATTCTTAAAGCAGACTGATATAAATCCAGCTTACCCACTGCGAAGCATGTCTGCATATAGAATGAAGACTTCCCCCCCTTGTTTTGCTTTTGAACTGGAGAGATGTGCCAGACTGACCCCATGCAACCCCTCCAGTGTTATACGTGCCGGAGCATCTCTGTGTGAAACAGAAAATCCATTTTCATTTCAAACTTGATCCCAGTCTCTGCCTGGTTTTGAAATGTCCTAATTAAAAGGAAACTTTTATTTCAGAGTGTTCTTCATCGTAGTTGCTGTTCTCCTGCATTATGGGGAAACAAAGGGAATGAAAAGAAAGAACAAATGGAAACAGGTTCAGCAAATAAACTCCTCCTAAAACTGTGAGTTTGAGTTTGTTGTAGGTTTTAGCAATGATGCTGCAGCAGCTCCCCCTTCCCTTGCAACCAGACGAAGGGTTGGAGATATAAGTAGAGCCCTGCTGGATCATGCCAAAGGCTTATCTAGTCCAGCATCCTGTTCTCACAGTGGCCAACCAGGTGCCTATGAGAAGCCCCACAACATGACATGAGCTCAGTAGCACTCTTCCCTCCTGCAGTTTCCAGAATCATACTGCCTCCAACCATGTAGGCAGAACATAGCCATCAGTTTGGTAGCCATTGATAGCCTTATCCTCCAAAAACTTGTCTAAGCCTCTGTTAAACCATCCAAGTTGATGGCCATCTTGTGGAAGCGAATTCCATTGCTTAACTATGTGTTATGTACAGAACAACTTTCTCCTGCCTGCCGTAAGGACAATAACGGCATAATAACCTTCCATCTTTCAACTGGGCTTGATGAAACTCCGTTATTATCTCGCCCTGTTTTCACTCTGATTGTCTTCCTCAAGCTCTTCTGCTTTAGCTTGTTGGGTGATGCTTCTCCAATGCCACCCACATTGCTGCTGTCCAGAGGAGCTTATAGTGCAACAAAACTGGGACAAAAAATAAACCAGAAAATTTTTCTAAATAAGTTGCATGATTTCAGCAGGAAGTTACAAGATAAGCACTGACTGGAAATGAAGCAGTGTGACTGCTTCAAGACATTTGCAGGCACAAACAGTACCGAAACAGGGATTGTGTGTCACTGTCCCCAATAGCATAACGAACATAAATCATCATGAATGTGTAATAAAAAAGAACACCAGGAAGGACCCTCGTCTCTGAGTTACCAATTATCTCTTTTCAGGAGAAAACTCATCCCTTATTCTAGAATATATTGCAATATACTTGAAACATTGGCTCATGCGCTCATGTAAGCTGGGTTGCACCAATGGCAGCAGCACCACTTTTAGTGCTAACCATAATTCACGTTACATGGATACAAAATGTGGAACATCAGAGTTAGATGGAGGTTAGATTTGCTTTTGGGAAGTATCTCAATGGAAGAGCAGGTGGTTTGCATACTCCATGTTCAGCCGCTGGCATCTCCACTTTACAAGATTTTAGGAGCCAGAGCTAGGAAATGCATCTGCTTAAGAATCTGGAGAGCTGTTGCCATTTGGAATAGACAATACAAAACTAGATGGATCAATAATCTGGCTCAGTGTGTCATATGTTCAGACTAGGGATGGGATCCATTGGCTGGTGCCAGTTCGAAAGCATTCCATCGACCTAACAAACCAGTATTAATTTGAGTTTGTTCTTTGTTTGCTAGTCACAGCCTTTACTGAGCCATTTTTTTCACTCGCAAAAAATATAGATATTAATTATTTTAAAGGAAATACTGATATTTTGAAAGGAAATATCAATAAATGAAATTAGATAAAATTATTGTTCTTAATATTGATATTTTAGAGGCAATTTCTTTTAAAAAAATCCATTTTTGAAAATAGCCATGGAAAATTGCTACATAAAAATCTAATCCGCAACAAAAAAGAATAAGCTAATTAATGGAAAATTCTGTTCCAAATCTGAATTGGAATTCTAGCGCATCCCTAGTTCAAACATGATTTCATATTTCCTAACTGTCACTCAGTTTAGAGGATGGAGGATGGAATCAGCACAGGAAGTGCAGAACTTGACAGGGACAGATGCAGAGCTGAGAACAGAGTTGGGGGACTTGTGGCCTTCCAAATGTTGCTGAACTATAACTCCCATCAATCCTAGTCAACATAGCCAATGGTCAGGGCTAATGGGAGTTTGAGTCCAACAATATCTGGAGGGCCACAGGTTTCCTGCTCTTGACCCAAAGGAATATAGCAGATCAAAGTTACAGGTGGGGCATGAACTATTTATACAGGTGAATGACGTTATTTGATTTCATTTAAAAATGAACTCCATACCTGCAGTTGTACCCAATAGTACTAAACTAATTGTTCTGGGTGTAGTTCAGCTCCAAGTCCCTCTATGTTGGTATCATCCTGCCATATTTATGACACTGTATATGTGTTGACCATGTTGGATCAAAGTATCTATTTGAAAGCTTCACACTGTCGATATTTTTATCAGTGATTACTATATAGCATGGGTGGGGGAAATTATACATAATTTCCCTTCAAAACATAGCTAGCACTCAACATCCCTCTGATGATTGTTCCATTTCAAGACAAATGACCTAGCTGTGAGGAATACTTTTTCCTGTAACATCTTTTTCTGATTGTGATCTTCAATGTTCCATTTTGGAGGTTTAATTTTCCTTCCATTATCTGTATATCTGGTCTGAAAAGTCATCCTGGTTACTAATTTTGGCTTCAATCCCACAACATTCTGCTTCACTTCTTGTGTAAGGAATTTCAGGAAGATCTGTTTAGAGAGCTTCCTTCAGATTTTGAGGGAGTGTATGAGAATGCCATGGCTGATGTATATTTTATTTATCTATTTAAAATATTTCAAAACTGCACTTTCTTATAAAATATCAGAAGGCAGTATACAGACTAAAAACACAATATAACAATACAAACATCAGTAAGAGCTGGTTGCTAAAGAATTGCAAAGGCCTGTCTGAACAATACAGTTTTTGGAAATCAACTAAAAACAAGCAGGGATGACTTCTGCTGAACCTCTATTGGCAAGGAATTCCAGAGGGCAGGGCCAGCCACACTAAAGGCTAAACTGAGCCAACCTCTGGTAAAGGCCAGCAGAACCTCAGGGGTATATGGGACCACCAACATATATCAATGGTATATTTATGAGGTTGACGGTCTTAGCAAATGAAGCAGTTGTTGTTGGACTACAGTTCCCATCATCCCTGATCATTGGCCATGCTGGCTGGGGCTGATGTGAACTGGAGTGCAATAAAATTGGGAAGGCCACAGGTTCCCTATTCTGGCTAAAAGGTTATGCAGGCAATGTAGACAGGAACAGAAATCCAGGCCACAAAAGGAAAAAATAAATAATTCACTTTTATTCAGCCATGCAGCTGCTGTTATTCGACCATACAACTACATCACTCACAAAAAGTGGTGTAGTGGCAAATTTAGAAATGCAAGATCGTTTCATGCCATGCCCCCATAGGCAGCCACACCCCTCCAGTCCCTCCTCTCTCTCTCTCTCTCTCTCTCTCACACACACACACACACACACACACACACACCCCACCCTGTAGATTCATCTGCACCACTGATCTGCCACCCACTGCTAGCCCTGGCTACCATGGTGAAGGAGACAGGAGAGGAGCCCCCCTCCGGGCCAAACAAAATAGTAGAGGCCATGGCAACAGCCTCCCCAGCAGCGCCAGATCATGGAGGAGGAAAAGGAACAGGAAGAGGAGGTGCCACACCACGGAGCAAGAGACAGGATGTAGGTTGGGGTAGGCAAATAACTTGCTTAATTCCATCACCACCACCCGCGCAATACTGATGGTTGTTGTATGTGTAATGTAAACTGATGGTGATTTGTTGTTATTAGTAGTGTTCATGTATTATTTCTTTTTCTTTATTTTTTATTTTGTGTATTCTTTTTATTTATTTATTTATTTTACTTCATTATTTTTACATTTTTTTCTCCCCCCCATTGTTAAATTTTGAAATAAAACAATTAATAAAAATGCAAGTAGGAATGGGAGAGAAATTTGATTCAGTTTGCATTTAAAGGCAAACCTACCTAATTCACATTTTCCAAAACAATATGAGAACGGAAAGACAGATGTCCTTTGAAAGTCACTCTTCTCTGAATTTTGAGATGCTGTTCTACAGCCCAGTAATGGATAGAAAAATGCATAGACTGGAGTAAAGTGTGCATAGCAATGTATATATTAATGAAAATAACATACAAAAATGCATTATATTATTAGAGGAAACATATTTGCGAAAATGTGTATAGTAAGCAAAATTGTATGAAAAATGTGTATATTAGAGGAAATTTGCCTAAAATGCTGGTGAATTTTCATGACATTATTTATATTTTTAAAAAATCACAAACTGATGTGGAAATGTGGAAAAATGAGAAAAAACGAGAGATCCAAAACTGACAGATTCATCCATCCCCACTTGCAGATATACCTAGTAAAAGTAGACAGCATTTCATTATGAGACCCCCAAATGGCTCTTGAAATCATCCTTGATCTAAAAGTGCAGCATTTGTTTTTAAATGGAGGAACAGCACTGCTGCTGATGAAAAAGCACTCATTGAATGTTTCTTTCAATAAAGAAGAGAGAGAGTGTGTGCTAAATGGTTCCTTAGGTTACTGTTTCACTTTGTGATTTATAAACATTTTTTGCAATCAGAATGGCTGAAATAATACCATTAGTCTAGTTACCATATAGCACTGCCCCCTACTGTGAGCTGAAGTGTTTCACATTCTTGGATCACAAAAGCCTTTCATCTAATCATCAAGTCACAAAAAATTTATGTGAAGGAATACGTGATTCATAATAAATTATTAGTTAGGATGGATGTGTGTGTGTGTGTTGTGTGTGCTTTAATCCTGCCCATTTCTACAGGCTCAAGGTGGCTTACAGTGAAAAGTGTGATCTGGCCCAAGTCCCATAGATTTTACGTTTTGATTCCTCCCACTGATATCCATGGAACTTAGGAAATACTAACTCTCAGGGATCGTGCCCATAATAACTAGCTCGGCTTTCTCCAACCTCGTGTCCTCCAGATAGGAAGCTTCCTTATACCCAGTCCATCTAGCTGACTGTAGCCTACACTGGCTGGTGGAGGATCTCCATGTTTTCGGATGGGGGACATTCCCAGTCCTACATCGAGATGCCAGGGATTGAATATGAGACTTTCTGCACGCAAAGCAGATGCTCTGCCATTGAGCTACAGGCCTTTCCCATGCTGCCAGACCACAACTCCCATGATCTCCAATCACTGGCCATGCCACTTGAGGCTGATGGACATAATAGTCCAACAACATCTGGAAGGGGGAGGCTAAACTAACAAAAGAAAAGAAAACTCTTAATATAAGAGGATACTCCAACAGTAGTATTCAGATTGTGTTCTGGTCAACATATGAAGCTGCCTTAGACTGAATCACACCATTGGCCCATCTAGCTCAGTATTGTCTATTCTACAGAAACTGACAGTGACTTGCCAGTGTTTCAGACATGGGTATCTTCAAGCCCCATCTGGAGATGCTTGGGATTGAACCTTGGACCTTTTGCATGCAAGGCTGATGCTGTACCACTGAATTACAGCCCTTCCCCATCAGGAAGATTAGGGAATCTTCATAGGTACATAAGGAGAGCCCTGGATCAGACCAAAAACCCATCTACCCAGAATCTTGAGTTCTATTGTGTCCAACCAGAAGCTTATAGGAACTCACAAGCAGGACATTTCCTAACAGCCCTCTTCTACTGTTATTCCTCAGCAGCTGGTATTCAGTGGCACCTTGCCTCTGAGCATGGGGGGTCAATAGCCATGGATAGATTATCCTGCATGATTTGTGCATAATCCCCCTTAAAAGCCATCTAAGCTAGTGGACATCCCTGGAGACAGTGTGCCCACTACTGTGAATCATTCTCTGCAATTGTATTTTATTTCAGTTTATTTATTTGATTGCATATGCACCCCCTCTTTCTTCTGTAATGGAACTCAAGGCAGATCTTTGGAGACCCTTATCTGGGTGCTTCTGCCATCTGAAGGGTTGCCAAACCACTTTGGAGTGTGTGTGTCTGTGTCTGCATGTGAGACCTTGTGAGATCCCATGAGTTTTCACAAGGCTTCAATGGCATTAAGTTGCTTTCACATTTTTGATTTCCACCTTGGAAATATTGATTTATCTAAGAGGATTGTATTTTCCATGTTATTTTTATGTGCTGCTTTAATGTTGTTGTTGTTTTAATTGAGTTTTGTGCCTGTTTTTATGTCATAACTAGGCATTGTAATGGACTGGATGGGGGCCAACCAAATGAGACTTAATCCAGATAAGATGGAAGTGGTTCATCTTCCCACTTAAATGGTGATCAACTTACTTAAGAGGGAGCTGTACTTTCCCTAAAGGTAGTGGCGCCTGATGGCTCCATGCCACCAGGGCAGTGGAATCTGCTCCGGCTTTTAGTCTGAACTTTCAAGAAGCTGTCCAAGGTGCTGAACCTATTTTGGGAATAGGTTTCAGCACCTTGGACAGGTCCTCAAAAGTTCAGACTCAAATCCAGAGTGGATTCCATTGTCCCACTGACATGGAACCAGCAGCTACCACTGCCTAAAGGTTCATAATTTTCCCAGAGTTCCTGGGGGAAAAGGGATTGATTGTTAAACCATTCTGAGAACTGTAGCTCTGTGAGGGGACTAGGGGTCTCCTAACAACACTCAGCACCCTTAACAAACTACAGCTCCCAGGATAATTGGGGGACGCCATGGCTATTTAAAATGGCATAATACTCCTTTAAATGTATAGTGCAGATGGGGCCAAGCTCTCTTAAGAGGAAGCTTGACCATACCCACAATTTGTGATCCTGTCATTGAGGAACACCTAATCTATAACAGGGCAATACCTTTAAGCCAATCAAAACATCACAGAATAGTGTGCAAGCTATTGAGTTCTCCAGAATTTTTCATCAGGTTAGATGGTGAAGGGGGGGGTAGCAATTAACTGGTGGCAGAGCAGAGTTAGGAGATATGAAAATGAGGCTTTCAATGAGCTATGTAGGGATCAGGTTGCACCAAGGCCTTTGCAGAAGACAAAACATAGAACAACTGATTCCCCAACTTTGAAAATACAAAAGCCAGCTGTTACCCAGGTCTGTGTTCATTCTTAGGTGAAACACGCAGGTTCCTTGATAGGTAGAAAACATGTTTTATATGACAGTGGATCCTACAAAATACATGGGAAGAACGTGTCTATCATGCAAAAAATAAAAAACTCATGCTTTGAGGGCTAGTAAGACACCTTCAGGTGGTCCTCACTGAACATTCACAAGCAGTAGAAGCATACGTGTGCCTCAAAACCAAGAGGTCAAAATAAGGCAACAGGCAGTTATTTTGCTGTTTAAAAAAACCAGTAAGGTTTGGAACTTGATTTGTGCAGAATACTCTTCATTCATGAACTTGATTGATGGAGAAGATCCAGAAATGATTAGGCTTTTCTCTTTTTTGTTTCAAAAATCTTTCTTATTTGTGTATGTATGTATATATGTATTTTCTGTTCTCACCTTCCTCCCAAAGAAGACCAGGGCAAATGGCAAAGTGGTAAAAATGATGCAATTAATATAATGTCAACTTACAATATATTTTTAAAAAATTAAGAACAAGGATGATTAGGGGACTGGAAACAAAGCCCTATGAGGAGAGACTGAAAGAACTGGGCATGTTCAGCTTTGAGAAGAGAAGACTAAGGGGAGATATGATAGCACTTTTGAAGTACTTGAAAGGTTGCCACACAGAGGAGGGCCGGGATCTCTTCTCGATCATCACAGAGTACAGGACACGAAATAATGGGCTCAAGTTACAGGAAGACAGATTTTGACTGCACATCAGCAAAAACCTCCTAACTGTTAGAGCAGTGTGATAATGGAACCAATGACCTAGGGAGGTGGTGGGCTCTCCAACATTGGAGGCATTCAAGAGGTAGCTCGATAGCTGCCTGTCGGGTATGATTTAACTTGGATTCCTGCATTGAGCAGGGGGTTGGACTTGATGCCCTTATAGTCCCCTTCCAACTCTAATATTCTATGGTTCTATGATTTTAAAAACATTTTAAAACATTAAGAACATCTAAAACCATTTAAAAACAGCCACATAGCCTCAGAACAAATAATTTCAAGCTTGCTGGGAACAGTATGCTGGATCCAATGGTCGTCTCATTAGCACAAGGACTCCCAACTGCACAATGGGACTTCCTCTCCCGCCCCTCTCCCCCCCCCAAGCTACTCCAGAGGATTTGGGGGAAATGCAGAACAGAGGGGGGGCAAAGGGGCACATGGGAAGAGGACAGGAAGTCCTGTTGTGCAGGTGGAAGTCCTTGTACCACCTGGATGACTTTGTTACATACAACCCAATATCTTTCAGCCATCAAATGCCTGAGAGATCAGGTACATTTTTAAATTCCTCCCAATGTTAATAATGAGGGAGACAGATGTATCTCACCAGGGAGGGCATTCCACAAATGGGGAGCTGTCACCGAGAAGGCCCTGTCATGCATCAACGTGATTACCTAACATGAGAGATTGTTTATGCTCTCTAGAAACAATCTGACCTAATATTACAGTGGGCCTGTGCAGGTAGAGAATCATAGCCTCTTCTCCAGGGCTGGTGTCAGGCATGAGGGGGCCCCTCGTGCACCAATACCCCCCATGCAGCTGGCATGGGCTTAAATAGGCCTGTCCACCCCACCTTCCACATCATTAAATCAGCGCGCTAGCGTGCTGCATGCACCCACCTTCACACACACTGGCGTGGCAACGCGGGCGGGAAATGGGGCAGCCGGGCCTATTTAAGCCTGCATCAGCTGTGTGCTGTGTATGTGTTGTCTGGGAGGGTGGAGCTGCACGATCTGAGCCAGCCTAGTTCATAGGGCGTGATTGGGAACACTTGGTTTGGGAACTGCTGGGTCAGGCAGCATCATTCAAGTCTTGAATAATGCTCTCTAGATGAGACGCCATCTGATATTCCAGGAAGCACCAGACCCTGTCTCTTCTCTGTTAAGTACAAAACGGTGGTGGCCTTGATGGATGCAAAAAGAACACCCAACAGCTGTCAGCAGGAACTAGATCTAAAGGCTGCCCTACAGAAATGCATTTCTTAAATGCTGTAAGACCCTCTCCTTGCTTGCTAGCCTCTTTCCACCTGGCCTGGAAGGGTGGGGCCTTGACTGACTGCAGCTGTAAAAGGTATCACTACCTGAAGATGCCAGAGACCACCTTGACTGTGGGGTGTTGTTCAGGGACTTCTGTTTGGGTAAAAGTTTAATTTCTGATGGTCGGTTTTTTGTTTTGCTGTTATTATTATTATTATTTATTACATTTGTATACAGCCCCATAGCCGAAGCTCTCTGGGCAGTTTACAGTTAAAAACATTAAAAACAAATATACAAATATGCAAATTTAAAAACACATTTTTAAAAACCAATTTAAAAACACATGCTAAAATGCTTGGGAGAAGAAGAAAGGCTTGACCTGGCGCCGAAAAGATAACAGTGTTGGCGCCATTATTGGGATTATGCTTCTGTATTTTATTGTTGGATTTTATTAGGGATTATAAGGATGTATCAATTTATTGTATGTTTTTATGATGTTTTTGTTAACTTATTGACCATCTGAATTCATTTCTTACAGTGAGTTGTGTAACTTTTTTTTTCTGTTCATGTTGTGAGCTGCCTTGTGCATAAATTATTATGGAAAGGCGACATACAAATAAACAGTGATGATGATGATGGTGATGATTTGTGGCCTGGGGTAAGGGGTTGACCTGTGTTGCAGATCATGCCCCACAACCTGATGCTGGTACAGATCGTAGATCAGGGTCTCTACCCTCCCAGGGGCCCTTCCGAGCTCCTGGTGCCCTCGGGCCTGTGTCCTGCCTGGACACCCACTGGTGATGGGCTTGCTCTTCTCTGCTCTTCTCTGATGTCATATAACAGAAGGGTGACCAAAGGTCAATAAATGAGTGATGAGGGAGACCTGGAGTTAGGAGGGGATACCTCAGAATTAAAATTCTAATTCCATGACCAATTTCCCCCCCAAAAAGTGTACTGTGTTAAGTATTGCTTACACACGATGAACTTTTGAATGACTATTTGTTGGTTCAAATTGGTTACATGGTTTTGATGTTTCTTAAATGAAAATAGGACAGATTACACTTGCTATTTATAGCTTGCAAGCAAACTATGGTGAGAGATATTCTAACGGGACAGTATGGATGATATGAGTTAAATGTGTAATTAAGGGTACTGTCTTATGAGAGTTAATAAAGTCAATTTAAGTAATAGGCTATGGGAAGAAAGTAGATGTAAAAATAATGACATTGGAAATGGAAATGGACTGCCTTCAAGTTGATCCTGACTTATGGTTTTCATGGTAAGTGGTGTTCAGAGGTGGTTTACCATTGCCGTCCTCTGAAGCTGAGAGACAGTGACTGGCCCAAGGTCACCCAGTGAGCTTCATGGCTGTGTGGGGATTCGAACCCTGGTCTCCCAGGTCATAGTCCAACACTCTAACCATTACACCACACTGGCTCTCATAATGACATTAGTGATTAGTAATATAAACCTGTTACATTCCTGAATCTCAGTATATTGATCATTTTTGGGAATAAATATGGGAGTAAGCCCCTGTACATTTAAGCCATTGTAAATTCAGGTAACACTTCCAAGGATGAGGGAGAAATTTGATTCAGTTTGCACTGAAAGGTAAACCTACCTGACACTTTTGAAAATAACACCCGAACCAAAACACAGCCATCCTGCAAAATTCCAAGTTTTCCAAGTTTTAAAATGCAGTTTCCCTGCCAAGTAATGTGTACCAAAATGCAAATACTAAACTGTTCATAAAAATGCATATGTTAGTGAAAACAGCGTACAAAAATGCATTCTGTTAAGGAACATTGCTTTTCAAAAATTATATATTTGACAAAATTGCATTATGTTATATTGGGAGAAATTTACAATAAAATGCTGATGAATTGTCATGATGACTTTTCCAAATCAATTCACAAACTGATGTGGAAATGTGTAGAACCTGACCTTAGAAAACTAAGATTGGAAAAGTGAGGAACTAGAGAAACCAACATTGTCTATCCCCGCTTCCAAGTAAGCATGCATCAGCTGAGATTGCACAGTTTTTTCTTATTGTTTTTTAATGGGAATGTTTTCATTAAGAATAAAATATTCCATTGCTAAATGGACTCATTCTTCTTTTCAGTTCCGGTGTAGGATGAATTATAATACTGCTCAGAAGACGCAAGATTGGCTGCTTTTACCATGCCGAGTTTAGCCCTCGTGAGAGCTTCTTCGAGCCCTGCTTGGGTTGAAAACAGGACAATCTATCTGTAATCAAGAAATGAGCCCATATAAACTATTTACAGAATTTGGAGCCATCAATAATGTGCTCGGCTCTTCTGCAGCCAAAAGGTCTGCACTTCTGTGTAAACAGAGGACACAGAAAAAAGAAAGAACATTTATAAGATCATGTGCATTGCCTCTTAAAGCTGACTGAAATGAAAAGCTCGGGTAAACAAAGTAAGTGCTTCAGCAAACATGTTTCCAATGTGAATTTCCATCAGAAATTATCCAATTGCAAGTTAAATAGATGTATTCTTCATTGGCTGGGATTCCCATCACGAAGTGAGAATTTCAGAATAATGGAGACATGTGGGACTCCTGAATCTCTGAGACTTCAGCAGCAGAAGACTACTGATGGCCATCTCCATCTGGCAGCTTGTCACGCTGGAATACTACAGTTCAATTGCACAACTTTAAAAAAAAGAAAAGATTTTCATTAGGGGCCTCTCCAGATGTCCTTTTTATTGTGCATTCATTATTACTTGTGTACATGATCCTACTTTCAATACTGTTTGTGCCTACAAAGGTTTCGGGGTAGATATATAGCTTTGTTTCCAAATAGTACATGTCTTGTAACTTCTGAAATCCTGTAACTTCTTATACCACAAATGTCCAGGATGTGGTTTGTCCCTCTTTTATTGACCTATAGTGCCCCACCAAATGGCAATAATACCATAAATTTGGGAGACATCGCAGAACAACTAATAAAGCAGAATGATGTGTGAAAGGTCCAGTAAAATCCATCACTAATGCACTAATATTACATCAATAACCTGTTGCAGAATACACTTGCAAAACAAAACAGAAAAACCCCAGTCTGGAGAGGCCCTAAGAATAAAACATTCTAGAGTGCTGGATTCAGTGCAGGATTGTTCTACTTTTTATTCTGGCATGAGTTTCCACAACCAGGAACCCAAGTCAGATGCAAGAGCAGTCTTCAAGTACATCCTAAGATCCCATTCAACAGGTTTAAGTTTTGCTAAATTCCGCTCAATCCCAAATTCAGCCACCAACCAAGCTATCAACTCCAGGCCATAATTCCCAAAACTGCCTTCTTAACAAACAAGGACAAGGAGGATCAAATGATAAAGCTGGTTAGGGGCGGCTGGGAGGGGTAGAAGAAGAAGAAAAGGGAACGGGTTTGCTTGGTAATGCCTAGTGATGTCCTGCAAAGCAGAGGCCTGTCCTTCTCTCCAATGGAAAGGGTGGGATTGTTTGATTGTTATTGTTCAAGCGGCAGAGGATATAATTAAGATGGGCCACAGGACTGCCTGCTTTGGCTGAGTCAGTAACAGCCTTGCTTTGTTTCCCCTCTGCCCATATTCAACTCATTCTGCGGGTTGTCACACAAGGCCAGGGGAACATAATGGGTGAATAGGCCCGTTGCTAAGGAGACCTCAGAGCAGTTTAACAGATTGCAGCTCATTAAACATTCTTCTAGAGGGAGGAAAGCAGCTGGGGGTGACTTAGTCAGATGCCTCCTCTCTGCTTTTGTAGCCTTCAACTGACACCTGTCTGATCCCGTCAATCCTTTTGTGAGCAAAGAATCTTTCTCAGCATTTTAGGGCCACTGGATGTGAACGCTGTTTGGTTTGATTTCTCCCCCTTATAATTATTTTTGGAAGATCAAACATTGCCTAATGTACAAAATCTGCCTGGGCCCTAAACCAGGAAAGATGCTGGTTAATGATCCATCAAAAGGTTCTTTCGCAACTCTGGAGTCAATTGAAACATTTTTTTTTTTGGTGGGACAATGAAGATAGCTTTCTACTCCCTCCCCTGCCTAAGGAAATTGCCTTAACTAAGTGAACAGGTTGTAGCAAAGGAAGCCTAAGGCATAAGGTTCAGACTGTCCGCATTTCAGGGATTAGGGATATAAGCGGCACCTGGAGGGCTCCTGTTCAGGATGCCATCCAACCATCCATCCCCGCTTCCAGAATGCTCCATTCCATTTCCTCTCCCTAGTTTTTATACTTCTCCCAACAGTCAACCAAGGGCATACTCCTGCCTCACGGGACTATGAGGGAATTGCCCCATTAGTTAGTTAGGTTTACCAAGTTCCACAAACTCTACAACCGGCAGTAACAAAACACTACTGCAAAAAAAAATGTGGACCTTCTTTCAGCTCGAGGGCCACATTCCCTTCTAGCAAACTTCCAGGGGCCATATGCTTTGCAGGGGGGGAAGGGGAGGCAAATGTAGGCAGAGCAATGAATATAAATGTTATCTTTGTAAAGCAGGCTTGTTTTTACACACACTCACACCTTCATCTCTATCCTCCATCCAGACAAGCAAGAGGGGTGATCGGAGGGCAGGGGCACATTCCTGCCAGGCAAAACCACTCAATGGTGTCAAGCAAGGCCAGTGAGCGGTGTGGCTGGGGAGGTGGTGTGGCCTGGGGACAGTCCCAAGGGCCAGATAGAGAGGGCTGGGGGGGCGTATTTGGCCACCATGCCTGAGGTTCTCCACCCGTGCATTAAAACAATAAAAAACTGTGTTGTTCAGCTATTTTCATCAGTCATCTCTTAACATTCCAGTACATGTTACACATCTCTTAAGCAGCCACCGTCACCCCGCTGGAAAGGATCTGTCCATAAATCTCCATGCATCTGGGGTGCCCTCTCTGAAGACCCTCTTGCTGTGACTGCCCCTTTAAGGTGGCCCCAATCCGCCACTCCAGGAGCCAAGGCTGCTTCTATTCAGCCGGTAGAGCCAGGATAAAGGGCTCTTGAGGTCCAGAGGAAGCAAGCAAGCTTGATCACTGAGGTCATCCGGAGCAGCGCAGCTACTTGTCCCTGTGTTACGGAGGCCTGACTGGCCTCCATTAGAAGATGGGCATTTAGGGTTGCCATGCCATTCCAGGAGAGATTTGGCAGACACCCTTGCTTTTGACTTTCAGGCATCTCTTGAAGACCTTTTCATGTAGACAGATCTACGCAACTGTTTAAAAAATTTTGATCAGCCAGTAATTTTAATTACATTGTACTCTTTTTAAGGTGTTTTGTGTTTTATTGTATATTTTGCGGTACAGCGCGATGTGATATTCTATGTACTGGTGGTATATAAATACTTTTATAAATAAATGGAAAGTGGCTGCCTGGCAAAGGAAAGGGCGGTGCCAAGACCACTTTCACTACACTTCTTCCATTTGCAGGAAGGCACAGGGACTCCTGTTTCCTCAACCCTATTGGGTGAGGATTTGAGAAGAGCTGGCCATTTGAGATGTCCGAAGCATGGCTATTTACTTTCGGCAATGCTGCAGCATCATGTGCTCCAGACTGTTCTTTAGGTCAGGAGTGGGGAATCCCTTTTGGCTGGAGGGCCAGAGCCAAAAGTAGCCAACCCTCCATGAACCATACTGACAGGTGGGTGGGGTGCCCACCTGTCCTATGACATCAGCCTTAGGAAAGATAAAGTCGCAGCTGCAAAGAAATAAACATGGGACCATAGGAAGCTGCCTTATACTGATTGGTCCTTTGCAGCCACAGCTATACCTTGGTGCTGTTTGAATTTGGGACCTTATCCTGTCATCGTGCTTACATCTGGGATCAGATATCCTAGAGTCTACATCCAACCTTGGCTATAATAATATTTCTGCTTATGACAGACAGAACTCCCAAAATATAAATGGCCCATAAACATTACCTGTAGATGGCAACCTTTTTGCCTGCATATAGGGACAGTGAAAACAGCGGATAAGAGAAAAATCAACTCATTTGAAATGTGGTGTTGGAGGAGAGCTTTCCGCATACCATGGACTGCGAAAAAGACAAATAATTGGGTGTTAGAACAAATTAAGCCAGAACTGTCACTAGAAGCTAAAATGATGAAACTGAGGTTATCATACTTTGGACACATCATGAGAAGACATGATTCATTAGAAAAGACAATAATGCTGGGAAAATCAGAAAGGAATAGAAAAAGAGGCAGGCCAAACAAGAGATGGATTGATTCCCTAAAGGAAGCCACAGACCTGAACTTACAAGATCTGAACAGGGTGGTTCATGACAGATGCTCTTGGAGGTTGCTGATTCATAGGGTCACCATAAGTCATAATTGACTTGAAGGCACGTAACAACAATAACATACGGACAGTGGAGAAATTCAGTTCAGATTGCACTTAAGGGCAAACCTATCAATTTTACATTTTCCAAACCAATATGAGAACCAAAACACAGCCATCCTTTGAAATTCTTACTTCTCCTAATTTTGTGATGTTGTTCTCCAATGAAACAATGTTTACAAAAATGCATATACTAGGGGAAAGTATGCATATAAATGAATCTATTAGTGAAAACAACATACAAAATGCATTATATTACAAAAATTACCTGACCCGTGTGATGACTGACGAAATTGTTCATGTCTTGCTAATATGGATGTTTTTCAATGACTTCTTTTACTGCTGTTTCGTTTCAGGTTTTCATTGTTTAGATTAGTTTTTAAAATTTTGCTGTGATGTATATATTTAATCAGAAGCTGCCTAGAGACCCTTTGGCTGCCTGAAACCTCCCCTCCCTCAACCCTACTCAGGGGGAGGAGGCAAATACTAGCATGTGCTCAGGATCAGCATCAGCTAAGCTCCAGGAAAGGCAGGGCAACTGGAGCCACTTCCAAACTCCTTTGTCTGTTAGATGCTAGTGCAACAGCTCTGTGAGGACAGCTGCTGCATTAGGCCCTGAAAACCCAGCTCCTGCTGGACAGCTCCCTAGCTGGCCTAGGCCTCTTTAACAAGTACATTTTTTCCTGGTTCACATCGTGTTGGACCAGTAGCGGCAGTGGAATCCGCTCCAGGGTTTAGTCTGAACTTTCAAGGGGCTGTCCAAGGTGCTTCAGCACTATGGACTAAACCCTAGAGCGGATTTCATTGCCCCACTGACATGGAGCCACCAGCTGACACTGTTCTGATAGCTTCCCAGCTGAAGTACTTTAGAGAATAAAACAGGAATATATTATATTTAATTATTTTATTTATTTATTAAATTTACATCCTGCCCTTCCTCCTAGGATGAGCCCACTATAAACGTGCCCACTGGTTATTTATTTATTTAGATTATTTCTAGCCCACCCTTCATAAAATAAATAATACATCCCAGATCAGGGTATAATATATAATAAATGTAATACATAATCAAACATAAGTTATATAGAACGGATAAAACTCCGAAGCTGCAGCAACAACAAAACACATGGTTGCAGCAGGGCAGGCTTTACCCATCTCCACCAATAACAAGTTAACCAAAGGCCCAGGTGCAAAAATGCATTTTAAACTGATGCCGTAAGCCCTTCAGAGTCAGCACCTGTTCAACATGAGAGGAGGCAGCACTAGTTGTTAAAATTAATTTTGTTGGTTGACAGACGCGTACTGAAAATGATGAAATGCAAATAATAAGCAGTGACTAGGTATTCAAGTGATGACCAAAGAGTGATGAACTCAGAGGAGTAAATCAGCATTTTGTCTAGTGCAGACAAGTAGCAAAATCCAAGGAACAAAAACTGTCTTTTTTCAAAAAAGGAAATAGGGGTTTCACCTGCATTTTTCTTTGCTTTCTTCCAGAACCCCAGGCCTAGATCATGTGCCTTGTGTGTGTGTTTAATTTGATTTATTCATTTCAGACACAAGATAAGAAGCAAAGAAGCATCCATGCCCATCTTCACCAATAACATTGCCGTTTCCCTTTTCATAATCGAAGAACAGGATGCTTTCAGGCTAACAAGCCCTTCAGTTCTGCCCATTGACATGGGCCCCATCGGTGCTACATATTTAAAGCACTATTATATCACCTTAAACCAGAGCTTGGAAAAGTTACTTTTTTGAACTACAACTCCCATCAGCCCAATCCAGTGGCCATGCTGGCTGGGGCTGATGGGAATTGTAGTTCAAAAAAGTAACTTTTCCAAGCTCTGCCTTAAACAGTTATGGCTTCTCCCCAAGAAGGGCCATGGCTCAGTGTTAGAGCATCTGCCTTGCATGTAGCTTCAATCCCTGGCATCTCCAGGTATGGCTTGGAAAATCTCCTGCCTGAAATCCTGGACAGCTGCTATCAGTCAGTGTAAACAATACTGAGCTAGATAGACCATTGGTATAAGGCAGTTTACTATGTTCCTATGACTGAGGGGTGCTTAATGGTTTCCCTGCTGGCCATTTCTCGGTTCAAATCTCCCCAACTGCTTTTTCCTTTCTGGGGTTCCAGGTGCACTTTTAGAAGAGTAAAGAAAGAGTGCACATATGAGCGTACGGCCTCCAAACTGGGGGGAAAGGCAAGCATTAAAGTTTGGGGTAGGGATGGGGGGTTCAATTCAGTTCACATTTCAAGCTGACTTTATCAAATTTGCACTTTCCAAAGCAGTATGAGAACCAAAACACAGTCGTCCTTTGAAATTTTCACTGATTTGAAACTTGTGCTGTAGTTCGCCAACCAAACAATGTTTACAAAAATGCGTATATTAGGGGAAAGTGTGCATGAAAATGAATAAATGAGTGAAAACAACATGCAAAAATCATTATATGACTAGAAATGGCTTACAAAAATGTATATATTAGTTAAAAACGCCTACAAAATGTGGTTTTAAAGGAGAAATTCACACTGAAATGCTGGAGAATTTTCATGAAGATTTTTTTTTTTAAATCATAAATTGCTGCAGAAATGTGGAGAAATGAATTTAAGTCTGGGGTTTTGTTAAAGGGTGGAGATTACCTAATATTGTGGGTAAGTAGGGAAGGACTTGTGCAGTGATGTAATGAGTACCACACAACAGTGGCCAGTCACCCTAGCACATCTCTCATCCCATATTATGGGCCAAGAATCCCTATTTCCCAGCTGTTGCGGCTAGCACTAGCCACAGCTCAGTGGTCTTCCCCAAAGAAGGCCCATAGCTCAGTGGTAGAGTATTTGCCTTGCATAGAGAAGGGCCCAAGTTCAATCTCTGACATCTCTAGGTAGGGCTTGGAGAGACTCCTGCCTGAAATCCTAGAGAGCCACTGCCAATTACTGATCTAGATGGACCAATGGTACAAGGGTGCACCCTATGTTCCCATGTTCCTAATCCTGGGAAATGTAGTTTGTTAAGGGTGCCGACAGTTGTTAGGAGACCCCTATTCACCTCCCAGAACTTTGGATCTCAGAATTTCCTCAGAAGAAGGATTGATTGTTAAACCACTCTGGAAAGTGCGGCTCTGTGAGGGGAACAGGCATCTCCTAATGATTCTCCATACTCTTAACAGACTATAGCTCCCAGGATTCTTGGGGGAAAGTCATGACTGTTTAAAGCAGCCTTGTCCAACCTTTGGGTCCCCAGATGTTGCTGGACTACACTTCCCATCAGCCCCAGCCACCATGGCCAATGGTCAGGAATTATGGGAACTGTAGTCCAGCAACATCTGTGGCCCAAAGGTTGGACAAGGCTGGTTTAAAGCGTTATGACAGTGCAGATGGGGCAGTGATCTCTTGTAAATGAGAAGAACAAGCACACAGAGGATACAGCTAAAGTCCATAACTGAGCAAGTCAAAAGTTCCCCCAGATTTGCTGAAAACATGTATGTTTTATAAAAGTGTCTTGAGATGTGTGATCAACAAAAGAATGCCCAACCATGTTCAAGGAGTCTGGAGTGTCAAATGCCTTTTTTTGGATGCACCCCTTCAATTTTTTTTTTAAAAATTACTTCTCTGCATTAGATTAGCTTTACAAGTGCTGTGGTTCCAATATAATTAGATTCTGTGATCTCCACTCCAGGAGTGTTTGCAGAAAGGTGTTTGGAGAGTTGATCAATAAGAAGAGAGCTCCATGATTCATGGCCAGTCCAGTGAAAAACTGCCAGTGGAAGCACATATTCTCTTTATTGCATTTGTCGAGAGAGAAGCAATTAGCATTCAAGGTCTCCAAACCTTCATAATTGCTGGCCCCAATCTCTCAGCTGGTTGGCTCCTGGTTAAAAATCTATAGAAGTATAAACAACAGCAGTAATCTATTAATGAGATAAGAAAGTAAGAAGAGCCCTGCTGGATCAGATCAAAAGCCTATCTAGACCCGCATCCTGTTTCATACAATGGCCAGCCAGATGCCTATGAGAAGCTCACAAGCTAGACATGAGTGCAACAGCACTCCTCCAGCCTGTGATTCCCAGCAGCTGGTATTCAGAGGCATGCTGTGTTTTTGGAAAGGTTCCTCTTATGAAATCAAAAGATGCAAGGACGGCCAAATTGTGTTGCCCATTGACTTGCCCACTGAGCTGATGCCATTACCTAAAGGCAGTATCTTCTCTTCACTTCCACTCTACAATAATGAATCATACAGCAATATTAAAAGCATTGTTTTAGACTAATTTTGAATGCATTTGCTTCACTTGAAATCAATGGGACATTACTCATAATGACTTAAGAGTCATAACTAGCGTCCCATTGATTTTAGTGGGCATTTAATGGCTTAGCCTGAATCCAAGCCATTGATGTAATGAAACTCTAGGTCTTTCCCGACAGAGTGGATTTCCTATGGGGACTTTGGAGCTATGATTCAACCAATATCACTTCTGCAATTGCTCCTGCTGTAGAAGAATTACATACAGGCATAGAAACGTAGGGAGTTGCCTTATACGGAGACTATGTATACAATTTCTCCCCCCCAGTACACACATTTCTCCCTGCCCCCTAAATACATACATCCCTCCCCCAGAATTCTGGGAACTGTAGGTTGCTGGAAATTGTAGCTCTGCAAGGGGTAAACTATAGTTCCCAGGATTCTGGGGGGCGGGTGCTTTAAATGTATGGTGTGTACACAGCCTGAGTCAGACCATTGGTCCGTCTAGCTCAGTACTGTCTACACTGACTGAAAGTGGCTCTCTAGGGTTTTAGATAAGGGACATTCCCATCCCTACCTGCAGATGCTGGAAATTGAACCTTGGACCTTCTGCATGCAAAGCAGATGCTCTGCCACTGACCTACGGTTAGTGCTAGCCACAGCAGCTGGGAAACAGGGATTCTTGGCCCAGCTGATGGGATTTGACATCTGGCTTATTGTTGAGATGGGAGACATGGAAGGGTGACCAGCACCTGTTGAATTGTACTAATAACCACTGTGCTACGGCCCTTCACTTTCCACTCCTTCATGCAAAACGGCAACCTCCTAAGATTGCTTTTTGTTTTCATGCATATGCATGTAACATCTAGCTTGCCCTTCAAACAACGTGACCTTTCAGAGCTAATGTCTATAACTGTAAGCAACAAGGTCTATTCAAATATGCATGATGAACCATAAATGGAAGAAATTAATTTAGTTTAATTTAGCAGATGCCCTGATCATTCAGAAATAGACAAAATGCATGAGGTTCACTCTCAATATCATAGTAACGTTATTACACAGTTGCTTGCATATATGCCATTTTTAAAATGATCTGTGATTTTACACTGTAGAATTAAACACTCGTGTTCTCCTTTCTAAAATTTATTTATTTATTTATTTATTTGATTTATATCCCGCCCTTCCTCCTGGCAGAAGCCCAGGGTGGCTCTGTTTTTACTTTTTTTAAAACTTTTTTTTACATTTTTACTCATGTTCATCATTGATAAGAATGGAGTTAAGCCACAACTGGATCTGTCCCAGTAATTTCAAAAGCTTCTTAAGGTTCCAGGATATTTTTCTCTAGGAGAAAGCAGTAGATAAGAAAACTGAAAGGTTAAGTGAAAGAGATGGAGGGCTTGCAAGCTGAAGTGGATCTTCAGAGGAAAAACAGGGTAGCTATCCTCTATGGCATAAAAACATTTTTTGTTTCACTCAAACTCTCTTTGGCCTCTGACCTCAAATCAGGAAATATATTTTTCCCAGTAGCCTTTGCTTGGCTGTCCTGCTCAAAAGGCAACATCTCAAAAGGACAGAAGCAGAAGATGACAAAATGATGAAAAAAAGGACTATCTAAGCAAAAGCAGCTTGCTGTCCAAGGTTAACTTGGGGGCTCTTCCAGACTGGTGCCACTTTTGAGTGGGATTCAATCACATACTGGCAAATTTGGGTTGTACAATGAAAGTTGATTGTGAACTGTTGCTTGTTGTTATGTGCCTTCAAGTCAATTACGACTTATGGCGACCCTATGAATCAGTGACCTCCAAAAGCATCTGTCATGAACCACCCTGTTCAGATCTTGTAAGTTCAGGTCTGTGGCTTCCTTTATGGAATCAATCCATCTCTTGTTTGGCCTGCCTCTTTGTCTACTCCCTGCTGTTTTCCCCAGCATTGTTGTCTTTTCTAGTGAATCATGTCTTCTCATGATGTGTCCAAAGTATGATAACCTCAGTTTCATCATTTTAGCTTCTAGTGATAGTTCTGGTTCAATTTGTTCTAACACCCAATTATTTGTCTTTTTCGCAGTCCATGATATGCGGAAAGCTCTCCTCCAGCACCACATTTCAAATGAGTTGATTTTTTTGAACTCTTTCACAGCACACCAATTCCTCCCCCCATTTGACTTTTTTCCAGTTAGGAAAGTGACAGGGAAATGCACTAGAAAGTGTGGGATGATGCTTGATACAGTATCACATAGCCTCCCCGCAAACAAATCAGGATGAATGCTTGTAACGAAAACCACTTGTTGAGAACTGTTATTAAATGTGTTATGGGTTTGAAGGAGTTAATGGAATGCCTGGGAGTATGAGTGATGTAAGACTGCCAGGTGGGAGGGGCTGTGTGGGTGAGAGTTCTAAGGGAGGTTTGAACAAAAGATAGTTGGTTTTGACTATTAGTTTTGTTGTTGGGATGTGGAGTGGAAGGAGGGAGGTTGTGTTGCAGGAGTGAGCTGGGTGGAAAAGGGTGGATTACATATTAGTTAGGGGGGTAGGATAGGCAGGGAATATAGGGACTATACATATTATTTAACATCTTGTATTTTAATAAAGTTATTTTGTTCGTTTAAATTCCTGTGTGTCTGCCTGGCCACATGTGCCAGTATATCAGGGTCCTATTCAGTTCCTGTACCTACAGCGTATTGTGCTAACAGGGCACACCAATGGTCAGTCACTTTTTGGGTGGGACAAAAGGTGGAAGGGCTAAAGCTGGTGATGCAGAGAGCATATCTGACCCAGGTTGACGCAAGGGTCCTGCTGGGTGGGGGATTTCCTGAACCAAGCGTGGGATAATCCCTGGTGAAGGGCGGGTTCGCTACAATGCTCAGTGAAAAGGTCATCTGGAAGCTACCTGGATGCCCAGTCATGTTAAAGATATAGGTAGTTCAAGGTATGGAAAACAAAGAGAGTCAACAGCTGGGATGCTTGAGAGGACATTATTGTATCCCACCCATTTCTGATAAAAGTTGATCCAGAAAAAAAATTGATTAATTTAATTTAGCAGATGACTGCTGCTGAGCAGGATCTGATCCATAATAGCTTCAAGCCACTAGGTACGCTTGTGATGATATCATCAGAAGCACTGGGGTCCTGTAGGCCTTTGTGGTTTTAGGTCCTAGTTCGCAATGCCACTTAGAGTTGGTTTAGCCTGCTGGCAGAGTCTGTCTATAACTTCTGTTGTTTAGGGTGTTTACTCACTAGTTGTTTGTAATAGCTGGGTCTTCCTTTCTGAATGAAGTATGAGTGATACCTTTTCCTCTTCCAGCTTCATTGCATTCATTAATTCATTGGCGATCCAGCTACTGTAAGCAAGATCTGTGTCGGTGAGCAAAGTTGCTGGTTTTGGCGGACTGTAGAGACTTCTTGTTCGGACTGGAACCTCAACAGAGCTATAATAGCCTTCCTTGCTTTGCTGTGTTCCTCATCCCTGAGTCTTTAGAACAGAGCTGGGGAATCTTTCCCAGTTCAAGGGCCACATTTCCTTCTGGGAAAATTTCAGAGGGCCACATGCCAGTGGTGGGCAGAGCCAGAGGCAAAAGTGGGCAGAGCAATTAAATATAAATTTCACCTTTGAACCAGTAGTCTTGTTTCTACACATAGTGGCACACTCCTCTCTATCCTCAATGCAGGCCAGCCAGAGGCTTTACCAGAGCTCAAGGACACATTCCAGCCAGGCACAAACATGCAAGAGAGGTGCAAAGCAGGGCTGGTGAAGAGTGTAGCTGGGGAGGGGATATGGCCTGAGGGCTAGATAGTGAGGCCTGGATGGTCGTGTTTGGGCCCCCAGTTTTGAAGTTCCTCACGTTCGTCCTAGAACAACATCTGGCTACTGGTTCTGGCTACTCATCTATGACAGCTGCCTGTGGCTCAGCTGTGACACTATTAGGGCTGTCAACAAATTATAGTCTTTTAGTTGATTAACCACCTGTCTTTTAACTGATTAATGAATATAGTAAATGTTAATAAAGTTGCATACAGGGATGGAAGGATCCATCAGGTTTGTTCTCTTCCTTTCTCATTTTGACAGTCTTAATTTCAGTTCTCCACATTTCTGCCGCAGTTTGCTATTTTTAAAAAAGCCTCATCAATGTTTTTTGGCATTTCAATGCGAATTTTCCCTAACACACATTTTTGTATGCAGTTTTGACGAACGTACACATTTTTACAAGCAATTTTCCCTAATATAATGCATTTTGTATGTTATTTTCACATATATTCATTTTTGCGCACAACTTCCCACTCTATATGCTTTTTTGTATACATTCTTTGGTTGAAGAACTGCATCTCAAAATTCAGATACGTACGGATTTCAAAGACAGCTGTGTTTCGATTCTCATATTGTTTTGGAAAGTGCAAATTTCATAGATTGACCTTTAAATGTGAACTGAATCAAATTTCTCCCCCATCTCTGGTTGCACACCAAAACTCAGCAGAATTTCTTTTTTGAAGGAAGTGTGAGACAACTGACAATTTCATAGTAAACAAAGGCTACCATTGATGGTTAAAAAGCCCATCTTATTACCATCACACATCAAAACCAAATAGTTACAAGAAGTAAACAAACACATATTTTATTGTCAAATCCAGCAATTCAAATTTCCCCTTACTGTTAATACCAACACTTGCTAATGAGTCAGCAAAAACTTCTGCTGAGCAATTTGCCTGTAAAACTGATTTAAAGTTACTGCCATATTTTCAATGAATGATGAATGCAAAAGTCAATGACTTGGATCCTAAGGTATGTTGACTTCCATTCACGGAATCCTGCACCTTGTCCCACATTGTTTAGGGCACCCACATCCCTGCAGAGTTGAGGAGGAGGACAGGTGGCTACGCAAGGAGTGGGGAAAAAGAAATCTTCCCTTCCATGAACTTCCCTAAGTCTACTCATCTTAGGAGCCATTCCAATGTGTGTTGGGGTACTACTCTTGGGTGGTATTCAATGCAAGTCTTACTCAGAGTGGACCCATTGAAGTTAATGGGCATGGTTAATTTAGGTTTATAATTTAAATGGGTCTACTCTGAGTAGGACTTGGTTGACTACAACCCATTATCATGAATCCACAGATAATTGACTTGTTACTCTGATTATCAATTTCATAATTGAACAGTGCATCAGTCTGGCAAAGGGACCATCTATCAAAGGGCGCTTTCTTGGCTGCTCTTAAATATTGCAATGGAACATCTGCAAATGCTTAACAAGGAACCGAGCTGAATAGCAAACCAAATAATCAACAACAGCAGCCAATCTCACTGCTTCAACATTACTGGTCTCCTCAATGGCCATGGATTCTGCCTCTTTGGGCACTTAAAAATTATTCCCTGCCGTGATGTCACTTGAGTGGCAAAGCTGGGAGCCTTTTATAAACCTTCGAAAGGTTCTTGGTAGCTGACATGATTTATGTTTCAGAGAGGTTCCTCAGCTCTCGGAAAGTGGAGTCACACCAAGTCTCAGGCTTCTTCTGTAGGCTTGCCTATTGTATTCCACCTCTAAGGTTACATCTCCCATAGTTGTCAACAAAAAGCCAGCTGTACGCTTGGCCAGCTCTGCATATGGCTCTTTGTCTGACATTCATACTCTGGTTCACATCATTCATGCCACTTGAATAAAACTGACCCCCTGGCAGGACAAAACCAAGTGCGGGAGAGAGTGAGGAGGGAGGGAGAAAGCCTCTTTATATTCCCAGGCATTTGAATGGGGGCAAGTTAACAATAAAACTGGCCCTTACCAAAGCCAGAAGCAGTGCAAAGTAAATAAACAAACTGCCCTGTTTTCCCTACAAATAAGCAACTTCGAAAATAAGGAAGACTCTGGAACTTTGTGAGTGGAGGGAAACCTCCAGATTTTAGGCAGGGAAATGTGAAAGCTGCAAGTCAGACAGTAAAAAAAAAAAAGAGAGCATGTATGGCTCTCTCAAGTGCTGTTCCTCTGCCCCCCCCAGCTCCTGTTTGCCAAGCTGTGCACGTACAGCTGAAAAACCTAAAAAATGGTGTTGTCATAGGAAGGTATGGTGTGGAAGGAAGCAGAATTAAAGGGAGCTCTCTCTCTTTTTGTCTTGCTGAAAGTGAATGAGGGCTGTCACCTCATCTTTAAATTGGGGGTCTATCCAAGTCACACTGAACTGCCAAGCTTAGAAGATACATTGGGTGGGTGCTTTGCTGGAGATATAGATGAAGATTTTACCTATCTCTACAGTATATATCTGTCTGTCTGTCTATTTAAAATGCCGATGCTCAGAAAGCCCCTCCCTCCAAAACAGGCAAGAAATAACCCCCAAACTGAGACAAAAAACAGGAGACACTCCTTCCCTAAAAAATCCAGGCAACCCCCTCCCAAGAATTTAACATCTGGAGGGCTAGAGATTTCCCATTCCTGCTTTAGGCTGCAATCCATGTCTACTCAGAAGTAAGCCCCATTGGGTTCAATGGGACTTACTTCCAGGTAAGTGCGCATTGGATTGCAGCCTCAAGAGGGCTGTGGGGCCTGAGCACATGCAGTGCCAGGTAGCTCTCTAGGCTAAGACCCAGCTTCTGACTGACCATATGCTCCTGGCTTTAGTCTTCAGAGTCTCTGCCATTTATGGATAGGAGTACATTAGTGGTGCATCACCAGAACCCAAGATCAGTGATGATAAGCTTACAGCACCAGCAGTTCTCTCTCTCAGTTCTGGCAAACTGCTCCTGGAACACAAACAGTAACGTTGCCAGGCGTCTCTGCTTATATGTTAACCCTGATGCCCCAACATTCTCCATCTCCTGTCCTCACAATGTCAGAGCACATAAGAGCTTGTACATGAGATTACAACAGTGCTGAGGATTCCTAGTACAATGATCTGCCCAAAGTGAGCTTCAGAGCTGACTGGAGATTTGAACACTGGTCTCTCACCACTCTAACCACTACATACCAGAGGAAGGGCCATAGCTCAGGAGTAGAGCACCTGATTTGCATTCAGAAAGTCCCAGGTTCAATCCCCCGCACCTCTAGCTAGGGCTGGGAGAGAACCCTGCCTGAAACCTTGGACAGCTGCTGCCAGCCAGTGCAGACAACACTGAGCTTGATGGACCAATGGTCCAATCCAGTGTAAAGCAGTTTCCTATGCTCCTGTGTACCATATTGATCTCATGTGTTTCTGTACTATATTATTTATTTATTATTTATTTATTAAATTTATATCCCACCTTATGGCCAAAAGGCCCTCAAGGCAGCTTACAAAAACATGAATATAACACATCATAAAGCATAAATACAATAATGCAATTCTCAAAATTAAATAACAAATAACATTATTAAAAGGAAAGAAAAAACATTTAAATGTGTTACAATAAGAGAACCAAACACTTTATAAAAAGGCCTAGATAAAAATCTTCAATTTCCCAGCAAATAAGTAGCATTTTTATTTTTAACATATAAATATACACAGTATATAAGTAGCCAAACAATAATAATAAACAAACTAATGAGAACATCTCAATAAATATACAATTAAACAATCCCCACACACTTCACAACAGTGTTTAACAGAAATATGCTACAGTCCAAATAACAGCAAAAATGAATCTCCAAAATTAAATCTTGACCCCAAAAACAACTAAAAAACAACTAACCCCAGTAGTCTATAGACATCCCGAGCAGCAGGTTCACGCACACATACACACACACAGTCTCTGGCCCCTTCAGCAGTTGCTGCTTTTGTAGCTGGAGAGAGACAGGGCCCCACCCTTCCAGGCCAGGTGGAAATCAGCCAGAAATGCAGGGAGCAGGTCTTGCAGAAACTCACACAGGTAGATGGTCTCTGGCCCCTTCAGCAGTTGCTGCTTTTGTAGCTGGAGAGAGACAGGGCCCCACCCTTCCAGGCCAGGTGGAAATTAGCCAGAAATGCAGGGAGCAGGTCTTGCAGAAACTCACACAGGTAGATACTCTGCTATGTCATGGACTTATAGCAGGAGTAGGAAACCTTTGGCTCTCCAAATACTGCTAAACTACAGTTCCCATCAGCCCCAGCAAGCATGGCCAATGGCCAGGGATGACGGGGGTTGCAGTTCAGCAACATCTGGAGGGCCAAAGCTTCCCCATTCCTGGAATATAAAATATGGCTATAATTCAGGCTGCTAGGTGATTGAAAAAATGAAGCATGTTGAAAGGATTTCAAGGCGAAGGCTCTGAAGTTGCAACCCAAAGGCCCCTAAGAGAAACCTCATTTTGTACTTCTACCCAAGAGACTAAAAGTTAACATGGTTCTATTTTAGAGTACTATTTCTCAAAGAGGCAGGGAGTGTCACCAGATGTAAAATCAGTAGAAAGAGAAAAATTCCTTTTAAGGCTATTAAACACCAGCCTAACAATTGCACCCATAGAACTGCTAATTATTATCTACTTAGTGCAAGTTGAAGAAACCAACGAGCTCTTTCTGGACACATATTTCTGTGCTATCCTTTTCTACATAGAACATACTTGTGTCAAGGTTTGGTCACATGCAAAGTAAAAAATAATGTTTTCATGTTTTTCTCTTTCTCTCACTTACTATGTTTTAGATCACTGAAAGATACTGTAATCCAGACTAGGGTTGCCAGGTTCCTGGCCTGAGACTGATCCTGTATCTTTAGGAGAAGAGAAAGTCAGCCAAGTGCAGGTGTTCTTGCAACACTGTAATGGGAAAAACCCCAAGGTGGAATTCTCCCCTTCCCCTGCACAACTTTTAAAGATACAAGAGGCCAGACCCACCTTGAAATCTCTTTCAGTATACTCCATTCCATTCCATTCCCCCTTTCCTTCTAGGGCCACATCCACACTACACATTTAAAGTAGTAGTATACAACTTTAGCCGTCATGGTTTCCCTTAAAGAACCCCAGAAACTGTAGTTTCTTAAGGGTGTTGAGAGCTGTTAGGAAATCCCATTTCTCTCACAGAGCTACAATTCCCAAATTGGTTTAACAATCAATCCCTCTTTCCATGGAACTCTGAGAATTTTAGCTCTGTGAGAGGCATAGGGGGTCTCCTAACAACTCTCAGCACTCTTCACAAGCTACACTTCCCGGGATTCTTTGGAGGAAGCCGTAACTGTTTACAGCGGTAAGGTACTGCTTTCAGTGTACGGTGTGGATGTGGCCGGCTTTTCTCTTTCCCCACCTCCAAGACACTCAATGATCCCTGAGCATTCTCAGACCTAATTAGGCTGTTTTTTGAACCCCAAACCTGGTTTTTTCCCATAATGTTTTTTTCTATTTCTGCAAAGCACAGGGTTCCTCCCAACCTGCTGATACCTCTCCCTCATGCATGGATGGTGTCATTTTTGCTACATAAGGATTGGTACAGAAATAATTATAATTATGTGTGCGTTATGTCCCTTCAAGTCAATGTTGACTTATGGCAACCCTATGAATCAGTGACCTCCAGTGTTGTTGTTGTTATGTGTCTTCAAGTCGATTACAACTTATGACAACCCTGTGAATCAGCAACCTCCAAGAGTATCTGTTGTAAATAGGGTTGCCAGGCTCAGGTCCTGAGAATGATCCTGTATCTTTAAGAGAAGACAAAATTCAGCTAAGCACAGATTTTCTTGCAACACTGTAATGGGAAAAACCACAAGGTGAAATCGGGGGAAGGGAGAATTTCACCTTGTGGTTTTTCCCATTACAGTGTTGCAAGAAAACCTACACTTGGCTGAATTTTCTCTTCTTTTAAAGATACAGGATCATTCTCAGGACCTGAGCCTGGCAACCCTAGTTGTAAATCACCCTGTTCAGATCTTGTAAGTTCCTTCTGTTTGTGGCTTCTTTTATGGAATCAATCCATCTCTTGTTTGGTCTTCCTCTTTTTCTACTCCCTTCTGTTTTTCCCAGCATTATGGTCTTTTCTAGTGAAATGTCTTCTCATTATGTGTCCAAAGTATGATAACCTCAGTTTCATCATTTTAACTTCTAGTGACAGTACTGGTTTAATTTGTTCTAACACTCAATTCTTTGTCTTTTTCACAGTCGGTATGCACAAAGCTCTCCTCCAACACCACATTTCAAATGAATTGATTTTTTTCTTATCCGCTTTTTTCACTGTCCAACTTTCCCATCCATACAGAGAGATCGGGAATACCATGGTCTGAATGATCCTGACTTTAGCTATCAGTGATACCTCCAATAGCATCTGTTATAAACCACCCTATTCACAACTTGTAAGTTCAGGTCTGTGGCTTCCTTTATGGAATCGATACATCTCTTGCTTGGTCTTCCAATTCTGGGCACCCTTCCAAGGGCCTCATGCTAGTGATTCTTATATTATATTATATTCTTACACTGCATTTTACCGTATTACAATTTGCATTCCATAGAGTTCAAATTGTAATACAATAAAATACAATATAAGAAATTAAAAAATGTAAATGTACTGCCTTCAAGTCGATTCCGACTTATGACGACCCTATGAATAGGGTTTTCATGAGGCTGAGAGGCAGTGACCGGCCCAAGGTCACCCAGTGAGCTTCAGGGCTATGTGGGGATTCGAACCCTAGTCTCCCAGGTCATAGTCCAACACCTTAACCACTATACCACACTGGCTCTCTATAAGAAATAAAAGAAGCAATAAAAATGCGGACATGCCATTTAGGTGGGCATGCCACCTAAATTAAGCTCATTGACCACTCGTGGTCCACAGATCACAGGTTGGGAATCCCTGTAATAAAAAATAGTCTGAGCTGGTATGAGCAGAGCTTGGAAAAGTTACTTTTTTGAACTACAACTCCCATCAGCCCAATCCAGTGGCCATGCTGGCTGGGGCTGATGGGAGTTGTAGTTTAAAAAAAGTAACTTTTCCAAGTATGAGACAGTTTCATATGCTTCTAAAGTAGATTTTTGTGATCAGCGCAAATTGTACAATTTCCCATTAACACATCTAAACAATATAGCCATATATAACATTGCATGATGATATCAAATGTCAGGTGCAGGTGAGAAGGATTTCTATATTATATTGTTGTGTTTCTTGACATTTACATCATCTTGGGGACTGTCTCCCAACTCCAGACTGCTGTTACAAATTTGAAGAAACCTTTTATGAGTCCCATATCTTTGCATACCTGCCTGGGACTGTTATCTCACCATTTTCCCAATTAACATTTATACTAACTTTTCAACTGTTTGAGAATTGATTTCTGTTTTGCTAATCCCAAGGAACTTTACAGGGCTTTGAACTGCCAACCCCTTGAAAACCGATTTACCCACTTCATGTGCTTCTCAGCAGCCATGGCTATCACACCTTCATTACCCAAAGGGCTAGAAACTTGCTTTTTAAAAATACATGTTAGCCGAGATTCTTAGGAAACCAAATTCCTGATGGCCTTGCTTTTTTGGTCATCACTGAGAAGTTGCCCTACTACTGGCAGAGAGGGATGCTGGGTTAAAAGCCTCCCTTCTTAAGCATAAATAAAAGAAATCAGCCAAGACCTGACTAAAAGCTCTTCTTCTTTTTTGCAAAGTAGTCTCCGCATGCAAAGATTCGGTTCAAGGAGCATTCAAATCACATCTGTCAGCTCAGAAACAAGAGTCTGGAATTTGGAGGGAGGTGGGGAGAGAGAGAGTGGGACTCCATTATTGTCTGAGGGTTGCTATGGCAATTCCCACAGAGAGGTTTGCTTAATAGAGTGTATTCCCAGGAAACCTCTCAGAGAGGGGAACTAGAGCTATCACTTGGCAAAAGCATCCCCCCCCCATATTTTCATGAATGGCATTTCTGTGGAGAATTTTCTGGGCCACCCTTTGTTAGAAAATGAGAATAAATAAATAAATAAATGGCCACTCAGAATATCAGCTCTACTATACCAGGAAGCCACAGGAGGGATGGAAGGATCTGCCAGTGTTGATTTGCTCAGCTTTTCTTTTTCTTTTTCCCAATTTTAAATTCAGTTCCCCACACTTCTGCTGCAATTCGATTATTTGTTAAAAAAATCTTTATGAAAACTCTTCAGCATTTTAGTGCAAATTTCTCCAAATAAACACATTTATGAATGCAGTTCTGACAAATGTACACATTTTTTGCAAGCAGTTTCACCTAGCATAATGCATAATATTTTCAGTACCATTCATTTTTATGCACACTTTTCCTGAACATATGAATTTTTAAAATTAACAGCAGCTGATTGGAGAACTGCACTGCAAAATTTGGAGACGTGCAAATTTCAAAAGATGGCTGTGTTTCACTTCTCATATTGTTTCAGAAACTGCAAATTTGATAGAATCGGCTTTAAATGCAAATTGGATTACATTTCTCCCACATCCCTCACTGCAATATACAAGGACAGCCCAGGCAAGTAAGCAGCATAAGCCTGTGTGGCAAAATTTCAGGAGGCTCCGAGATAATCTGGTGCCATCCAGATGTTTTGGACTACAACTCACATCAGCCCCATGCATCCATCTAGAAATGTGGCAAACAGAGCTGGCCCTACTATTGGTCGAAGAAGACAGCAGTAGCAGCCCATCATTCATGCTGAGCCCCCAAACTACCCTGCTCTAAGTCCCCCTAAGGTAGGCGACTGCCCTCAGGTACGGTGAAAGATGATGTCCCATTGGCTGGGCTGAAGTAAGATTCAACTAACTGTCTGGTCAGATTCTGTACATGGAATGTAGGGGAGCTCCATCTTGTCCACCGCAGGAAACAAATTGTCTTGAGCCAGCCCTGGTGGGAGAAGGACTTTAAAGAGGAGAACATGAAAGTCTTTGGCTACTTGATCCTCATAAGTGGAACTTTTATAAAACCAAGTACCGTATTCATTATTAAGGGCTATGCAGCAAAACCTATCATCTTAACCAGAGCTTGGAAAAGTTACTTTTTTGAACTACAACTTCCATCAGCCCCAGACAGCATGGCTACTGGATTGGGCTGGTGGGAGTTGTAGTTCAAAAAAGTAACTTTTCCAAGTTCTGATCTTAACATGGTGATGATTACTATCATAATTTTCTCTAAGAATAAAACTGGATTTAATCTTTTTATCACTTACAAATTGTCTTTCTATATGCTCATAAAATATTTGTAACATTATACAGATGCATAAATAGACAGATACAGTGGTATTCAACTAACTTTTTACACCAGCACAACAGGGGTCCCCCCCGCACTCCTCCCCAGCACATGCCCCATGCCATCCCCAAATCTGTTCTGGAGAGTTGGGGGGAAACCCAGGACAGATTCTGGGGACGTGCAGGGGGAGGAGAGGGGGTGATCATTCCTTTGCACAAAGAAAAATAAATAAATGTAACAAGATCTATGTGAGCTTCCAAATCAGGCCTGCCTCTTTGGCCTGAGAAACAGAAGGGCGCGAATTGCTGCTTTTCCCTGCCTCAAACTTGCTCCCACCCCAAAACTCTCTTGGCCTTAGTCACCCTCCAAGGTTACACAGCTCTCTACGGCTCACAACAACCACAGCAAGTATCAGCAAGGTCAGGCATTGTTGCTAACAGTTAAGTCATGCCTTAAATAGGATCGGGGCAGGCACCTTATTTGCACAGGAACTGCCTTTCAGACTGGGACCAGGCAAGCAATGGGCCTTTCTACAGGGCAGCCAAATGGGGAGTTCCACCTGTTTGCGCCTGCGCATATTGCGCCGTGTCCTTGACGACAGAGGGGAGAGAGGAGCAGGCAGTAGGGATGGAGGAGAATATCCGCTAAATAGGACTTAGAATCGGATTCCGACTGAATTTGACCATCCGGTATCTTTTCAGACCAGCACTGATTTCTCGCAGCGGACTGCGGCTGTAATTGGCACAGATTTTTTTGTGGCAGGCCACAGTGGTAAGCAGCATGGATTTTAAAAAATGTTTTTCCTGATTTTACGTAATTCTCTTCATAATTTCTTCTAAATTGATGCATTTGTAACAGTGTCTAGGTGTGATAAATAGGAAAAAACAAACCACGTGGAATACTGATAATTTACATAAGCATTTACATTAAAAATTACACATTTTTCCCCCCAACCAAAAAAACCCCTGGTGGATCTAATCAGCAAGTGCCAAAGCAAACTAGAACAAAAAAATAGGGATCGAACGACAGACTATCAGAATACAAGTGGATTGAAATAAGGCAGCGAACCCCATCCCTAGTGGGCAGAGACTGACTTGACAGGTATGGGGAGGAGGAGTGAGGGCTTCTCTCATCAACCGCTTCTGCGGGAAGTTCTGTTGCTTCAAACTCAAGCTGTCATCGGACAGCTCATAGCTCTCCCCATCCACCCGCACAGCCCCTCTTGCTGATCTCAGGGCCCGTTCTAGCTATTTCCACTTGTAGCTAGTGATGTAAGAAGGCAGCAGTTTCCATTCTCACCTGTATCCATCACAATCAGCACTGTTTCCGTTGCTCTGCAGTTTGGTTTCTGCCCAATACTGCATTATGAGACTCGCTGTTCGCTATTTAATGTAGGTTAGATAACTTGTGAAACTATTCATGTAACTTGCATAACTTACATTCATTTCAATGTAAAGGAAACATCAAAGCAATGTAAAAAAAGTCATTAGGTATTATTTGCAGACTGAAACAACAACGATGTGAAAGTATACCGACTCTATCTGCTTTACTGATTTCCATTGCTGAACTTAGTTTCCACAATTTCCTCTTCCTTTTCTGTTTCCATCGGAATTCTCCAACATCTCTACTTGTTGCACTTCAGCTGGTAAGATGACACAGACCCTCCACAGGTCCTGAAGCTGTGATCTAAGTCAGAGTTCTTCAACACTGGATTCCCAGATGCTGTTGAACTACAACTCCCATAATCGCTAGCCAATGGTGAGGGCTGATGGGAGCTGTAGTCCAACAACATCTGGGGACCCACGGTTGAAGACCACTGATTGTAAGTGATGCATCAAACTTTGGCCAAAGGATTGAACTACAGCGAGGGGCAGCTAACCTTATTTATTTATTTATTTATTTATGACATCTATATGTTGCTTTTCAGGTGGACCTCACAAAGTGATTTACATTTATTTATTTATAAAAATATTTTTATATATTTCCCTTCGTTTGTTTAAAAAAATTGAAGTGGTTTACAACATATAGGAACAAAGAATAAAACCATATAAAAATTTAAAATCAGTCCTCAGTTAACTATTGCAGAAAGATATTGTCTCAGTTGCTTGCATGAGCCATAGAAAAGTTTTCAGCAGTCATTTAAAAATTAGAACAGAGCGTTCCACAGGGCTGGGCCAATGTCACTAAAGGCTTGATTTCTTGTTGTTGGCAGATGAGCCTCACCAACTCAGGGGATGAGCAATGATGTTCTGGCAGATGATCTCAGTGATTGAACTGAGATATAACGGTTCTGGCCCAGAAGCCACATTCAGCCTTATCTTAGCCTCCAAGGGGCACATGCCTGTGTCATGTGTGGCCATCCCACACTCTTGCATGCACACACTGGACATTCTTGCATGACATCAGAGATATACAGTCTCTCTCTCTCTCTCTCTCTCTCACACACACACACACACACACACATATACACACACAAACACACAGAACACCCCATTCAGGTGATCTGTGAAGACAGGCTGGGGGGGTTGTCGCCTCTTCTCCCTCATCAAATGATCACTCTGATGACCAGGGAGGTGTGATCTGCAACTTTTCCAACCATCCCAGTGCCTTTTTTCTTTTTCCTTTTTTGCCACTGCCAATATCACTGGGGCCTTGTAGCTTTCTACAATAAGCTAGTTTCGATATACACTCACACACCAAGGGATGGTTGAGAACCAGTGTGGTGTAGTGGTGCTGGACTATGGCCTGGGAGGCCAGAGTTCAAATCCCCACACAGCCATGAAGCTCACTGGGTGACCTTGGGCCAGTCACTGCCTCTCAGCCTCAGAGGGAGGTGTGAGGCGTCCTTCCCTGGCTCTCCCTGTCAGGTTCCTACCTGCGCGTGGCTACTGCCTGTCTCTAGGCACCACCAGGGACTCCACCAGTCCGGACCGCTCTCTCTTATGATTTCTCTCCCCGCTCTAGCACAGATCTCAACAGATCCCCCTGCTAGGCAACCACCAGTAACGTCCCAATACTAGTATTCCCAGAGACTCTGAATACTGGTATTGTTATTCTCTTCACCGCTGCCACCATTTGTTACAGTTCCCCTCCAGCCTTGGTCATTACCTTACCCTCCCTTCTGGTCTGTGAAACCCCAGCCAAGGATCAGGCCTTTGGTAAACTAAATTAAGTATTTATTAAAGATAACAAAGCTAACAAGATTAACAAGATTTCTTCTTAAGGCACATAAGCATATGGTTTTACTCAATACTAATCCGAACTCCACCTCCCTCCTGGTAAACAACTCTCTAAACCCCACCAAGCAATCCACTCTTTCTCTTCTCCCCCCAGATTCCACAATTCACCACCTCACATTCACCAGATTTACCTGTCATCCTTTCATTTATACTGTCAGCCATTTTAAACATTCAGCCAATCATCAAGCATTCTATTGCCCATTCACTCCCCCTCCTCTTTCACTACTTACCATGTATACTCTAAACAACCAGCACTTACCATATATACACTAATATATAGGAACATCACAGGAGGCAATGGTAAACCCCCTCTGAATACCACTTACCATGAAAACCCTATTCATAGGGTCGCCCACAAGTCGGAATCG
This sequence comes from Rhineura floridana, assembly GCF_030035675.1. Lineage (NCBI taxonomy): Eukaryota > Metazoa > Chordata > Lepidosauria > Squamata > Rhineuridae > Rhineura > Rhineura floridana. The sequence goes on from NC_084481.1 coordinate 218,898,376, forward strand.
ACTTGAAGGCAGGCCATTTCCATTTACCTAGGGACGGGATCTGTTGGCCAGTGCCGATTCCAAAGCATTCTGTCAGCCTAACAGGCTGGTATTGATTCGAGTTTGTTCTTTGTCCACTAGCCTCTGCTTTTACCAATCTGTTTTTTTCTCTCACAAAAAATATTGATAAAGTAGGGCCCCGCTTCCCGGCACTTCGCATCCTGGCATTCTGCTAATACGGCAGCTTTCATTCCCTGTTTTAAAGCCGATTTTGCGCTTTTGCAGCATTTTGTGGCATTTTTGTGCGACGCGCCCCATTATACTCAATGGGGTTCTGCTTTATGGCAAGGGTCCGGAACAGAACCTGCTGTATAAGTGGGGCCCACCTGTATTAATTTTGAAAGGAAATATTGATATTTTAATGGAAATAGTAATATTTTGAAAAGAAATATCAATAAAATTATCATTCTTAATATTATTTGAGCGGCAGATTTTTTTTAAAAAAAATTTTTTTTAAAATAGCCATGGAAAATCACTACATAAAATCTGATCCTCAACCATAGAGAATAAGTGAATTAATGTAAAATTTTGTCCCAAATCCAAATTGGGTGGAATTCTGACACATCCCTATGCACACCCATCTCTATCCTCCATCCAGGCAAGCAAAAAGATTTATTGGTGTTCAAGGATCCATTCCAACCAGAGAAAAGCACTAAAGAAGGATGAAAGCTGGTCCAGGGCTTCACCGTGGAGGGAGCATGGCCTAAGGAAAAGTCCCAAGGGCCAAAGAGAGAGGCCTGGAGGACACTCTTTCCCCCCCTGGCCTGTGGTTCCCCATCCCTGATCTATCTAATTCATACAGAATTTCTTCACACACTTTGAAAACCTTAGTTATTACCTCTGTGCCAACTATGTGCGGAGACTGCCACCTTGTGAGTTTTTTCTGTATTAAAATTTTAATGGCTTCCCTTGATCTCTGACATAACATCACTTTTATTGTTCTCTTAGGGAAAGAAAATCTTTCATTTAGATGGATGCATGAGGGCAGGAAACATTGTCCTGAGTGGAATATCCTGGTATCATGCCATATTGAGCTGTCTGATTTTAAAGGTTTCAGAAAGGATTGGTCCCTTTTTATCCTGACTAAGGCTAGAACCTTTAACAGCAATAATAGTTAATAAAATAACAGTAATAAGAGAGCGGTAGCCATCTTCCCCCTGGACATGGTTTCCATACGCATTAGGGGGAAAGATTAGAGACGTAGGAAGCTGCACAGAAGCTTGGTCCATCTAGGGATGGGGAAATCTGTCAATTTTGGTTCTCTCCCTTTCTCACTTTTCTAATGTTAAATTCAGTCCTGTACATTTCTGCAGTGATTTTTTTTTAATCCTTATGAAACTTCTCCACCACTTTAGTGTGAATTTCTCCAGTTAAACACATTTTTGTAGGCAGGTTTGACAAAGGTACACATTTTTGCAAGCCATTTCTCATCATTTCAGGCCTTGCTGCATGTTATTTTCACTCATATATTCATTTTTATACACACTTTCCCCTAAGATATGCATTTTTGTTTAGTTGGTTAACTGCACCCCAAAATGCTAATAAATGTGAATTTCGAAGCGTGGCTGTGTTTCGGTTCTCAAATTGTTTCGGAAAGTGCGGATTTGATAAATTCTGCTTGAAATGCTAACTGAATTGAAATTCTCACCCTCCCTAAGTCCAT